>NC_133664.1:107479195-107835523 GCF_037893015.1 Macrotis lagotis
TTTCCTTCCCAAGGAAATAATTCTCAAAGTATCTATTCAGAATGTTTGATCTATTTGTAGTCCTTTAATATCCAAACTTAATCCCTGAATCATTCATAACCCTCAACACTAGCAAAGAAATAAGACACTAGTTTCAATTTTTCCAAAGCTTCTTGTCATCTCAGTGCCCAGATATCTTCTACATTAAATCAAGCAGTGATACAATATAATCCTCAAATGAAGATCATAGTGTTATGCTAGTCCTTTTTCTAAATTAAATCTTCTTTAATCAACCAAAATCTGTCTTCTCTCTCCCAACCAATCTTCCCTCCTCATCAAGAAATAGAGGAAAACAAAAAGCCTGTTATAGTCAAACAAAACAAATTCTCATATTGACCATTTCCAAAAAACAAAAGTTTCAGTTTGCACTCTGAATTCAATTCCTCTGTATCAAAAGTCAGGCACTATATTTCATCATGAGTTCTTTGGAGTCATGGTTCATCATTGGCAATGATCAGAGTGCTTAATCTTTCAGAGTTGTTTGTCATTACGGTGTGAATTGTTCTCCTGGTTCTGCGCTCTTGACTGTATCAGTTCATAAAAATCTTCCCATACTTTTTTGAAACCTTATCCTCCATTAGTTCTTTTAGCACAATAGTATTCCATCACAATTAAACACAATAACTCATTCAGCCATTATCCAATTAATGAGTACTCCCTTAATCCTTGTTTCTTAGTGATAGTAACTTTCCAGTCCATCTAATGACTACTTTAACCCATAAGAGTACATATGCCCATTGACTAATTTATGGTCTCAATATTTGACTTTTGGAATTCCAAATTAGCATTTACCATATTTTCTTGTAAGAGCTATGCTTAGTACCAACTTGAGATTTTCCAGATGTTCATCTATAACCTCATTAAATAGAGTTATATCATCTGAATAGGCAATGGCAAATATCCCAGCCTTAGTTCACCAAAATAATCCATTAATCAACCTTTAGGGAAAAAAAAAGAGATGAATTCCTCAATTCAAAAGACAAAAACATTAAACTCATCTTCATTCAAAGCCACAACTTTTGCATAAATCAATAGCCAAAATGCTTGACACAGTTCCCAGCAGATCCTAGCCATCAGTTCTGAACACAGTCTACATATCAGGTCTAGCTATGGAATTTAATTTTCAAAATCAACACAGAATCTTATTGTATCATCCAGACTTGGGAACACTTACAGAAGTTATGCTAACTCCCAGCTCTAACATCTCCTTCCAGATGTCACCTAAAATCTTTTCACTGATTCTATAACTTGGTAATATAATTGAGTTATTATCCCCAGAATCTAGTCTGAACAGCTAAAACATTTCTACTTGGTTTGCTTTGAAGTATGTCTGTGAGTTTACTAAGCAGAGAAATAATTCTTTCTCCCTCTAACTGGGAAGTATTCCCAGGCCTTCAGCCATTTTTCTATGCTGTGTTCCTCCAAGCCATGAGCAGGCAAGCAAAAGATGATTCTCTCTAATTCCCGTCTTCCCACCTTACCCCCTACTAAAAACCATGGTGACCTGATGGCCTGAATTTTCTGAACTAGTTATAGTAGAAAATGTCATTCTAATGATCCTAAAAATTATCAACATAACCTAGAAATATCAATATTTCAGTAAATTGTAATCGAATGAATCATGTCAGCAAGTACAAGAACAAAATCTACATGTCATAAAAGATTGAGAACTACAAATGCTGGGTAATCACAGACTGAAGAAACAGTGATTACACATGAAAACACATGCAAACTGGCTCCTAATATGCACATTTATAACTTATATGTGCCATATATATTCATGTACTCCATTTGTCATTGGTGGTGGCACAGGCAAAATAGCAGTGAAAATGATTGATTGTCTCAGATATTTCTAGACAGAAGGCCCACAATTTTTTTTCAAGAAAGGTGATGCCTTCAATGTTCAACTAACTGGGATTAAATTTTTATATTTTGTGAGGCTTTTCATATAAATCATTTTACAAAGCAAAAAATGGGGGAAAATATTTTTTTTACCAGTTCTGATTTTTGGCTTAGAAAACATGGCTACTGTACTCAAAACTAACCTAAACTGAGTCCTAAAATTAGTAAGTCAAAAGGTATCATGATCATTCAGTTGTCTCTGACTTTTTGTGACCCCATTTTGGAGAGGATTTCTTTTTTGACCACTGGATTGGCTTGCCATTTTCTTCTCTAGCTCATTTTACAAATGAGGAACTGAGGGCAAAAGGGTTAAATGACTTGCCCAGGGTCACACAACTAGTGACATGTCTGAAGTCAGAATTGAACTCATGAAGATGAATCTTTATGATTCTAAGACCTGTGGTCTCTATCTACTATGTCATCTAGCTGCCCTTTGAAGATTCTTTTTCAGGTCTTAAATCCCTCCATCAACCCCATTGCATTGCAGTTGATGGACAACAATTTAACTCCAATGAATTTTTATAGGCAATTTCTTCCCAAACAAGAATTTTGTACCTATATCTATAAGTATTTCTGAGGCAAAACACAGATTCATAACTCTGCTCAATAAGCTACAACATAACTTCTGGGCCATAAGATCATGTTGAAGTACCTGTCTTGTATATCTCCAAGCATAAATGCAATCACTGGAAAGATTCATTTCTTTTCCTTGAAAATTAGCTTGAAAAAATAACTTACTACTTTTCCCTACTCTCTGTCCAAAGAGAACTATTATGGCACCTTATTCCCCTTTTCTTCCTGGGGTTTCTAAGGAAATTTGTACTCTAAACACATATGAGTGCAGTAAAATAAATAACATTAAAAATCAAGCAATCATTAAACATTTACCAAGTTCTACTATGTTCAAGGCAGGGTGCTAAGAGCTGAGGCTACAACAAGAAGCAAAAAGTAATCTCTGTCCTCAAGGATCTCATAATCTAATGGGTGAAACAACATGCAAACAAATATAAACAAAGCAAGTTATATACAATATGAATAGGAAAAAATTAACAAAGGGAAAGATATAGACACTAATATGTCTGTGACCATGGAATTCCTTTCCCAGGACTAGGAAACAATTTTTCCCATATCTTTGAGGCATTAGAACAGCCAAAATTAACTAAATACTTGTGCTGTTGAACCAGAGCATCAAAAATAAAACAAGGAGCCAATGCATGGGCAAGCTGAGGGTCCCGTGACCATCTGAGATATAAGCTGAGTACTCCAAAGCCTGTCCCCAGTTATCTGAATGACTGAGTCATCAATAATTGACTAATCCCCTCTAATCCTACTAGGTTGAGATACTGGTTGGTTTGAGAGAAGAATGGGTGTGGTGCAGTGGATAAAGCCCAGGACCTGATGTCAGGAAGTCCCGAGTTCAAATTTAACCTCACACTTACTAGCTATATGACCCTCTGCAAATTACGTCTATTTATCTCCGTTTGCTTGTCTCTAGAGTAGGGATAAGACCTAAGTATAACTCCTAAGCACTTACCTCCTAGAATTGTTGTGAGGATCAAATGCTATCATTAGCATTCCCATAATACATAAATAATATAGAGTCTTGAGGAAAGCCATGATCCAAGGAAAGGCTTGTGTCTGCCAAAGTTGATACCACCTATGTCTGTATCTGCTGCTTAATATTATCATGTTTTCCATAATTTAACTATTCTACCTTTAATATATGAGTTTCAGAGGGCAAGAGGAGCTAAACCAAGAAAGAAGCAGAATCTGAGAGAAAAGACAAGTAATTCTGAGAAGACTTTAGTTGCCAAGAACCAGTCACATGCCTGTTAAATCTGAAAATTCTCTCTAACAATAGTTGAAATTGTAAAAACTTCTCTAGAGTACTGCCCCTTGGGTATATCCCACAAGACTTGGAGTAAGTAGTCCATCAAATATTGTATCAAGCAACTACCAAGGGAAGATTTGCATTGCAGAATTTTCTGAGAACAATGGATAATTAATTTTTGCTTCTTGGTGCCAAATACAGCATCTTTGGGGCTGTTCCCTGCCCCCCACTCCCACACCTTAAGTATGGTTCATAGACAGAGTCAAAAGCCAAAAAGTGAGAAAGAGCTTAGTGGGGGAAAAGGAAAAGGAATGAAGCCCATTAAGAGATGATTAGACCAAATATCAGGATAAAAATTCTTCTTCCTCTCCCTATGCACTCCAGATTTCCTCATGACCCAGCTCTTTATCCTGAAGCTTTTTTCTTTAACCCTGGAATTTACATTTGGGAAGTACTTTCTGCCCCTTTGACCTCACTCTCTAGTTGGATGGCTACTCTAGAACCTCTGTTTAAGGAGGGTTTCCGTGCCACACTCTGAACTTCTGTACCATGCCCTGTCTGCTTTAAGAATATCCTTTTTAATTTCCTTTTCTGTGTGATCTTCCCCCATTAGAATTTAGGTTGTCTGAAGGCCAGGACTATCTTTTTTTGCTTCTGTTTGTGTCCCCAAAAGGCAGGAAAGAATGATATTTTTAAAGCCAATCAGATATTATGAAGTCCTCTGAATGGAATATGAAATGAAATGAAAATTGAAATGAAATATGAAATGAAAACTGAATTGTGAACACGAAAATGTCAGTGTTTTGTGAAAATATGTTGGAATGATTATCCAATGACAATGAAGAGAAAATTGAGATGTGGAGAAGAGGTAAGAAAGTACCCTCGCCATTAGAAGTATCAGAGGTACTCTTAGGGTATCAAATTCTCCTTCTGCCTCAATTACATGGTACCAAGTAATCTTATTATTGGATAGTATTTCCAGATGCCAAGAATGGGGTGGTTTGCTAGTGAACATGAATCATGTTTAAGGAGCAATTATTTATAGGGGAGGGGAAGCTAGCTGCCACTGAAGATAGAGTATTGGACCTGAGACAGGAAGACTGCTCTTTCTGAGTTCAAATCTAGCTTCAGACACATCCTAGTTATATGGCTTGGGGCAAGTCATTCAATCTTGTTTGCCTCAGTTTCTTCATTTGTAAAATGAGCAAGAGAAGGAAATGACATACTACTTCAGTATCTTTGCCAAAAAACCAGGGTCAGGAAGAGTCAGAAACAACTGAAATAACTGAACAACAAACAACGTTTATCTCCAGGGTAACTGAATAAATGGATATTTTTGCCTCACTAACCACTCTTGTCTGAATGTTATTATTGTGACTCAATACTCCAGAGCCTAATTACCTTCCTCCAAGGGAACCGCTGAAATCCAGTCTCTGAATTTGCAAATTGACAACTTAGACCCTCAGTTGTGATGATCCTTTCAAGATACAGGCATCTCAAAAGACCCAACTAATCCATCTTAGTCTTCATATTTACCAATTTGGAGACCAAAGTGTTGCTACAATAACTTTGAAAAATGCTAGAGTAAAGTAAATGAGGTAGGATTCATCCAGTTTTAGACAAAATTGAACAGAATAAGTTATCTAAAACATTCAAATTTCTTTCAAAAAGCAACTTCCTCAAATCTGCAAGAAATCTTGCCCCAACTAGACAAAGCAATGTAAAGACATTAGGAATGATAGAAAATTAATAGAAAAAAAAATGTGACTGGTCTTTTGAGTAAACATTCATCAACCCTTGTCCTTCTGGTATTTTGAAGAATCACCCAAGAGAACAGATCCATTAGGTCCAATCTAGTTTTGAAAAGTATGTATAACTCTGAGCTCCAACCCAGACCCCATTTGGTATAACCTCACTATCACTATAACAATAAGAAGAAAGAGATAGTACTTACGTAGGGCATGCCATTCATCCTGGCGGATGGTCTTGGTGATGTTGTAGGTGAGGTTCCTGGGGATGGTTGCTGAGGAATAGTGATACTTGATATAGATGCATCTCTCAATTTCTCCTGGCAAAGAGAATCAATAACCAATATGTTAATAGCCCAACAGTCACAGTGGAAGACTTATTACCAAGAGAAAGATCTCATTGCCAAATAGGAACTAATAAGATTTACCAAGCTACAGAAGACAACAGCTTTTCCTCTATAGGAAAAGGGAGGACAAGAAATAGAAAACTTCAGAATATAACCAGAATACAACCTCATTAAATCAGATGCCAATAATTCATTGTTAGGAATGAGTTTGGCTTTGTGTGATTTATGGGGAGGAAATTATAAGGAAATGCTATAAATAATTGGGAGGATGAAATTGTGTTTATTTTTAAAAATCAGTTGTTTTTAAATAATTTAAATAATTGAGGATAAAAGTGCTAATTATATATCATTTTGACTTATTTATTAAAGAACAAGCTAGACCTCTACTGACACTCCATCAGTTAGCAGTTGCTTATTTTCCCCAATTAGCAAAACTCCTAAAATATTCTAGAATTTGGACTTTTCTTTAACTCACCAAGACCTCCTAGAACTTTTACTGTCCTTTAAAAGAACAATAGCAAGAATTTCAGTATGTAAATACATCTTTTCCTTCATATGATCTTCAGAAAAAATAATTGACAAAGTTCTAGTGGGAAATAAAAAATGATATGCTTTTATCCTTGCTTCCTCCAATTTCTTTCAGGTATTTCCATTGACAATTTGTCTGTGGGGCCTTAAAAATTCAGCATCAGGACATCTTGAAAAAGAAAGAGAATATGTTTAAAGGTGAGGGGTTTCAGTCTTTTTTTTGTACCTGGATGGTTTCTGATAGTAATCTATTTTGTAGTCCATTTATTTTTTTATTTCAAATTTACTGATGGTATCAGATTGAATCTTGATGACCTCTGCTTTACTTGCAATGGGTTGTAACTCAGAAACAGAATTTTTAATCATTTAGACAATATCTCATAAAAGTGATACCTCACTGCAAATTATCACTGGAAAAATGTCCAATAGTACATCAAGGACCAAATGTTACCCACTGGGTAACTGATGTTATTCAGTAATAATAGTAGTAATTATAAAAGTTCATTTATATATAGCACTTTACAGCTTATAAAGACTTTTTTCCTCACAACAACTCCATGAGGTAGGTAGGATCAGTATTATTGATTCCATTTTACTTATGAGGAAACTGAGATTCACAGAAATGAAATGACTTGCTCATAATCACACAGCTACTAAATGACAAAGTTCTTAAGATGCTTCCTGTGAAATTTAGAATACCACAGTTGTGAAATCTAACTGGTCTAATTATATGCAATATATTTTTATGCAACTTATCTTAATTGGATACTGGTCTAATTATTTGCAATTTATCTTAATTGGAAATCAGGTGACTAAATATAAATCCCTTCTGGTACACTAAAGAAAGATCTTAAAGAAGGGGGAAAAAATCAAAACAAAATAAAACCAAAGCCAAGATACCTCCATAACAAGTTTGAAATGGTAGAACAGGGACTCATGGTAGGAGGAATGATAGCTTCTCAGAATGGTGCCTATAGACTCTGAGCTAGAAATATTGCTATTCCAAAGGCTTTGGAATTAGGATGTCTCCATTGGAGTCTAAGAGGAAAATGGTGGTCAAAGTAGTGATATGATTTGTTTGGAGTACCCTGCCTCTTGTCTCCCCAACAAGGTGTCCTGCTGCTTCAGCCGGGCTAGCATTCCTGCCTTGTGAGTAGCAGTTGGTTGGCAGTTGGTGGGAATGACTGGTCACTTCATCACAGGAGTTGCTTCCCTGGATAATGACTGAGCTAGAAGCAATTCTGGTAATTTCAGTGACACTGCTTTATCAAGGCTATTGAAATCAGTGTCCTAGGCTGTCCCCATCTGCACTGGAGGAGATAGTAGTTAAGGTAGAATTACACAGATTGACCTCCAAGATCCCCTCAGTCCTCTAAATTGTTGGTCCAGAGTTCTTTCTCTATACAATAATGATATTTAATATGTTGAAATCCAGATTATTCTAATTCCATTATTTTCAGCAGTTTTTTAGCCCCCCCAAAATCATCAAATCTGTTTTTTTTATCAATTCTGTTTTCATGGGAGTCTCTCAAAGGTACAAGGGGAGGAGAAGAAAACCTCAAAACATATTAAAAACCCAAGTAAACTAGAAGAACAACAACTGGAAGAGAAGGAAGGAAATAAAGCCCTCCAAGGAAAATTATGGGGAAATATCAAAACAGAGCCTAAGGAAGTAAACAAAGAGTTGTTCCCAGTGCAATGAAGAACTACTATGGAATAAGAGAAAACTGGGAGAAATCTCCAGCTGAAGGGGAAAATTCTGTAAAAACCACATCTAGAATGCCCCCCAAAATAATAATAAGATGGCCTAAGCAGTCCAAGAATGGTCAGAAGGCCAAGTAGAACAATTGAAGGGAGATATAAGAAGTTAAATTAGAGCTCAAAAGGAGAATGCAGGTATTAGACTAGAAGGCTACAATACTTTGGCAGAGAAAGAAGGTGGGAAATGGAGACAGAAAAATTAATCCAAGAAACATTGGTAGAAAATCAAAACAAAAAAATGAAGAGCACAAAAGATATTTTTAATCAAAGCCTATTGTCCCTTTGAATTCTAACTTTATTTAAAGGTTATTTGATTGTTCAAAATGGAATTACCCTAAAGAAGGAAAGTTTATACCAGAACAATGCAATGAACATGACTATTTCATGTAAGGTAAGATTGAAAAAAATAATAGTAGTAGAAATATAACAAAGTAAGAAGGAGACTAGACTGAGATAGAGAGGGGAAAGTTGGAAGTCTGAGTGATAGAAAATAAATTGGGGAGAACATTGACTCAAAACAAATGAACATTGCTGAGGGTTGATTACAAAAGAAATGTTAGAAGGAGAAATCCCCAGGACCAGGGTACTCTGAAAGAAACAAGGATAAAGAAAAGATTGGATTAAAATTATTGTTCCAAGCAGTATAAACTACAGATATCAATTGCTGATTTTTTTTTCTTTTTTTAAGTAAAAAAGAAAAAAATATCATTGCAGGATTTGAGCGGGGGGAAAAAACAAACAAACTTAACTACCTTGATCATGAATTTAAATGGAGTAAACTCACCTATGAAAAGGAAGAGAATGACAAAATTTTAGAGGGCAAAGGGCAAAAATTTGTCATATATAAAAACACTTAAGATATATAAATGATACAGAGTTAAAATGAGGGCTTAAAGAAGAATTTATCAGATCACAGGTCACTCTAAAAAAACTCATAATAAAAATAGATACAGTCAAAGGAAACTACATTATACTAAAAGGTTCCATAAATAATGAAACAATATCAACCTAAGAGAAACATCTCAAGTTGATGCAGGTTATCAGTTGGCTATAATCAGCTCATTTAGCTAGGAAAAGTTTAGTACAGATCAGAAAAGAACACCAGAGACTCAAACCAAGAATGGGACCAATTAAGATGCATTCCTAGTAGACAGTATTTCCTGAAGCAATGATAGCAGCAACATTGGAGGGTCCTCGTTATTTATTTGGCTTAGAATTGCCATCATTCTGCCTTTGACAGCAATTAAATTAGGAAAATTCAAATATTACCCAAAAAAGAAAGTAAAATATTTATCCATGTAGCTGTAGGTCCCGTCAGTGTGCTGGGCTTTTGTATGTGCAGGCACCATCTGGGTAACAAACGTGTGCCCAGAATGCAAGTTTCTAACCCAAAACAAGGATTCCCCACAAAGAAACAGTGCCAAAGGAACAAAACAAGTATCACCTTTGGACTAATCATTAAGCCTATGTCTTTTTTTTCCAGATGTCAAATGTTTATTGATTTTAAATACATTAGGACATTGCTGCTTCTTACATTTATTTTTTTAAAGAAAGATTTTATTTATTTTTGAGTATTAAAAAATTTCCCCCATTCTTGCTTCCCTCCCCCAACCCCCCACAGAAGGCATTCAGTTAGTGCTTACATTAAGCCTATGTCTTTAACATACTCTAGGCTAAATCCATTCCTAATTGAGTACACAGAATAGGAGACAAAACTAAACCTGATATTTCATTGTCATTGTTTTGGAAGCTATGGAGTAAAGAATTTCCATTACCAATGTAAATTTGTTTCTTCTCTGCAATTTAATATCTTAGAGAGCTGCCTGAGGCACTAAAAAGTTAACTACCTTACCAGGGTCTCATAATCAATCTGTATCTGAGGCAGCCCATGAACTCAGGTTTTGTTGGCCTTGTGGCCAACAATCTACTATGTCAAGTTGCCAAACATGAGTAAAAAGGCTGACTTCAAAATCAATAAAATTTCAAAACTTATTACATCAGCTGAGGGGCAGGGCTTAAGGTGAAGAAAGCAACTCTACAATTCTTGAGAAGAATTTAATTCCTTCCCTTACTCCCTGCTTTATAAAGAAATGTCAGTAGCTCTAAAATGTCCTCCATAATTTTTTATAGATTCTAAGATTTAAGGCTAGTAGGGTCCTTAGAGGTCACTTAGTTCAACTTCCTCACTTTACGCATGAGAAAACTAAGGCCCAGTAAAGGTTAAGTGATTTACCAAGGTCATACAAGTAAAGACAGAGTCAGAATTCAAAGCCACCAATTCCAAATCCCCTGTTCTTTCCACCAAACAACACTACTTCCCTTATGAGCCCACTGTTACTTTTTTTTTCCTTCCTCAATCTTCTTCTCTTTTTTCTACCAAGTCCTTCATATGAACTGCATTTCTACCTTTCCTTTCTTTAATCACTTAGTTCTTACAACCCTCTGCTACAAACATTACTCCTGTCAAAAATCTGAAATGGCACCAGGGAGTCATGTAGGGAAAACTATTCCACTATTCCATTTCTACTCTCTCTCCTAACATATTTTTAAAATGTTTACCATGCCCAAAACTGTGTTAGTCACTGGACATGTAAAGAGAAAATGAAAAGTTATTCCTACGTATAAGACGTTTCCAGTGTCTCATCTGTATAAAGAGATATACAGAAAAAATACCAGATTATTTTAAAGGGGATGTATAAGCAGAATCTAAAGGCAAAAAAATATTGTGCCTGCTCTCAAAAAATCCACATTCTAAAGGGGAGACAACACTTTAAAAACTATATCCTTTACCATAAGCCAATTAGGAGAATAAGCAATAGTTTGTCAGATCTATGGAAAGAGGAGTAGTGTATGATCAAAGAAGAGATAGAGAACATTATAAAATGCAAATTGGATAATTTTGATTATGTTAAATTGAAAAATAAAAAAATTGCACAATCAAGGCTACCAAGATTAAAAAACAAATTTTGTAGCTAGTATTTCTAATAAAGGACTCATTTCTAAAATAGATAGGAATTGAGTCAAATTCATAAGAATTCAAATCATTCCCCAATTGACAAATGGTCAAAGATTATAAAAAGTTAATTCTCAAATGAAATAATTAAAGCTATCTATAGTCATATGAAAAAATTCTCTAAATCATTATTGATTAGAGAAATGAAAATTGAAATGACCCTAGGTACCACCTCACATTTTCAGATTGGTCAATATGACTAAAAAGGAAAATGATCAATGTTGGAGGAGATGTGGGAAAACCGGGACACTTTTACATTGTTGGTGGTCTTGTGAACTGATCCAACATTTCTGGAGAACAATTTGGAATTATAACAAAAGGGCAATAAAACTGTGTATACCCTTTGATCCAACAATGCCACTATTAGGTCTGCATCCTAAAGTGATCACAAAAAAAAGGATAAAAAATTCATATATACAAAAGTATTTATAGCAGCTCTTTCTGTAGTGGCAAAAAAATTGGAAATTAAGGGGATTCCCATCATTTGGGGAATGATTGAACAAATGAATATGATGGAACACTACTGTTCTATAAAAAAAAATCATGAAGGACAGGACTCCAGAATAGTCTGAAAAGACTTTCATGAACTCTTGCTGAATGCAGTGAGCAGAGCCAAAACATTATATACATTGTTGGGTAATGATCAACTATGATTGACTTGTTCATTTCAACAATACAACAATCAAAGACAATTTCTAAGGTACTTATGATGGAGAATGCCATCTATATCCAGAGAAGAAACTATGGAAGAAACTATCTTCAATTTTTTAAATTTGATTTATATATTATTTATTTTTCTCTCTCAAATGTTTTTCCTTGTTCAATTTGATTCTTCTTTCACAACATGATTAATATGGATTTATGTCTAACATGATTGTGTATATATAGCCTATATTAGATTGTTTTCTGTCAGGGAAGGAGGTAGGAAATGGAGGGAGAAGAAAATGTGAAACTCAAAATCTGGCAAAAAAAAAAAAGATTTCTGAAAAGGACAGTTTGGTGGCACAGTGGATAAAGCACTGACTCTGGACTCAGGAGTGACTTCAAATGTGACCTCAGACACTTAAAAATTACCTATCTGTGTGGCCTTGAGCAAGTCACTTAACCCCATTGCCTTGAAAAAAACAAACAAACCAAAAAACCTACATCCAGCCGTTCCTCTCAGTAGTTTGGTGACCAAGGAAATCCTGAGAAACCTGTTACCAAAAAATGTCATCTGTATCCAGAGAAAAAATTATGGAGTCTGAATGTAGAGCATGTTCACTTTTTAAAACTTCTTTTATTTTTTTCTTTCTTTCTCATGGTTTTCCCCTCTTAGTTCTAATTCCTATTCCCAAGATATATACAGAGTAAATGGAAGGTTATCTCAGAAGGAAGATACTAGAGGGAGGAGATGGCAGAAGGAAAAAGGCAAACTATAGAAGGCAGGATGTAAGCTGAGTCTAGAAGGAATGCCAGGAAATAAAAGCAGAGGTGGAAGGGCAAATTATTCCAAGCATGAGATATGACCAGTGTGCATAGAGTACATGGAGGAAAATAGTATAACAAGACTGGTAAAGTAAGAAGGCCCTAGGCAGTGAAGGCCTTAACTGACAGAGGGATTTATATTTGATTCCCTATGGAAGTAAGAGGGAGCCACTGGAGTTTAGTAAGTGGTGGGGCGACATAATTGGACCAATACTTTGGCAACTGAGTAAGGGATAGATTGAGAACAGGTGAAGCAGGGAGGCCAATTATATTTATCAATACAATCCATGAGAGAGTTGATGAGGCCCTGAATTAACAAATCTAGGTCAGAATAAGAGAGAGAGAGCACTAGATTGAGGAGAGGGAGTTATGAAAGTCAGGAGATGCTTAAAGGTACAGAAAAATATATAGCTAAAGTAATAAGAGAATCATAAACCATTAGAAAAAGAAGTGTCATACAAGTCATCTGAACTAATCTGCTCACTGATACATGAGGAAACAGAGTCTCAGAAAGATTAAAAAGTAACTCTTTCAAGGTCACACAGTTACTCAGCATAGAGAGCAAGTAAAACCAGGT
This sequence comes from Macrotis lagotis, assembly GCF_037893015.1. Lineage (NCBI taxonomy): Eukaryota > Metazoa > Chordata > Mammalia > Peramelemorphia > Peramelidae > Macrotis > Macrotis lagotis. Next base: position 107,492,409 of record NC_133664.1, read on the forward strand.
TTCTAGCCTAGTACTTCTACCATCCCATCCTGGGATGTCAAAGACAAACTAGTTACTTTATACTTTAGTCAATGACCTGCTGCTCTGAGACAGGAAAAAAAATGAGGTTATGGGAAAGTTCTCCTAATGTTCCATGATGTGAATATCTCCCAAAGTATTCACTATTCACTTCTTTTCTGAAGCCATTTCTGGATATTCTCAGCATAGAAACTCCATAACGAATCATTCATCCCACTTGAGCTATAAATTCCCTAGGCAGTGATTGAACTTGACTATATTTCTATAAAAGGTCTGAGTAAATTTGAAACAGGATCAACAAGAGAACAGTAAAAATAATTCAAAAAGAATTTTTAAAGATTATTGAGAGTGGTCTAATGGAATTGAAGTAATTTAGTCTAGAGACGAGAAGACCAAGAAATGATCAATGAAATGTTTTTATGATATCAAAAATTATCCAATTCATTCACAGGAAAGATCAGTCAAAAGTATCATTTGGCATAATTTAGACATTTTTAATAACAGTATCATATAATTTATCTTTGGATCCCATCTTCTGTCCTTAGTGATTTTTTTCTATAAACATTGCTTTCAAAAGATATCAATTAAACTTAAAGCTAAGGAAGACATTCTCTTTCTCTTTTAATTTTTTCAGATCCTTTTCCATTCATTCAATATATATATATATATATATATATATATATATATATATATATATAAACATAAACATAAACATGGTTTGGGTTCCAAATAGTTTCATATGCATTGTTCTTTTCTACTCCACCAAGAAGGTAGAATGAAGGGAGGATGGGAGAGGAAAAAAGGAGGAAGGAAGGGAATACAAACATTTATAACACTTTACCAAAACTAATTCTTTTGACCCTCACAACAACCCAGTAAGGTAAGTACTATTATTATACTCAATTTACATTTGGAAAAACTGAGACAGATTGAGGTTAAGTGACTTGCTCAGGTTCACCTGGTTGTGTTTGAGGTCAGATTTAACTTAGATCTTCCTGATTCCAAGTTCAGCACTCTAATAGGCATCCAAGCTCAGGAGAAAGGTTTTTTTAACTAACAGGAGTTGAGTCAGAGAAGGCTTTGTAGTATCATTTGAGTTATCTAGAAAATAAAAATACTTGGGAAGATAAGGGGATGGGGGGGACATTCATTCCAGGCAGAAGAAATGATATAAACAAAGGCATAGAGGCAGGAAAGCAGAGCACATGGTTGGGGCAAAGAAGAAATTAGTTTGTCAATAGTATAGAGCTTGTAAAAGGGAATAATACACAATAAGAAAAGGTTAGAGAAACACTGGGCTAAGGAAGGCTTTGACTACCAAACAAAGAAGTTTGAATTAACTTGAAAGTGTAACAAAATATCTGACTTAACTTTCTTACCACCATTTACTGAAGATGAGCAGGTCACAACAAAGGCAAACTACCTAAAGTCTGAAAAATCAACTTAGTGTTATTAGTTTGCAAATTCTAACATGTCCCTGATGTTCTGTGACTAGTTAACTATTTTAAATAGATTTGATCTTCCCTTTTCTGATATCTGTTCTCTGACATGTAAATCATGATCTTATCCTTTTGTCTTTAGTAAAATTCCATTCTATGCATCTTGCCTACATAACTAAAAATCCACATAAGGTCTCTGAAAACTGTTGTTATGGACTCACTGATTTTTTTGTTCATTGAGCCTATGCTCTGAGTCCAAGATAAACTGGTTTTCCCCCAAACCTCTGCATGTTGATGGTAATGATTGACAACAGTGTCTATCAAAGGATCCTTCAAAAATTTCTGTCAAAATACTGAGTAGCTTTCTGCTGAAGATTTTTAAGTAGAGCAGTGATAGGACTAGAATGATAACACAGTCTAACCCGCTCACTAAACTTACTATAAGTGAGGTCATTCTGGAAGTAATCCAAAGTATTGATAGGGTATGGGGGCGGGGGGGGGGGGGGAAGGGAGACAGGAATGGAGCAGAGGTAAAAAGAGCAATAAGAGAGGTAAGAGGGGAAAAAGAGTGGATATTATTGAAGGCAAAGGAGAAAAAAAAGGCTCTAATAGGAGGGAATGATTATCAACAATGGAAAATGATTTAGAGAGGTCAAGGAGAGAGAATTAAAACTGGAGGAAGGCCATGACCTTTGAAGATGACATTTCAGTGGTCTGATGAGAGAAGATAATTTGCATGTGGCAGTGAGGAAGTGAAGGCATCGGCAAGTCACTTTGAAACCTCTAAAATTCTACATAGATGTAGGCTATTTTAAGTGACATGTTTATAAATGTTTAATAAACAGCTCACAGAAAATAAAAGATACCCATGACAAACTTTTAAGTTTTTTCTGCATTATAAATATTTCCCTTGTTACTTTCTCAAGTCTAGATAGTCAACAAAACAATAAATCAAGTCCTGATTTATAGTACTGACTGATTTCCAAGGTGAAAGTGATCACAATGAAAATTTAACAATGGACTTAGGAACAGGCTGATAAATTATAATCACTCCTGTTTATCTATCTATGAGATGAAGACAACTTTTAAAGTTGAACAGAAAAGGGAAGAAATACATGAGACACAGCTGTATGGGATACAAGTGTTCAGGGAAAGTTTTTTTTAAGGGACTGGAAAGATCTAAGAATACCTGTACATAAGAAGGAAGAGGTCCATAGGGTGGGGGGGGGATGAAAATTCTTGGGAGATAGAGGACTGATTGCCAGAGCAAGACTATGAAGGAGCTAAAAGGGATTCAATGTCATCAACAACATAGACATAGCCTTAAGAGAAGTAGAGGGATCTCTTCTTTTTCTCAGCTGGCACTGAGGTGTCCTTCCAGCAAGGTTATAGAGTATTCTTTCAGTTAGGAAAGTGTTTTATTTGTTCCATATGCCATCTGCTGCATCACTTACTAGACTGAACACTTTGAAAACAAGGACCACATTTTATTTTGCCTTGTATTGCCCATAGCATCTAATAAAATGCTTTGAAAGTAGTGGTACTTAACAAATATTCATTGCATAAATGAATGATAAAACTAAAGACCTGGAGTAACTGGGTAAAGAAATTCCCATCAGTCTAGGTCAGTACCTTCTCCTTAACTCGTAGTTTTATTTAGAGTTGTGTAAAGAATAGTCTCCCTAACCTGCTAAACAAAGAAGCCCAAGGAAGCCCAAAATCCCCTAAGAGAGAATCTGAGTCACCCCTTCAGAGTAAAACCAACAGAAATGACTCAAAGTCTTCTATTGGTAGGGTGTTTAAAAGCAACTAACATTTAATTCCTCAGGAGTTTTTTCCCTCCAATTATTAGCATGAATCAGCACCAAGGCCAGAACCAGTCTTCTCTATCCCTTCTTCCAATGCCTGAACCTGTTAGGCTTAGATAAAAATTATATAAAAACTGACCAGACTTTATTGGTTAGGCAGAGAGTGTTTCATTACCTCTGGGACCCAGGGAAGACTAAGGGATCCAGCAGGCTCCCCAATTACCTTGAGGGTCCAGAGAACCTAATTGATGCCTTCCTTTCTGACTGTTCTTTGTTCTTCAGTATCCCCTCTGCTGTGAGGACTGTGTTTTCTTATTCTGCATTTTGGTATTCCCAAAGCTTCCTGAGTCTGTGTAAAAACAATTACCTAGAGCATCAGGAGGTTAAATGACTTATCCAGAATCATATAGACAGCAGGTGTCAGAGGCAAGACATAAACCCAAGTCTTCTTGGCTCTTAGGCCAGCTCTCTATTCAAAATGTCATGCTGCCCTGCTGCCATACAAATGAATATTCTAGGGTTTACTATGTCTTATTATGCAGAGGTATACCAGTACTAAGGAACTAAATCAACCTCTTTCATTCTTTACCAGGGTGATAGGTCTATCTTGGTTTCTCTAACTTGTGACTTCTTCCCTACTAAAGAAATATTCATTCCCGAGCAGGGATATTGCATAACTATTGATCATTGTCCTATCATAATAATATAAACAATACAATGAAGTAGGGGCGGCTAGGTTGCTCAATGGATAGAGCACCGGCTCTGGAGTCAGGAGTACCTGAGTTCAAATGTAGCCTCAGACACTTAATAATTACCTAGCTGTGTGGCATTGGGCAAGCCACTTAACCCCATTTGCCTGGCAAAACAAAAACCTAAAAAATAAAACAAAGAAACAACAATGCAATGAGGTTACATAATAACTTAACTAAGGCTACTCATCAAGCAGCAATAGAACCCATTTTAAATCTTGAAACCTCCTAGCTCCCTACTCACTCCCAAATCCCCAAGTCTGCTGACAGCCTACTGCACAGATATCCAAATGAAACAGTGTTGAAGTGGGCATCACATAATTTTCTGTATCTGCACACAATTCAGTTTTTTTTTAGGATTTTGCAAGGCAAATTGGCTTAAGTGACTTGCCTAAGACCACACAGTTAGGTAATTAAGTGTCTGAAGCCACATTTGAACTCAGGTACTCCTGACTCCAGGGCCGGTGCTCTATCCACTATGCCACCTAGCCACCCCACACAATTCAGTTTTGAGGAGAGAAAGTTGAATATTATCATACAAACTATTATTTTTCAAACGGATGATTGTTCTGAAAAGGTATTTTCAAAGCAATTCACCATTTGATTGAAATTTACTTTCCCTATCCTCAAATAGGCTCACATATAGATGCCATGTAAGTTGAAATTTGGCAGCAAGACCAAAGACTAATGGTATACTGGAAATAGTATTGAACTTGGAACTGGGAAATCTGACCTTGAATTCCAAATGTTACTCTTACTAGCAATGATTTCTCTTCCACATGGTCCTGTAGGATCTGTGTCTACATTGCCAAAGTATCTTATTCTGTAATTATTTCATAAATTTAGAGTCAGTCACATAGTTTTTCTGAACGAGATAGGAAAATAAAAGCAAAATGGATTTCTCTTTGCTTATACAGGTATAATTTAAATGGACCAAGTATATACAGAAGTAATGGTTGACATTTATAATATATTGATGTTGTTGTTAATGATGATGAAGATGACGATGACAGGCTTTTCCCCCCATCTGCTCATTTTGGATACTGGTCACAGGGAGACTAATTAAGTAGCTATTAAAATGGTCTAGATAAGTGAAGACAATGGTCTAAACAAAAGTGATCATGGTGTGAGTAAGGAGAAGACAAAAATGTCTCAGAGTTAAGAAGATAAAATCAACAAGGTTTGGCAACTAATTGAGCACAGGTAGTAAGGGAGAGTGAAAATCAAAAATGTTTCCTAAGTTCAGAATATGAGAGACTAGAGGAATGATGGTACCCACAAGAAATACAAACAAGTTTGGAGGAAAGGAAATTTAGGGGGAAAATAATGAGTTCTGTTTTTGGACATGTTGAAATAATCAGGACATTCAGGTGGAATTGTGGGATGAGTGCTCAGGAGAAAGATATGGGTTGGATGTGAAGATTTGAAAGTTATCTTCAGGGTGGCTAGGTGGCGTAGTGGATAGAGCATTGGACCTGGAGTCAGGGGTACCTGAGTTCAAATCCAGCCTCAGACACTTAATAATTACCTAGCTGTGTGGCCTTGGGCAAGCCACTTAACCCCATTGCCTTGCCAAAAAAAAAAAAACCTAAAATAAAAAAAGAAAATTATTTTTCAAGGAGCTCATGAGTGAACAAATGGTATCTCATGATATCACCAAATGAAAGAGTTTATTTAAAGAAGGGAGGTCCCAGGACAGAGGCCTGGAGTAAACTCACACATAGGAGTTCAGGTATGGGGGATAATCTTACAAAAGAGACTGAGTCTAGACACATAAGAGCAGTGCCATGGAAGCCCAAGGAAAAAAATATCATGCAGAAGGAGGTCAACAGTGTTAACACCATCAAATACCTGCAAGCTCAAGAAGGCTAAGTGCCAAGAAAGGCTTCCCTTTCAATCAAGGTAGGTTTCTGGTGATTTTTCTTCACAACTTGGGGTTGTTTTTTTTTACAACAACTAGGTAAGACAAATCTCCTTTTGCACATGAGGAATTTGAGGATCTTTGAAGTTAAGTGATTTGCCCAGGGTCATTTAACAGTATGAGATAACAGTATGAGATAAATTCAAACCTGGGTCTCCTAATTCCAAGTCTAAGACTCTTCCCAAAGTGCCCAAGGTAGATCTTTCCCTTGCTGATCAGGTGCTACAAATCTACAGATAGGAATTCTGAAATTTCATTTCTTGCTTCTCAAATTAACAAAGATATTAAAAGATGGAAATTTTCAATTTAGAGAGATCATGGGAAGCCAGGCAAGCTAAGTAGGTAAAATGCTATGGTAGCGCCTATACAATGATGATCTATTTTCCTTCCTTGGAGGAGAATTCCCAAAGTGGTCTCGCATGGGGCCCTAAGAGTCAGTTTTGTATTGGGTGAACTTTGTTGGTATTTGCCTAAGCACAACAATTCCTAATTATTGCTCTGAAGATAAAAAATGAATAAGTTTTAGTCAGGAAGCTTGAAATATGGTCATTAGTCCTGTCAGTAGAATCAAGGATGCTCATGGTTCCAGACTTGGCTCAGGCCAACCTGTCTCAAATTGGAGACTGGAATGAAATGATGTATTTATTATCCTTCTAACAATTAACCAAAAAGAGGCTTCCATAGTCACAGCAGGGGAAGGACATTCATAATATAGGAATCCTAATCAACAAATACAGAAGCGTGATTATAACTTACTGACGCAATGTTGTCCATGTCGGTCTATGGGCAAGAGTCTGAGGAATGAACTCTAGTCCCTGTTGTACCAATTTTGTGCTCAGAAGACCAAGATGCTATGTCAATAAACCAAGTCTTAGTTTCGTGAGCCAATTAAATCTTGAAGACAATTTCAATACATTTAAAGAAAAAAACTAGCCTAATCTCTATGGAAAAAGGCCTTAAAACACCATATTATAACTTCTGGTCCTAAAATGGGAAGGGATGATAGACAAAGAAGCCATTAAAAACCAATTTCTCCTACCTCACAAGTTTTTTTCCCTGAAGGTTAAACTCATTAAAGTCCAACTCATTTGCACCAATTTAATTCAAGCAACAAATTGGACGTTATACTCTTTCTCTATCCCACACCAACCCCAACCTTTCTTCTTTGTTCACCAGTTCCTTGCCCTTAGGAATATGATTTTAGTGGGGAAGGGAAATAGAAGGGACTGATAATATAAATGAGATTCTGAATGCTTGGATCTATAATCCTAGCCAATAAAAATGTCCTTTTATGGCATTATGGGAAAATGATATGTATTTTTTAATTTTTAATGCTTTCAAATGCTTCATATTTTACATTTTTTATGCTTTTAGCCTAATTTTTAATATTGTTTTATATGCATCATATAAAGTAGCATTTTTCATTTTTTTCCTTTTTACACTAAAAGCTTGTTACATACAAGAAATCTTCCAAATTTATGGATTCAGGATTTTAGATTTGAAATATTCATTACCTCCTGTTCCCTAGTGCCATTTCAGCCCCACCAATCCCTACTTCTTTGCTTTATTGCTACTGTGATTTTTCTATCCATGAACCCTAGGCATACTCTTCATGTGAAAAGAAAAATGAATAAGCCTTAAAATGTATTTTATATCAAGGTAAGCCTTTCTCCTTAATATAATCAAAAGAATTGGAAAAAAAATCCAAAAAGGGAGAACTTTATAGCAAAAGAAAAACTTTGGATAAAAATATTTTGAGCAAGGAACTCATCAGTTTTTTTCTTTTTTGAGGGAATCACTAGCACTTATTTCTCAAAAACATATTGCATAGCCATTAGCATACATCTAAGTACCTACACCTAAGTACACTGAGTCAAATGCTAAAGTTACAAAAAAGAGGCAAAAGACAGTCCCTGCCCTCAAGGAGTTCATAATCTAAAGGAAGGGACAACTGGCAAGCAAATATGTATAAACAAGATATATTCAGGATGAATAAGAAATAATTAACAGAGGAACGGCATTGTAATTAAGAGGAGTTGAGAAAGACTTACTGTCAAAGGTGAAATAGTAATAACAACTTGAAGGAAGTCAGGGAAGCCAGGCGGTCAAGATGAGGGGAAAGAGATGAAGAATTAGGGACAGCCAGAGACAATGCCAGAGATGAATAAATAAACCAAATAAGTTTATGGCACAAAATACTCATTATATATTCTTCTGTTGCTGTGATTGTAATATGAAAATATACAGGAAAGATGCTGACAAGCCAAAGTGCCTCCAGAAGAGGATGACCAGGATAACATGGATATTCAAAACTATTCAATAAGAGGATTAGTCAAAATATCTGGGGGAATTTAGCCTAAAGATGAAAAGGCTTGGGGGGTTATAAGATGTCTTCAAATATTTGAAACACTGTCATGAAAAAAAGGGATTTGGGCTCTACATGAAATAACTGGGACCAATGGGTAGAATGGGAGACAGATTTTTTTTAGTCTTGATTCAACAATAAGGAAAATTTCCTAACAATGTAAATGTTCCCTCTAAATACTATTTCACTTGGTGATCTAATCAGTTCCCCTGGATTCAATTATCATCCCTATTTTATTTCATTATTTTATTTTATTTAAGGCAATGGAGTTAGGTGACTTACCCAAGGTTACACAGCTAGGTAATTATTAAGTGTCTGAGTCTGAATTTGAACTCAGGTCCTCCTGACTCCAGGGCTCCACTCTGCCACCTCATTGTCCCCAATTATCACCTCTATGCTAATAATTCTATAATCTATTTATCCATCCCTTACCTGTTTGAAGATCTTTACTCTCACATCTCCAGTTAAATATTAGATATTTCAAATTGGATGCTCTGTACACATCTTAAGCTCAATATGTCCAAAATAGAACTCATCATCTTTTACCCTAAACCTTCCCTCCTTCCAAACTTACCTGTTATTGCCAAGGGCACCCCCCCCAGGTCCTCTAAACTCAAAACCTAGGTGTCATCTTCAACTTCTCACTCTCTCCTTCCATATGTTACCAAAGCTTATGGATTTCATTTTTGCAAACTCTCTTGAGTACAGTCCCTTCTTTGTTATTGCTACCACTCAGCCCCTCATTTCAGGATTAGACTATTATAGCAGCTTTCTGACTGGTCTGCCCACCATAGGTCTCTCCCTACTCAAGTCTGACAATTCAACTGTCAATGTTATTTTCCTAAGATAAATGTTTGACTATGTCACTCCCTAACACTAATATTCAAATGTCCAGAGACTCCCTATCACTTCCAGGATCAAATATAAAATATTGCTTGGTGTTCAAATTTACCTTCATAACCTAATTCTCCACCCCCTACTTCTCCAGGCTTCTTAAAATTTACAGACCACCACACCTTTCATGTTCTCTTCAGTCCAACTTTCTTGCTATTTCTCTAACAAGATTTTCTATTTTTTGTCTCTGGACATATTCTCTATCTCCCCCTACCCTAAAATTTTCTCCCTCTTCAGCACTACCTTCTAGTTTCTCTGGCTTCCTTCAAGTCCCATCTAAAAATCTCACCTTCTACAGGAAGTATTTCCTTAATTCTAGTGTCTTCCTTCTGTTGACTTCAAATTTATCCAGTATATAGTTTCAGGTTGTGATCCCTATTAGATCACAAACTCTTTGGGGACAGGAATTCTCTTTTGCCTCTTTTTATATCCCTGGCACTTAGCACAGTAACTTACATAGGAGGCACTTAAAAATGTTTATTGTTGACTTCCTTCTATTTGGCCCTATTTGTCTCTAATTCTTTCCTCTGTTTCACTGCCTTCCTTGTTTTTCCCCCCCTTACCTAATTGAAGGGTAGAACTTGAGACTGCTTTAGTATTTTTCTAGTAGCTATCAAATAGAGATTGTTTTCTGTTCTTAATTTTACATATGAGAATGGTTTTTTTCTATTTTTAAGCCAATTTGCTTTGGACATGTGATTTCCTATTATTATTTTTTTGAAATGACTGTGGCCATTGATAGAAAAAGGATTGGATTTTTAAAAATCCATTTATTCATTTTGGATCTCAAAATAAGAACATGATTGTGAATTTTAGAATCAAATAAACAATATGATATATAATGAATAGAAAGTTAGATAGACTCAATGTCAAGAAGATCTGAGTTTAAGTCCTGCCTCTAACATAGTGGCTGTGTAACCCCAGGAAGGCCATTTAATTTTGCAATATTATAACCAACTCTACAAGACCATAAATGGCAGAGAAGGTGATGGCCTTCATTGGTAGAGGAAGTTTCTTCATCCACTGGTTTCCTATGCCAATAAAATCACAGGTCTAGTTTCTGTTCAATTATTATTACCTCAAATTAGATAATATTTTCAAAAAACTTTTAGTAAAATATCTGGTACATAGGTAGGTGCCTATATAAATGATTATTCCCTTCTTCCCTCTTCCACATTCTTGTTGAAAACAGGCGAAAGCAATAATTAAGAATTTTTCTGTCAGGAACACTTGAACTCTCCAAAGGCTTATAGAGTTGGTGGTGGTTGTGGTGGTGCTTTTTTTATTTGGTTTAATTTCAGATACAATATTTCAGGTAATTTCAGATACATTACAAAAAGAATTTGTAATATAACAATTCTTTTTCTTGGTTAATTTGTTTTTAATTCATTTTTAAAATTGAGTTCCAAATTCTCTCCCTTACTCCAATCCCTCCACACCCTCTGAGAAGGTGAGCAATAGGATATCAATTTATGTGAAAGCATATTTTTATATTAGCCATGTTGCCAAAAAAAAAAACCAAGAAAAGTAAAGAAAATAAAAAAATTATCCTTTGATCTGCACTCAGTGTTCATCAGTTCTCTCTTGAGATGGCTAGCATTTTTTTTTATCATGAGGCCTTTGGAACTTAGATCAGTTTACTGATTGGAGTAGGTAGCTAAATCTTTCATTTACAGCAATATAACATTATTATGATTGTGTACAATGTTCTGTTTCTCTTAATTCCTTGTAAATCAATTCATACATGTCTTCCCAGGTTTGTCTGAAGCTATCCCCTTCATCATTTCTTATAGCACAATTAGTATTTCATCCCAATCATATACCCCAATTTGTTCCCAATTTATGGACATTCTCTCCAATTTCCAATTCTTCGCCACAAAAAAACGAATTGCTATAAATTACCTCTTACATATAAATCCTTTTACCTTTTCTTTGGTCTCTTTGGAATATAAACACAGTAGCTATCTGGATCAAAGGGTATGCACGGTTTTATAACCCTTAGGGTATAGTTCCAAATTGCATCCAGAATGGTTGGACCAGTTCACAACTCCACCAATAGTGTCCCAATTTTTTCCACATTCTCTCCAGCATTTGTCATTTTTCTTTTCTATTATGTTAGCCAATCTGATAGGTGTGAGGTGAAATTTCAGAGTTCTTTTAATTTGCTTTTCCCTATTCAGTTATTATTTAGAGTATTTTTCATATAACTATAGAGAGTTTTGATTTCTTCTGAAAACTGCCTTTTCATGTCCATTGACCATTTCTCAATTGAGGAATAGCTCTTATTTTTATAAATTTGACTCATTTCCTTATATTTTTGAGAGATAAGACCTTGCTGTCAAAAATCTTTTCTCCAGTTTCCTGCTTTCCTTCTAATCTTGGGTGTATTTATTTTGTTTGTACAAAAACTTCTTAAGTTAATGTAATCAAAATTATCCATTTTACTTCCCATGATCATCTCTATCCCTGGTTTGTTCATAAATTCTTCACTTATCCATAAAGGGTAGGTAAAATATTCCATGTTCCCCTGATACTAGTAATTCCTGAGATATTTCTCAATCACTGAGTCACAGTATTCACTGGTCACTTTGAACACATATGAAACCTTGATTGAGAAATTATTACTCCTTCCTCTTGATTTGCTTGAAAGGAAATAGGATTAAATCTGCAAGGCATGCTTCCTAAAGTTCTTGCTAATCTCTCTGATTGCCATTCAAGTATCTTCTACTTGTCTTTTTACGACAAAATAACCCCCCCTCCATGTACGAAGAGATTATAGCTCAGATTGCAGGGATACATCAATTAATGAATCTTCTGAGAATAATCTCTTTAAGCTTGTCAGCCATTAAATTTTTTTTAATTTGTGAAGTACAGCTGCTTGTATGTATTAGTTTAAAAAAGTCTGAATAGAATTGGTCTTAAATTCAAAAGGCAATGTACCCAGGCTTCTTCCATGCTCTAAATGAGTTGACTAGGCTGATGCCAAAAGAGGAAGGAAAAAACTAGAATACTGGATTCAAAGATACAAAGAGAGGAAACAAGGAGAGGGGGAAAGCACCAGATTCATGTGCATAATCTTCTCTTCTTTTTTTTTAGGACAGGAAGCAGTCATCTCCTTTTAGTATAAGGTGGCAGGTGCAGCTAGGTCATTGATTCCTTTTCTGTCATTCATCACAAGCAATCAACACAATGAATGCATACACAGAGCCAGCACATGCAGTTCGATATTCCTGTAGCTACCTGAGCCAGGAGCAGCTCAGTGCTCAGCTTGGGACTGACCCATTCCTTGAGTGGAATGATCATCCCCTATACATGTACAGACACACACACATGCACACACACACACACACAGACCTGCTTCCCTAGCATCCCCCATACATGTAACAGAGAGAGAGAGAGAGAGAGAGAGAGAGACCTGCTTCCCTAGCATCTTTTGGGGATGACTGTCATCATCTTTCTCACCATGTCTCCATGGTGGCTGATTATGGTATATCAAGCAAGTGTATTTCTTGATTTTTTTTCCCTGCAGCTCAGGAGCCAGATATACAAATGGAGTGTAAGACTTTGCTTTGGGGGATGACTACTGAAATTTGCTGCAATTCTGCTTCAAAGATTGTTACTGCTGATGTTACCAAGCTTGTACTAATTAAGCTGTTTTGTTTTTTGATTACAGTATGAGGTCTAAGTGATTTATTAAAGGGACTGGATCTGAGAGGAAGTAGGGAGTGTTCTATGTTTCCAGTGGTATGGGAGTAAATAAACCAGGGAAGTAATAAGGGAAGAAGATTCTACTCCAAGAAACTGTCCGACCCCCTGCTATTACATTAGCATAACAAAAGCACCTCCAGATAAAGCATCTTTTTTTTTTCTCTACCCAGGAGAAGAAAAATAAAAACAATCTACTGGCAAAATTAGGCTTTATCATTTCTAATCCTCTTTCTATATCCTTTGTTTCCTCAAGCACAAATACTCCCCAAATTTAAGCATCCAGTCACCTTCTCTTCTTTGAACCTCTCTTCCCTGCCAGAACAGCAAAAGATCTAAGTATTATTAGTCACATTGTGACTGCTCACTGTCTTTTTTCCTATGAATGAATTCTAGTCAATCAATAAACACTTATTAAGCAAATATCATATGCCAAACACTATGTACTAGTGAAAGAAAGGTGAGATAGTCTGCTGTCAAGGAGTCTCAGTATAACATGGGAGACCATATGCAAACAATCTATATTCAGTAAAAATTTAAAATAATCAACAGAAGCACTAGAATAAGGAAATTTTTCTTGTAGAAGGTAGAATTTTATTGGGGACTTGAAGGAAGTCAATCTTTGTGTTTCCTCAGTCTGCACTAGAAAAGCTTTCATCCTTTTTTGAGATAATTTGGGGGCTCGTAAGTGGGGAGACCTATTGGAGAAATTGGCAGGATAATCCATAAAGTCACAGTGGCACAATTCATAAATCTAACCTAAAAAGTGATTATCATTTTATCCTTTTAATGTAGTAACTAGGAAATGATGAAGAAGGGGAGAAGTGGAAAATTGAACAAAGCTTACCAGAGAAGGTGATCTGGTCCCCAAGGATGAGTCCAGGGTCTAAGTTTTTAGGGGCTTATTCCCAGGTGATTCTGGGAGGGTCTAAGAAATCTATGTATCTTCTTAATTTGGGTGGAGAAAGTGAGTTTAGAAATAACATCCTAATAACCCCCCCAAAAAAGTAAGCTTAGAAGTTAAAGAAATAGAATACAGAATTCTATAGAAACAGATCCTCAATCTTTATTTTCTTCAGTGACAGATTAAGATCTTGTAGTTGATCTATTTAGAGCCCTCCTGTTTCCACCAGAATATGCTGCCATCAGTGTATTAACATATTTTGTATATTATACATATATAAATATTATATATCATATTAACATCAGTATATTAACTCAAGACCTCCTGCTCTACCAGGATATTCTGATGATACTCACTTACCCTACCTGAAATAAATCTAATTTTTGGCAATTCTTGAGATCTCAAAGTTACCATGTTTTAACTTCAAATTAAAGACATTCTCCCCAAAATTACTTGATATCCTATCCTTATTATTCAACTTCCCAAACAATGGAAAGTGACTAAGTAGCCTCACCTGATGGACTCCTTTGGGAGCTAGTAACATCACTCTATGGCTTTGTAATACCACATATGTGTATATGTGTATATGCATGTATATATATGTGTGTATGCATGAGTCTGTGTGTATAGACTGAATTTGTTGGCAAAGTTAAACTAGAACTCATGTCTCTTGAATCCTGAGGCAGCTGGTGGTATAATAGTTAGAATGCAACCTAGAATCAAGAAAACCTGAGTTTAAAAATTGAACTTAGATGCTTACAAACTGGGCAAGTGATTTAACCTCTATCTGCCTCAGTTTCCTCATCTTTAAAATGAGGATTAATAAAAATACCTACCTGACAAGATTGTTTTAAGAGTCAAATGTAATAAGAGTAGAAAATGCTTAGCATAGTACCTCACACAAAGTAGTCATTTAATAAATGCTTATGCCTTTCCCACCCCCTTCCTTATTCAGGTCTTTTAATTTTCCTGATGGAAATTTAATATTTTTTCTGGTCTACTTGATTTTATTTTACTATGTAGTGATATGTTTACAATAGCAGCCTCCTGCTTCTATTCTTACATAAGAGAATGTATCCCTGTGCCTTCTATATTATTTCTCCTTTTGGTAATGAATTTTCTGCAAAGAAGTTAAAATTATCTTCTTCATTTAAATAGATACTACCATTTAATCCATGATCCAGGACAATTATTTTCTATTAAAAAGTACTTTATTAAAATTAATTATTCAACTTATCTCTACGCAAGAGATAGTCATAACCCTGCCATCTGCAGGGAGACTAAAAAGAAATAACTTGACATGGTGGTTCCCTTATGAACTAAGACTTAACTTATTCTTGTGTTACATGTAGTTTACCGATTTACTTCCAAGGCAGAGCCATTCACAGTTAGCAATTAAACCTTAATGTTCCTTCTATTTATTACTTAATAACCAGGTATTTTTATTTTTAAAAAATATCACTTTTGTCAGGCAGCTCAGTGGTATAAGAAGAAGACAAAGACATCAAGAAGAAATCATTTCAAATCTGGGCTTAATTGGTCAAGCCAATTAACCTAGCTTACCTCAGTTTTCTCATCTGCAAAATGAATTGGAGAAGAAAATGGCAAACCACTCCAGTATCCAAATGGAGTCATGGAGATTTGGAAATTACTAAACAACAACAAAAAGCACTTTTATTTCCCTAGCAATGAGTACTAGAACAACATTTCCTGAGGCTTCTCTATTTCTTGGAGAAAACATTGATGTTCCAGTTATTGTCTAAAGGGACTGATCATCTTTTCTCCTTTCTGGAGAAACTCCTTAAGGGTAGGGTCTGTTTTATTTCTATCTTTGTATTCTGACAGTTCACAAGCTTGTACAATTTTTTTTGGGGGGGGTGTTTTTTGGGGTTTTTTGTTTTTGCAGAGGGGGTATGGAGATGATATAAAACTTGTGACTTTATCAGAAGAGAATTCCTGGTGAGGAAATAGCCCCCACTAATGCAGATTATGGGGGAAAAAACAACCTTTTTTGGAATGGACAACTGGAAAAAATGAATCCCCATTTTGTTTGAGACTAATACATAAAACCTGAATGAACTGTTCTTTTCCTCATTCTATTCTAGACTGAATATACAAACCTTAGCTTACCTCCCTTCTTACTTAGGCTAAATATATAAAGAAGTCCTTCCACACTTTAGAAGCATGTAATCCCACAAAATTACACCCAATTTTTGATTATGGATTTTTCCAAAGCAGCTTCCTTAAAGAGATGGACTACATAACCACTGGTCCATTCACATCACAGGAATGCTTGTGATTGGCCATGTACTATAAGGAGGCTTATAAAAGCTACATGAGTTAGAAATCTGTATCCAAGGAGATTGAAACTGCTGTGAGCAAGCTCTACCTTCCTCAGTATGCTAATAAAGTTCTTTCCTTTCAGTTTGGCTAACCACTTGACTTAGAGAATCTCTAGGAACTCAGGATGTAAAATTCCCCAAGGATATCACTAACTGTTATACAAATGTGCTTATAGTAGATGTTGAATTACATTGTATCTTCCATTCTTTCCTTCTTTTCTATGTCTTCTTATAGTTTAAAAATCCAAAAAATAAAAATAAAAAAACATAGTCTATCAGTATAGTTGGTAGTATCTCATTGGTTCTCACTTTCTAATGATGATTCAAAGGTGAGGTAGTTATCTGGATCACTAATTATTTTTTATTATTATTATTATTATTATAATAACAATATTCTTCACTCCTCTCCCTCCTTCCCCTCTCCATCTATGTTCTTTTTGAAGTTAAATAATTAAAATTGTTTTTAATTTTTTGCATCTAATAATTTTCCAGCCAATATTTAGAGGGAATCACATCTTCAACCCAAATTTTCAGGAGATTGTTTTCAATTCTTCCCTTTTTCTTTGAGGAAGAAGGGTCAAATCCAAGTTTTTAAGGTTACTCTCTCACTTTCACATCTGTACCTTTTAAACACATTTTGAAAAGAAATCTTTAAACATAACCAGGCAATAGTTACTAAGCAGAACAATAATAGACTAAAGTATTCTTCTTACTCTATTTTTACTGAATATTGCTCTATTTTCATGGTTGCAGTAGTCTTCCTTCCTAAGGAGGAAAGTAGAATAAATGGCTCATCCATTTGAAGTGGTCTGCTTGGGAAAGAATTAGAAGGCAAGGATCAGATGGAAATTCCCATTTCTTAGGGAAACAAACAATCCCTTCCATTCCTCTCATCTCCCTGACCTTGCTGAAAAAGGCAAAATACCTCATCTGCCACCAACCACCTCTACATCCTGCACTGCATACACATAGGGTACATGCCCATAATCTATACCTCCTCTTAGCAGAATTCAGCTGGTAAGAGAATCATAAATATCACAGCTGTGACAGGCAAGCCAGCCAAGCAGGAGACCGATCTGGCTTTTCACTGGAAATCAATGAGCTCATGCCTTTTCTCAGGGGACCGAGGAAGTGGAGACAGCTCAAGAGATGGGGAGACAGAGATAGAGATAGGTGCAGAGTGATGACAGTGATGAGGGATCAGAGAGAGAATCTTAAAACTAGCTAGTGTTTTCTTAATGTCACTTTTGATATTAGTCCCTGGTCTCCCAGGTTAGAGAAAGGGATCCATTTACTTTAAATTAAGCATTCTATATCAAATAACTGTTGTACTGAGAGCAAAGGGCAAGGAGACAATAAAAAGAGTTGGAAATACTTCATTCCTGTTTCTCAAGGACAGAAATTAAATGATCACTCATGAGTCACTGAGTGGTAATTGCCAGGAAAAATTTAACAGTACCTTTCTCTTTCACCAAGATGCACAGGAGATTGCTACCACCTTCTATTTTTGCATGAAGCTAAAGAAGGGTTCACTAGAAAAACGACCTGTTCTGCAGAATTTTTCACCTTTTAACTAGTTGTCTTGGCTCCCTACATACACAGCCTCAGGCCTGTGTCATCAGAATGCCAAACTCTGTGTCAGTTCAACATATATAATAGGCTGTATCTAGATTACAGTAAACATCTGGAGGAAAACAAGAAAATTTAGAGAAGTTCCCAGATGTTTCCAAATATCTGAATGTTTGGTCTCAGATTCAAATACCCAAATGACTAGGTTTTCCACTTTTTCAGTCAAACAGATTTTTAAACATCTAGTCAAAGCAGCTGTTTGGTAGCATATAAAATAAACATGAGAATGATTGACTAAATTCTTTGTTTAATTGATTGAAACTGTGTTTTAGTCAATGTTAAGAGAGACAGTCAATTCAGGTGGCCAAAAATTGCACCCCAAAGATCTAGGGTTTTAGAACAAAAAATCCATTGTTTGACAAAAACTGCTGGGAAAACTGGAAAACAGTATGGCAGAAGTGATGTATTGACCAATATTGTACACCATATACCAAGATAAGGTCAAAATGGGTACATGATTTACACATGAAGGATACTGTCATAAGCAAATTAAGAAAGATTGGTTAGTTTATTTGTCAGATTTGTGGATAAGGGAAGAATTTAGGATCAAAGAAGCTATAAAGAGCACTACAAAATGTAAACTAGATCATTTTGATTGTACAAAATTAAAAAGCTTTTGCATAAGCAAAACTAATACAATCAAAATAAGAAAAACAGAAAACTAGAGGGAAATTTTGAAAGAAGTATGCCTAATAAAGGCCTCATTTCTCAAAAATATAGAGAACTGAGTCAAATCTATAACATTATTCAACTGATAAATGATCAAAGGATAGGTAAGGCAGATTTCCGACAAAAAAATCAAAGCTTTGTATAAGTCATATAAAAAAATGTTCTAAATCACTAATGATTAGAGAATTGCAAATTAAAGCAATCTTGTTACCACCTCACTTCTATCAGATTGACTAATATGACAAAAAAGGAAAATATTAGATGTTAGAGGGAATACAGAAAAACTGAGACACTAATACATTGTTGGTGGGGCTGTGAATTAATCTCACCATTCTGGAGAACAGTTTGGAACAATGCCCAAAGGGTTATAAAACTGTTCATATCCTTTGATCTAGCAATACCACTGCTAGTTCTATATTCCAAAAACTTATTTGTCTTTGGACAAAGGGCAAAAGATTTACTTGTACAAAAATATTTATAGCAGTCCTTTTTGAGGGGGCTAAGAATTGGAAATCAAAGAGAGGTCCATCAATTGGGGAATGCCTAAATTAACTGTAGAATATGATTGTAACAGAATATTATTATTTCACTATAAGAAATTACAAGCAGGATGATTTCAGAAAAACCTGGAAAGATTTACAATGAACAAAACCAGGAGAATGTTACACACAGTAACGGCAATATTATTTGATGAGGTACTATGAATGACTTCACTATTCTCAGAAATACAATGATCTAAGACAATCCCAAAGGACTAATGATGAAGTATACTCTCTTCCTCCAGAGAAAGAACTAATATTGACTGAATATAAACAAGTATAGTTTCACTTTTTTTCTTTTATTTGAGTCTTCTTATACAATATGACCTATGAAAATGTTATACATACTTACATAAGTATATAACCTATATCTGATGGCTTACCATTTCAGGAAAGGGGAGGGTGGAGATAAAATTTGGAACTCAAAACTTTAAATAAAAAAAAAAAGTTTTTAAAGAAAATTGTATTCAAATCCCAAGTGGAATAGAGATAAGGATCAGATCTCTGATTTCTGTGGTATAGCTGAGGAAATTCCCTCTATCAGTGCAGATCAGAAACCTCTTTTCAATATAGTATCTTAAAGAGTTCCAGTGAGAGAAGTTAATTAACTTTTCTAGGGTCATACAGGCAGTACAAACCAGAAGTTAGACTTGAAGCCAAATTTTTTTGGTTCTAAGGCCATCTGTCTATGCACTATGCCATTGTGAAGGTGGTGGGAAGGCCGCACTATGGAAATCACACCATGTGTAGGTCAAATATCCATTTAGCTTGAGGTCTAATCATGTCTCCCCCATAATATTGTAAGCTCCCCAAAGATGATAAAAGCTAATAAAGTATTATAACTTTATTGTATATACCATAATACAGTGCAACCAGAGGGTCAAGAAAAGAAGCACTGACCCTAAAATATAATCCGTAAACTCAAGAGCCCTGGATTTGGAATCAGAACAACTGAAATCATAGCCCACTTTTATTCCTAACTACCTGTAAAACCTTAGGATAGCCTTTAAGTCTTGGTTTCTCATAAAACATAAATCTTAAGGCTGTGGTGAAAATGAATTTGGATAGTATCAATTGGATCCCAAAAGGAAGTCTAACTGCTTATCAACTCTCTATATAGACAAAAATTACTTGACTGAATTATATTATTGAATTTTGTTAAATTGGTTTGTGTGCATATATATGCACATTCACAAGTCTGTATTTGAGTGAGCATGTTGAGTAAGTGTGTAGTTATGTAGATATAGCCTTGATGATGGTATATTTTTGTGGATAATCAAGACTTCTGTTTAACACTGGAACTTTTCCCATGTTGTCTTGTTATTATGCTCTGCAGCTAGGTGACACAGTGGATAGAGCACTGACCTTGGAATCAGAACAGGAGTTTGAATCCATCCTCAGACATGGTATTAACTATCTATGTGACCTTGGGTAAGTTGCCTAACCCTGACTGCCTCACATCCAGGGTCATCTCCAGTTGTCCTGATTCATATTTGGCCACTGGGCTGAGATGTCTCTGGAGAAGAAAGTGGGGCTGGGTGACTTAGCGCAGCCTTCCCTCTCACTCAAATTCAGTTCATATGCTTGTCATGGTATCACCTCCCAGATGTCATGGTCTTCTTCAAAAATGAAACACAAACATTATTATTATAATACTCTGTCCTCTGAACCTGGGATCTACTATAAAAATATTAATTCTAAGAAGGTTTTATATACCCTTAATCTTACCTCTTCTTGAAGCCCTTCAAAACTCTCCAGGCAGCTATTTTCCTCTGGTTTTCCCTAATAATTAATTTCAATAAAGTAGTGGATTCTTCACTTCCATAGGGAAGGGTGGAAGTAACATCAATGGTACATCTTCAGAGTTTTGGATATTTTTCAAGTGGAATATTCCATTAAGAGTATTTGTTCCTCATTACCTGTTCACTTTAGAGGTTCAGGGTCCCAAGGGAAGTCATTTGTCACTCCTACTTTATCTCCCATGCTTGGAAAGATAATGATGCTATTTGACTCAGTTCCACCTGACTTCCTTGAAAGACATGGTAATAGCTACTTTGTCAACTTAAGGACAGCATATCCAATTAAAAAAACCATCAAAAATGTTAATCAAAATAAAGTCAATGTTACAGATAAACTAAAATTCTGCCTTTCATAGTGCTATTGGGAACAAGTGTTGGGAGAATAAAATTGCTACTTCTGTATTATTGTCCCCACAATTTGGAGATGAATTGCAAACAATTTGACCCTTCTCCCTCAATTCCAAGTTGTACTTTTTAGAATGGCAGCACCTTGCATTTGTCTTCAGCTGTGTGGTTTTAGCTTGAGGTCACATCCAAAATTGCCATTAAATAGGATGGCCTCAACATCAGTTTGACTGTCACAGTTTACCTCAGCCTCTCCCCTCACCTGGGATGTCTCTTCTTTCTTTTTTTTCTTTCTCATTCCTAATGATTTCTTTGAGTAATAGGAATTTGACTGGATACCCATCTGCTTGGATTCAGTTCTGGGGACCTGTTTGATCTCATTGTCAGCATTTACTCCTTTAGTGATCCCAGTTTAAAGAATACTGTTACCTAATGATGATCATAGGAACTGTGCCACCTAGTTCAATCCCTGTCACTTTCATGAAAAGATCCTTCTCACAGAGTTCACTGTTTATGGAATCTTTTTTTAATACAACCCTTAGTATCCTGTTTCACCACCCCTAATGTTACATTATATTTACTTTGCCCATAGTCATCAATAAACATTCATTAAGCTCTCACTAGTTATTGGCATTATGCTAAATGCTAGGAATGTAAATATAAGCAAAAAATGACAGTCCATAACCTCAAAGAGCTTACATTCTAATGAGAGAAGATAACTCAAAAAAAAGAAAACTGAACAAATTGAGAGAGACTCAAAGAGAATATCAGCAGTGGGCTTAATAGAGGAAGTCTGGTGAGTAGAGTCTGGAGAGGAGTGAAGGAATGACTGGTTTCAATGGATACTTTTCTTAAAAATGGAGTTTGGGGAGGAAGGGCTTACCTCCTTGGTGAGAGAACTGCTGTGATAAGGAGAGTTGTGGTTTTTTTTTTAATTTATCTATGTATATGTTATGTCTCCTTCCCAGTAGTATGCAGGATCCTTGAGGTGGAGAACACTTTTCTGTTTCATTTTGTTTTTTCTTTGTGTCTCTCATATCTAATATATATCTGACACATGTCTGATACTTCATAAAAACTTGCTGAATGAATGTTTATTTAACTTAGGCAACAGCAATATGAAAAATCCTCTGGTTCTCTCAAAACATCTCTAACCTGATGAGGGGAGGGAGGATTATGTGGGAAAAGAGAAGGAAAACCAACATTTCTTTATCAAGAATTTAGACTATTCTCTCTAATGGTCTCAGATATGTAGCAAAATATCATTAATTTAAATTAACTGAGGGGGAAGAGCAACTCAAATTAGGGGAAATTTTAATTGTAAAACATTCCTAAGAATAATATAGCAGCTCCACCCAGGCAAGGTGAGGGAAGGACAGCTTTTAATTGTATGCTTCTGAGATGTGATTCCTCATTGGTTGGAGAAAATTATGAGTACAGCACATTATATAAGAGACTACATTGGTTTCAGATACTCTTGTGAGAGACATAAAGAGGAAAGAATCCCAAAAGGTAAAGATGGAGCCACAACACCAGCCCCTTTCAAGAGGTTTGTAGTCCTCTTCACCATGGAATAAAATCATATAAAGCAACTTCTGTTGCTCTTTAATCTAAGTCACTATTACCCTTCAATTTAGAACTCTTTCATAATCTTTCCATCTTCTGGTACTCATAGTAACCCAGGTCTCTCCAGAAGACCTTGTTGCCCTAACACCCTCTCTAGTACTAAATTCTATTTATCCATTTATTCTATTTATACACTGGGACAGGAAGAAACTTAGGCATAGTCCTTATTCTCAGTTGGAGAAGGAAATGACCAACCATTCCAGTACCTTTGCCAAGAAGCCCCTGACCATACTGTTCATGAAGAGTCACATGAAACTGAACAACAACAACTTTATGCCTTAATGCCATTTCCTGACCTTATTTCTGCTAACATCACTCACCCCAAATTATCCCCTACATCAAGCATTTCCCAATTCAATGGTTACTAATCTTCTTTCCACTATACCACCTTAGCTGTATTGTTTGTAGTAACAAAAAACTGAAAGCAGTATTAAGTACCCATAACTTAGTGAATGACTAAATAAATCAAGGCATATTCATGTTCTATAATATTATATTATGATCAACATGATAACTTTAAACAAACTAATGAAAATGTGTAACTAATATAAAGAGGAGAAAATGGATCAGAATGATGACTACAGTAATGATAATAATACAAATAAAAGCAACTTCAAAGATGTCAGAATTCAGTTCAAAAGCAATGATCAGAGCTGGCTCCAAAGAAACATTTCCTTTCAACAGAGACCTGGTAGACCAGAAGGGTTGAATTTTACATGATGATATTCATCCCTCATTCTTGAAGAAGACCATGACATCAGGGAGATGATGAAATGGCAAGCAATTGATTTTGATTTGAATGAGGTGGTGCTGTATTAAGTTATGAATCTCACTTTCTCCTCCAGAGTCATCTGGGTCTAGTAGCCAGCTATAGATCAGGATGACTGGAGATGGCTCTTGAAGTGAGGCAATCAGCATTAAGTGACTTGCCCAAGGTCACACAGCTAGTAAGTATCATTTATCTGAGGTCAGATTTGAACTCTTGTCCTTCTGATTCCAAGGCCAGTACTCTATCTACTGTGCCACAAGGTCAATAAGTATCAAACTAGTTTAATTTTTTAAATTTATTTAATTAATATTGCATATCATTAATATAAACACATATTACTATCTAGGTAGTTATTGATAACTTATTAAATAAAACACAAAATCTGTCAATACAAATCCAAAAAAATTCAAGTCTGGAGGAGATTGGAGTTTTCAGTTTGAGGACCTCTTTCTTGCTACGTGTCTATTCAAAATTGTTTTTCTAGTCTAAAACATCATCCAGTTTCAGGATATATTTAATTCAAAATCCATTCACTTAGAATTTGAGATAATTCTAAAAAGCTGATATGATTCTTTTTGACTAAAAGGTTTCCAATTATGGGAATAATTAAGGACTTTTATGTCTATAATAAATGATTATCTAAAGTACACCAATTGGAAATGGTCATTTTCATTAATTTACTTTCATTTTCTTATTAATACAGTTTTAATGTGTTAACATTCAATTCCAGTATCAAAAGCTTCCCTTCTCTCTCTATATATATACCTTCAGCTTCCCTTCAAGGTGAGGTATATTTTGGGATTACAGTTATTTCTTCCATGTCTTTGGGTTGAAGGATGTGCAGAAAAGTCAGACTGGAAAATCCATCTAAAATTTTTAGGCCCTTCCTGCATACTAGGGAAGAAATCTGAATTATTATAGTATCAAAAGATAAAAATCTGTTATAATAAATATAATTTATATATTTTATTCACTTCTGAGTTTCTAAACTCTTTTTGTGTCATCTGCTGACCTTTGTGTCTCATCTGTGGCTTTCAAAAACTCCCCCAAATTCCCATTTAATTTCTTATGCAACCCACAATATATCAAAACCACGACAGAGAAAGCCGAAATGTAGAAGGGATAACTGTAGCCTTTGTCATCATAGCATAAAAAAAATAAGCTTCCTCTGCAGGGGTCCTTCATCTCTTTTCTGTTATAGATCCCTTTGGCAATTTGGTAAAGTCTGTGGACTGTTCAAAGTGATGTTTTTAAATAATTGAAGGAAATCCCAATTTTCCATTAGAGACAGTAAAAATAAAAATGAATTTCCCCCCCCATCTAACTTCATGCCCCTCCTCGGGTTTGTAGATCTCAAGCCAAGAATCCAAGCAAAGAACCCCAAAATACCTAGTCTTCCCTATCCTTAAAAATGTTTTACTAGTTTCTCCCAACCTTTCACCTCTTTCTTTCTGTCTTTCTTTCTCAACCACATTCTTTGAAAAAGCAATTATACTAGCTTTCTCTACTTCCTCTCCTCTCACCAACTTCTAAACACTTTGCAGTCTGACTTCTAATTTCATCCCTCACCTGAAGCTGCTCTCTCCAAATTTTCCAGTGATCTCTCAATTACCAAATTGGACGGTCGTTTCTCAGTCCTCACATCCTGGTTGACCTATTTGCTATATTTAACACTGCTGACCATTTCTCTCTGGGTTGTTGTAATATTTGTATTGCTTCTTCTCCCATCCATTTGATCACAGCTCTTAGTCTCCATTGCTGATTCATAATTCATCACAACTCCTAGATGCATTCTCCAAAATTCTGTCCTAAGTTTTCTCTCTTCCTCTATGCTCTCTCTCCTGTTAACATTATCAGATTCCATGAGTTTAACTATGAACTCTGCAGATTACATAGCTATCTATGTGTGTATATATATATGTTTATACATGTATATGTCAGTCAACAAGCATTTATTAAATTCCTATCATGTGCCACTATGTTAAACTATATTTATAATATAGGCACCTCATATCTCTGCCATGATAAGGCTTGACTTCAGACCCTAATCTACAATATAATCTAAACTCATGATAGATTCTCTGACTTTACATAGATAAGGTTGTCTTGGGGAACTTTCACTAATCACATACTTTGTCATGTGTCCCTACTCAGGGTTTCCACTAGGAATAAAATAATTGGGTGCCACATTAAAAGGAAAAGAGTCTTCAGTTCCCATGCACTATACTTTGACTATATGAATGTAGGCCAGGCTTCATTTAATCCAAACAAAACCTAAAAAAGAACTTTCATCCAATAAGCAACCAAGGCAATTTTCCTTACCTCCCCAATGAATCTCCATCTTCTCTTAAGACCTAATCAAGGATTGAAACCTCAACTTCCAACACCCACAAAATCATTAAAGAGTTCACCTCCTTTGGATTTCCATAGAAGGCATAGGACCAGTTCAGAATTAGGTTCAGGTTTATTTTATAGATGAGAAAACTGAGGCAAATAGGTTTAGGTGATTTACCCAAGGTCACACAACTAATTTGAGACACAAATTTGAATTCAGATAGATGAATCTTCCATACTCCAGATCTGGCTCTTCTTTGTACCACCTAGCTGCCCATTATATAGTTTGAATTACAAAAACATGCATTTGCCTTAAAAAAAAAAGTGGCAAGTCACCAGCAACAAAATAGAAAATTTTATAGAGCTTTAAGATTTGCAAAATACTTTATATATTAATATTAATATATTATTATAGGTGATAGGGGCTCATTTGACCCTCACATTTTACAGATGAAGAAAATGAGATTGGGAAATTATGTAATATTCCCTGGACTATACAGCTAGTGTTTGAGACATGTTTCAAAGTCAAGTTTTCTTATACCCAGGTCCCTATCAGCATTCTTTCTACTATAACAACAGGTAGCCAACCACTAGGTTGGCAAGTGTCCTCTTTTAAAATGCTAACATTGTTGGAGGAATTTAGGACAATTTGACCCTCCCCCTTTAGTGTGAGCTGGTTTATTTTATCTATTTTCTCCAGCACCTATGAGAAATAGTTAAAAATGAGAGATTATGAGTTTTGATGGTGATTTGTAAAATTCCTTCCAAATCTAAATTCTGTGAGAATGAGGAAAGTGTGAATACAGGGCCCTTTAACAGAGGAAAGACAAGTCTGGGAAAGGTTTTCTAGTTGGAACTCCTGGGCAGCCAAAGCAACATGGTAGGCAGGGAAAAGGCGCCAAGCCCTGGGAGGAGTGGAGCCAAAGAAAAGGAAATGGGAAAATGCCCAAGATGAACTTCATCTAATTTTGTCATTTTGCCCAGAGCCAGACCTGCTACCCACTCCCAAGCAGCCTCAGGCAAGTCCTCAGCACACTGATGTCAAACCCTTGCCTGGGGACTTCTGAAGGGATTCTACTATAGAATAAGAGAATCAGGATTCTTTATACTTCCCTCCCTACCTCCACTTTTTCCCATCTGCCTAAATTCCCCTGTCTGCAAACCTTTGTCTTTTTTCAAAAGACTTTTTTTTATTTTCAATATTGTCAAATATAACCCAAACTATAACCACTTCTCTAGCCCTAATCCTTAGCTGTCAGCAAGTTAAGAGAAAAAAAATCAATAAAGGGATTAGCTGCAAGTGACATTGCATATTCCAGCAAGAATACTTTGCTCAGCTCCTATGGGCTGGAAAGCCTAGGGATATTATGCAACCATTTCAAAGGAAAGTTTAAAAAAAAAGTCAGGAAACTTCCTTTCACTCTCTGCCCCCAAAAGGGGGGGGGGGTATAAAGAGTACTCTTAAAATTAAACATGAAGGAAATGATAGATTTCTTTGCACCAAGAAGATTTCTCTTTTTTTTTTGCCTAAAACAGAAGGTCCAGTGCTGTATGATAATCCCTGATCCTGATTGGGGAACCTGATATCCTTATAAATTACTTCTAGCTGGGGAGATGTACTTGGTGCAAGTTTTAGAGATAAAGAAATGGAGACCTTGAGTATTTAAGCATATTTTTCACATGATACTATTATATTTAGATTCAGACTAACTTAGATTACACTTTATGTCATCCTCTAGAGCAAAGATTTTTCTTCTGTTCTAATGAAAATCTACTATGTCCAGTTTGATTTAGTGAGAAAAAGGAGTGAAGAGCTTAGTGGGAATGGAGCTATTTGGCAGAAGGGACCGAGGACAGCAGGGCTAGGAATGTAACAGATGAACAGCCAGCAAGACTGGCGAGGATGGCAGGAGTCAGAGTAGCCAAAAGTCAGGAAGGGAGAGGACAACAAACAGTAGGTAACCAGGTGGGGCATCAGAAGCCTAAAGCAAATGATCAGAGGAAGTGAGAGGGACAAGGTAATAGCAAAGAGAAAACCAGAAAGCTTCATGGGATTGAGATTCAATCCCTCATGGCACCTTCCTGTCTGTGCTATAGGGTTTTTCTTCTGCATTAAAGGGTCTAAGCCATCACAAGTTGAAATTGATGACACCCTAAATGAAATGGGAAAACAAAGCCAAAATATCAGAAGCAGTTTTTGGTGAGCAAATCTTGAAACCTACAAAAGAAGTAAAAAGGCCTAATACTGAAGGAATTTAGGCCAATTTAGAAGATAATAGTAATAAAGTCAAGATCAGGGACTCTATTAGTACTTGCTTAGCTCCATGGCCACAAGTTATCCCTGAACCATCTTCCCCATATCTGCCACTAGCTACATGGGAGACTTAGCAAGAGATTGTGGCCAGTTCAGTACAAATCTTCCCCATTCCTAAAATAGCTTCAAAATCGAGCTGGTCATCTAGTAGAATTTTTTAAATCATTTTCATAAAGAGAGGGTTGAAAATCTTATTATTATTAATGAGATTCAGAATTAGCTTTCACTTCCTCTAATCTCCTCCAATAGAAAGACATGTCATAGAAGAGCTCAGTCTTGAATGATCAGTTTTTATCAAGACAAAAAAAAATCATCAAAACAAACTTTAAAAAAGATATTCATAATCTTTATATCTCCATTTTAGCTGAGGGCATATGAAAAAAAACAAATTGGCCTAGGAGTCCAAACCACCTTTACACGTAGAGTTGTAGGTTTCTAGTCCTGCCACCATCACTAAGTAACTGTGTGACCTTGGACAAGTAACAGCACTCTCTAGTTCCAACTTGCTCATCAATAAAATTAGAGAACTAGCCTAGATGATCTTTAAGGTACCTTTCTAGCAAAAGCAACAACATTTTTCCAAAACAGTTATTAAGCTAACTCTTTACAACCTTACAAAATATTTTATACTATTTCACCATTTCCTCTCAACCTTCCTAAGCAAGCATTAAGATATTTACATTATGATTCTTTAACCTTGTGCCCTAGAGGAGCAAGGAGTAGGAAAGCTGGTAGGGAAAGAGAGAGCATTTAAGGTTGGATACCTAAAGAGGGTACCAATCAAAAAGAATAACGGGGACAGATTATGGATTTTCTGCCCACAGAAATGTTAAGAATAAGGCAGTATTCCAGTTGCCTTAGAAGGGTTAAGTTCATTCTGATTAAAGGGAGGGAGAGAGAAGACAACTTTTTCTTTTCAAATTCAACATTTTGATTACATTTTTTTAAATAAAAGAAAAAAATCTATCTTCTATAGCTTATGAGTCACAATCACAATGCCCATTCCCTTGACATTAACATTACATAATGCAGAGACTATCTTTACTATTGCTGTTGTTACTGCCTAAATAATATTTTTCATATAACATTTCTGTATCCAATTTATCCTGTATTTATCTTGTTTGTTTTCATGTTATCTCCCCCATTAGACTCAGAACTACTTGAAGGCAAGGACCAAGTCTGTTAGGATTTTTTTCTTTTCTTTTCTTTTAATCATCCTATGCTTGGCAAAGTTTCTAGCACATAGTAGATACTTAATAAAATCCAGCTAAGTGAGTTCTCAGAAAATTGATATGGGCATGGGTGATATTCATTCCCTCATTTATTCATTCATTTAAGAAGTATTCATCAAGGGTTATCAATAAGCACTAGAGATTCAAAGACAAGCAATGAAATGGCACATTCTTTGGGGAGAAACAGCATAAATAGGCAAGTTAATAGAAAACATATACACATAATACCCACAAACAATTCAAAGTAATAGAACAGGGGGTTGTGGAGAGACTAGTAACTAGGAGGATCAAGATGAATTTCAAAGGAGACAACACTGCAACTAAGCATTGAAGTATCCAAGGATTCTGAGAGGTATAAGTGTGGAAGAAGTACATTTCAAGTATGGAGATCCTGTGAGGAGAATACACAGAGATGGGCAAAGAAAAGAAGGGGAATATCATGCAGAGAAGCAGTTGTGAGACTCCGGAGGGAAATATGGGCTCAATCTTAATAGACAGAGAACCAAATGTTGAAAAATCTTGAATTGACTCCTTTAGCACTTCATTTCAAATAATTGCTGAACTCTTGGTCAGCCTGAGTTATCAAGGAATGAATGACAGAACTTAGAAAGACATTACAAAGGCCCTCTGCTTCCAGGCGGAGTTATAGTCACATCACAGCTTTTAATTTTTAATTTAGCATATTTTGGAAGCATCTACTATGCTGATGGTTGTTTGGTTGGTCTAAAGTGATTGGGATTAGAGTCACAGGAAGACCTGGATTTAGAACTCATCTCTGATTCTTCCCAACTGTCACCCTGGGCAAGACTACCAATTGCCTAGGACTGATCTCTTAAGACAAGTTTTGGTAGTTGGGTTTCCGTGTTAGGAATTCCCCAGACCATGGAAATCACAGGACTTCCTTAAAATTATATTCATTAGACTTAATAGGAAACACAGTGATGAATGTGATGAATGAGAGTGTGAGACCCAATGTTATTTATTCTCTCTATTAAGAGATATAACAGGTACACAGAAGGTATAGAATGACAGTGTAATAAGAGAGGTCCAGCATGCTGATTTTAAGAGAAGGGAGAAATAATTTTCATTTGAGGGGAGGGGGAAAAGAAAAGGGCCACCAGAAAAGGAATGGTATTTAAGTATTTAAGTCAGACTTTCATCAGATCAAAAAGATCTTGGGGGAATAATATTCTTCCTAATGGTATCTTCCAACTAGTTGATTTCTCAGGTCCTTCCAGCACCAAATCCTCTGATTATTTCATATGTCTTTGACTCCTTTCATAACTGAATAGCTGCTTTGGAAAGAGCAAGTCATTTGGCCTTAGTTTAAGTTCATTCAAAAAATTATTGATCACAAAAATATATATGTATTGATAAACTGAAACTTGGAGAATTAGGTTGAAAGAGATGGGGATATTTATCCTGGAGAAGTGTGGTAATGCAGAAAGTATACTGGCTCTTGAGGAAAAGAACCTGCATTCAAATTTCACCATTGATACTACTTATATAAATCATTTTACCTTGTTAAGTCTCAGTTCCTTTATCTGTAAAATGGATATTCTTCAGAGGGAATTCTTTTTGGCTATACATTGAATGAGAAGATCCCTTCCAACTCTGAAATTCTGTGAATTTTGAGATATGGTCCCTACCCTCCAGAGAGTCACAATCTAGACTGGTAGCCAAGATACTTACAAAAAGATAAATAAAGCAATGTATAGTTGAATGAGCAATAAGTGTCATAGAAGCTCAGAGAAGGAAGAAATCACTAAATGACTATGGATGAGCCAATGTAGTCAGGAAAGAATTCACTTTAGCAAAAAGAAATGAGATGTGAGCTGTGTTTTGAAGACTAGATAAGTATAGATCAGGTAACATGATAGGGAAGTGGGGGATGGGTGACCTGAAATGGCAGAAGCAATCTTAATGAAGCAATCTTCAAGCAGGAATAAGCCAAACACATTTGAGGGAGGGTAAGAACCTGTTAGAGTTTAGCTTTTGTATATGAGAAAAGTTGGCAGATTAGAAAAACAGGACCAGATTAAAGAGTTTTAATTTTACCCTTAAAGAAAGTCATTAAAATTTTGATCAGAGGAATAATATGAAGAAGAAAGCATTAGTGAGTTAAAATTGAAGTATCAACAGTTCCTCTTTTTGATTGATAACACACATTTGGAGGACAATGTTGGGCAACATGATAGTTATCATTGGAGGATCTGTCATCAAGATGCGTACTGACATTTGTTTTCCTAGGGAAGGTAAAATTGGAACCACTTCCGATAGGTAGAAATTTGATGAAAAGAGGGATAAGGATAAGGTTTGGACCTATGATTTCATTGACATAAGGAAGTCCCAGATGGAGTAATTCTCTATTAGGCAGTATTTTTTTGTAATTTATAGTCTTTGAGAGCCACCTAGAGGAGTGAGAGACTTGGGACTCACCCAGAAAGTGAGAGACCATACTTGAACCCAAGTCTTCCTGACTCTGAAGCCAACTCTCTGCTCTGCTATGCTGCTTCTTTGACATGACATAAGGAAAAATATCCTGTCATAGCAGTTCAAAAGTCAAATGACCTGCCTTCACTAATTCTCCATCATCAGAGATTGACAGCTATAATTTGACTCACCTCTTGTTGGGAATGTTCTAGAAGAGATTCCTGCTCATGTAATGATAAACTAATAACAGTAATAACAACAAAATAATATAAGTTAACATTTAAACAGTGCTTTAAGATTTATAAAGTCCAGGGGCGGCTAGGTGGCATAGTGGGGTGGCTAGGTGGTGAAGTGGGTAAAGCACCAGCCCTGGAGTCAGGAGTACCTGGGTTCAAATCTGGTCTCAGACACTTAATAATTACCTAGCTGTTGTGGCCTTGGGCAAATCACTTAACCCCATTTGCCTTGCAAAAACCTAAAAAAAATTTATAAAGTCCTTTAAATATGTCATCTCATAGTATCCTTACAATATCCCTGTGAGGTAAGCATTATTATTATTATCATCCTTACTTTACTTTACAGATGAGGAAACTGAGGTTAAATGACTTGCCCAAGATCACACAACTTATAGGTACCTAAAATAGGGTTTTAACTCAGTTTCTTTCAACTTCAAAGTGTTCTAACTACCTAGATGGCTCAGGTAGAGATTGGAATAGATGACTTTTGAGGTCTTTTCTACCTCTGAGATTATGTGTTTGATTCCATATATTAGTCATAGCAAGTTTATAAGAGCAGAAATAGGTAGATTCCACTTCTCTGGACTCTTCAAGGCTCTAATTCCTTTTTTCTAAAAAGAAGTCTCCTATTCTTAGAACAGAAAATCCCAAACTGATGAGCAACTGATGCCTCCTGACTTGGACAAATAGGCCCTCCTTTAAGATATAATTCCAACAGGGTCCTAGGGGACAAGTCTTCACTTGGGAAGACACAACAAAAATAACAAAGCTACCTTGTACCTCTCTACTCAACAGAAAGAGATGAGAAATCACACAGTTTACCTAATCGACATCCAATCAAATTTCTACCTGTAACTCACTCCCAGTTGCTAAGAAAGTTTTCTCTCTGAGTAAAGGAAAATACCAACTTTAAGAAGAGATGCTTCTCTCCAATCTCCACTTCCACAGGGAGTGTGTTTGAAGACAGGCTTCATAAAATCAAAGGATTTTAGAACAAAAGAGACTTAGTCAAATCCACTTTTTTTTCAAAGTAGATACTAAGGTCAACCAAGGTCATCTGGAGGAGTTAACATGACTTGCCCAAAGTTACATGGCTGGGCAGAAGTAGAGCTGAGACTAGAAGGAACTTGGCCCTTCTGACTCCTAGGATGGGGAACTTTTCTATTACTCCATAGTAATAGAAGGGTTTCCCTTCAGTCTGTAGGCAAATAAACAGAAGGAATGTTAGCTGTCAAACATATAAGTAAATAAAAAGGTCTGAAAGCAGAATTGAATCAGGATAATCCCTACTTCATTGAGAGCAGATCTGCCCCTAATGTTCCTGAGGATTTCCCTACTAGAACTTTTTGTCATCACAGAGCTGGGGGGAACAGAATGGAGAGGGGTGGAGAAGAGATAAATATGCTACCTTTCCCTAAGTCAGATTTCAATGTCTGAGCATCACTACCTCCCCTCTTTTTTTTTTAATTTATATTTTACTGCAGGGACCCGTGACCTTTGAAAATAACATTTCTGTCCCAAATGATTTCTTGTGCTCCCCTATGTTTCTCCTAGATTATAAGCTCCAACATGACTTTATGAAAATGATTCCTCATTAATAATAAAAATAGCTGACATTTATATAGGGCTTTAAAGTTTGCAAAGTGCTTTACATCCATTATATCGCTTGAGCCACATAAGAACCCTGTGAATTAGTCAGTTCAGGTATTGTTATCCTGTGTCTGGCATTTAATGGGTATTTAATAAATGCATCTTGATTTATTGAGTCTCATTTTACAGATGAGGAAGTTGAGGCTCAAAGATGCTAAATATACTGTAAGGAATATTATTTAATGTCTCTGAGCTTTAGCTTTTTCCCTTATAAAAAGAAGGGGTTGGGATTGATGGTCTTCATCCTTATAGCTCTGTCTATGATTGAGTAAGATAACATATATATATATATATATATGTATATGTATATATATACATATATATGGATACTGTAAAGCACTATAGCTCTATAAAAATGCTAGCTATCATCATCATCATCATTCTCATTCATTATCTTATGAATTATATCCATTATACAATTCAACTTTTCTTTAGAAAGATTTTATTTATTTTGAGTTTTACAATTTTTTCCCCATTCTTGCTTCCCCCTACCCCCCACAGAAGGCATTCTGTTAATCTTTACATTGTTTTCAGTTGAGTGTGATGAGAGAGAAATGATATCTTTAAGGAAGAAAAATAAAGTATGAGATAGCAAAATTACATAATAGTGTAATGGTTTTTTTTGTTTTTCTGATTTGAAGGTAATAGTCTTTGGTCTTTATTCAAAGCCCATAATTCTTTCTCTTGATACAGACGGTATTCTCCATTGCAGATATCCCAATATTGTCTCTGGTTGTTGTACTGGTGGAATGAGCAAGTCCATCAAGGTTGATCATCATCCCCATATTGCTGTTAGGGTATACAGTGTTCCTCTGGTTCTGATCATCTCACTCAACATCAGTTCATGCAAATCCTTCCAGGCTTCCCTGAATTCCCATCCCTCCTGGTTTCTAATAGAACAATAGTGTTCCATGACATATATATGCTCCAGCTTGTTAAGCCATTCCCCAATTGAAGAACATTCACTTAATTTCCAGTTTTTTGCCACACAAACAGGGCTGCTATAAATATTTTTGTACAAGTGATATTTTTACCCTTTTTCATAATCTCTTCAGGGTATAGACCCAGTAATGATATTGCTGGATCAAAGGGTATGCACATTTTTGTTGCCCTTTGGGCATAATTCCAAATTGCTCTCCAGAAAGGTTGGGTGAGTTCACAACTCCACCAACAATGTATTAGTGTCCCAGATTTCCCGCATCCCTTCCAACATACAATTCAACCTTTCAATGAATATTTTAGGTATATTTTAGTTTTCATACCACTACCATCAGCAAAATAAACAATCCAAAATTTGTTTGCATTTGGTAGAAGGGAAGGGGCTTGTCAGTGGACTAACTCATATTTGCCCAAAATCCACTGCCAACATCTTAGCCCCTGTTTCAAAGAGGAGATGGAAAATACAGAAGGATGACTATGGTGATGAGGAGCCTAAGACTTCCAAAAGAGGATTCATTTATATCAAGTTCTCAAGGAATCAGATCCCTTCCATCCCTAGGACTGAATCCTAAATCTATTCAATAGCCATGGTCTTATTATATATGCCCTGCCCCCACCCAATACCACCTTTCTATATGAGGTCAGTGCTTCCTCCCCAGGCTATCAGGACCTGGCCTAATAAGTCCAGTCTTAAAGTTCTAATTGTACCTTCCATACTATTTGCCCTGAACCCTCTGAGAGTCAAGATGGGGCAGAATCAGTAGTAGGTGAGACAAAGAATTGTGGCTCAGAGTTTTTCCATTGCATGCTATGATGCTGACCAATCAGCTTGATCAAGGTGAAGCAGTCTGTAGTAGTAGTAGCATCTCAGGGAGGGAGCAGAAGCAAGAGATAGATACAGAGTTATGTCTATTTGAAGCAGTAAAGTCAGTTATCAAGATAGATAACATTAGTTAACCCTTAAGGAATCTTGAGGTAGAAGCTGCCAAAATCTACAACATATAAGTTGATAATACAGTGGTGTCTATGGAGCAAAAAAGGCAAAAATTCAAGAAACTGAATAAGCAAAGAAGTTTGACCTCATTTAAAGATAAAGTTTACTTCCAATTTGATTCTCCAAGTGCTGTAATCATGTTAGTATCCTGTTAATTCTAGCAACTGCTGTTAACCTTCATTCCTTTTTCCATCTGAGCAAGATTGAGTGGTGATAACTGATTTGTCTGAAAGGCACTTTATCCTAACCAATAGAGAACTGAACTTAGAGGCAGGAAGACTTAGAATAAAATCCTGCTTCTGACCCTTAATAACTGTATGATCCTGGGTAATTAATGATGATGATGTTACCTAGCATTTCTATACCTTTTGAAGTTTACAGATATTATTTTATTTGATCCTCACATTTTGTAAATTAGGGGCCCCATTTTGCAAATGAGGAAACTGAGGCCTAGGGAGAGTAGCTCACTTATCCAGGGTCATATAACCAGTAAGCACCTGAGAGAGGATTAGAATTCAACTCCCAATTCAGCATTCTATTCATTGTGTCCTAGCTACCTCCCTGACCCTCCATTTCCTCATCTAAAGAATGAGGGGATTGGACCACATCTAATGTCTAATTTCCCTTCCATAACTCAAAACCTATGATCTTTTGATTTCTTCCTGGTTGACCAATTGTTGACTAATAAATTAATCGTGATTTAGAATCATAGGATTCAGAGCTAAAGGATTCAGAGATCATCTGATCAAATGCCCTCATTTTCAGGATAAGAAAACATGGTAGCCTAGGTAGCCCAGGTCTTTTGACTCCATATCCAGTTGCTCTTTCCACCAGATCATATAGCCTTTCATTCAAAGAGCCAACTACTCATCTTGTCTGTAAGTTGTCTTCCCCTTGGCCGGGTTTGTTGCTGCACCTTTTTTGCAAAAGCAGTTTTCTCAGATATAGGGTAGAAGAACTCACTTCAGTGCTCCAGTTACTGTAAAGAGAATGTAACCTTAAAGGTTCAAGTCCTCTAAATAGCCAGAAAAACAAATGATGCACTAAGGACACAATGACAGACTGCCCTAGCAACTACTCTGAGTCCCACTCTTATCTCAGATTCACAGAACTGGGAAAGTGTTCATTGCACATACTGGAAAAAGTTTGAAAGGACCATAATTTCCTTTGGTCCTTTCACATGGAAGTGAGATCAAGAGACTTCACTACCAATTAGGTTAGATCAGGTTTCATAATCAGTCTGCTGAAGAGTCACACAACTTTTTCAAATCTAGTTCATGATGAGAATTTTATCACTGAATTCAAAAAATTTTTGGAGAATTTTCAGGGCAGAGTGACTGTCCTCCAATAGAAAAAGTGGCTTGATTCCATTTTGGATTATACATATGTAGTCCAGCTGGGTGCCCAGGATCTGGACTGAAGTGAGGCCACCCTAGTGGAGACATTCCAAGAGTAGCTCAGCAACCCAGTCTGGAATAGTCTGGCCCAGGCTGAGGCGTCTGGAATACTTCCAGTGCTAATGAGCCAATGGTTCCAGATTGAAGGAAGCTTAACTGCCAGCTGGGGACCCTCTCAACAGCCATTGTCTGATCTAGCCCCAGGCTGTGGATCTCCCCCTAAAGTGAAAGCTAAGTCAATTCAACCAGGGTCAGTCTAACCCCCCAAATTATCCTAGGTGGCAAGGCATGTTATTAGAAGGCCAATGATCATGACTATTGTGGGCAGGTTAGGCATTAAATGTCAGTCTTATTGGTTAAAATACTTCTCCTAGCCCCTGCTGACTTTCTTTGCCCTATTCCCAATCATAATTTCATATCAATAGAGTTAATAGTAAATTGCATTTATGTAATGTTTTGTGGTTACAAAGTGCTTTACCTATGGTATCCTATGTGGTCATGAGATTATATATGTTGGAGATGGTTATATATATTATATATGTATATAATATATATATATATATACATATACAATTTAGAGATAGAAGGGACCTTAGAAGCTATAGAGCCTACACCTTCTAATGTTACAGATGAAGAAACTGAGTAGTAGAGAGGTTAACTGGATTTCCCAGGGTCTTACAATTAATACATGTCTGAATCAGGATTTGAGCCAAGTTCTCTTTCTTTCAAGTCAAGTACCCCATCTACCATGCCATACTGTCTCTGAAGAATCTTTTATTATCACCCCCATTTTGCAGGTAAAAATTGTTAAGTCAGCTTAGAGATTAAAAGGTAGAAGGGAATTACAGAGGTAGGATCACAAAATCAAACTCTTGAGCTGAAAGGGATCTTAAAGTTCACCCCCTCCATTTTACCAATGAAAGCACTGAGGCCAGAAATAATAAATATCAGGGTTAGGATTTGAACCAAAGACTTCTGATTCAGTCTACACTCTGTCTTTATATCTTCTAGTCCAATTCCCTTGTTTAATAGGGAATTTAACTTAGGTAAAATTACTTCCCCAAGGTCATATAGCTAATAAGTACTCAAATCTAAGTACTTTGATTCTAAGACCAGTCTTTCCTGGTTAGTCACTAGTACCATCCAAAAAAGGGAAGTTGTTCTGCCTTTACCAGGAAGTATCATGACTTTTAAGATATATTCAGTCTCACTAAGTAGCACTCTATCACTCCACTCTATGAATGAATGACCCATCATATTGGTACAGTGACTGTGTATACCAGTAAGGCCTCTTACACACTAAAATAGTGTCCCTTCAAGACTTTGGCAGATGGATTTGAAACTGGAGTTAACTCAAATAGCAACTCCTTTGTCAAGGG
The DNA here is from genome assembly GCF_037893015.1 of Macrotis lagotis. Classification (NCBI taxonomy): domain Eukaryota; kingdom Metazoa; phylum Chordata; class Mammalia; order Peramelemorphia; family Peramelidae; genus Macrotis; species Macrotis lagotis. The sequence continues at coordinate 107,530,838 of NC_133664.1, forward strand.
TCTGATTCTTTATTTTTAAAAAAAGTGAGTAATAAATATCCAGAGCTGAGTGCAGTTATCCTGAAGAGTTGGCATTCATTACCAATGTATTAAACCCCCAAATCCATGTGATCTTGTTCTATAGCAATATGGAAGTGGGATGGGGGAGAAAGGTATGATCTCCTTCTAACTGAGATGAAGAAGAAGGAAAAATTGCATTCTCTGTCTGCTACTGCCATCACAAGGTATGTTGAGATGCTGATCAGTCCTTGTAATATTCTATTCATGTTTCAACATTTTATCATGATATATTCTGTGAACTTTTGGACCTCAATGTAATTGTGTATCTAGAAAGATAACCTGATTTATTGCCATGACCCTGAATAGTACCCTGCCCAGACCTGTTCAGTACTAGATTGTTTCCATGAATGCTGGCTTCAGGCCAAGTTATAGAAACTCATGTCTAACTTAACCTAAGTAGAATTTGGGCACATCATCTACCCCACAGGATAATGATATAGATCCACCAAAAAAAAAATCAGCCTTATCTTGAATATGATTAGCTGCAACTTCCAAGGACATTCAATGTTCCTGGGGTGCATTATGCATAGATTATTTTTCATTCCATAACTGTCTCTTTTATGACTAATTTCTCTTCCCCTTTAAAAAACCCCAGTTTGAGTTTTTCTGGCAAAGCACCTATTATAAGCTCAGTTATCATTACCCCATATCTACATGTAAATTCACATACCTCTCCTTCACATATTTATTCACTTCTAACATATATTTCCTAAAAGTCAAGAGCCTCTCCCCTGAAATAAATATGCCACCCAGATGCCCATCAGTTGGGAAATGGCTAAAGAGACTGGAGCATATGAATGTGAATGGAATACTATTGTTCAGTAAGAAATCATGAGCCTATGATTGTGCATATATACCTATATCAGATTTCTCACTGTAATGGTGGGGAGAGGGAAGGAAAGGGAGCAAAAATGTGGAATTCAATATCTAACCAAAAAATCAATGTGGAAAATCATCTTTACATGTAATTAGAAAAAATATATTTAAAAAAGAAAGATCATGAGCAGGTGAATTTCAGAAAAACTGGAAAGATTTAAATGAACTAATACTGAGTGAGCAGAACCAGGAGAACAGTGTATACATAAACAGCAAAATTGTGTGATGATCAACTTAGCTCCTCTCAACATTTCAGTGAACGAGGACAATTCTAAAAAACTTAGTATAGTTTTAAAAGTCATCCACATCCAGAGAAAAACTATGGAGTCTGAATACAAACCGAAGCAGAGTATTCTCACTTTTTTAAATTGGTTTGTTCTGATTCTTCTTTCACAGCATGACTAATATAGATATATATGTCAAACATAATTGTACATATATAACTTATACCAGATTACTTGCTATCATGGGGAAAAGGTAAGGAAGGGAAGGAGGCAGAAAAATGTGGAACTCAAAATCTTACAAAAGAAATAAGTGCTGAAAATTATCTTTACATGAAATTGGAAAAAATAAAATATTAAAAATATGCCTCCTGTTTAGTAACATATATGTCAATAAAGACATAAATCCCTACACAATATATCCCATGCATGTCTTCATGGATAAACATACAGGGTATAGATACAGGCATATTCACTTACACATGCAACCTACCCAAGCATTCCACAAAAACATTCTTCCCCATGCAAAAATAAGCATTCAATGGGTAGAGAGCTTAGGACATACATGGCTTAGAAAGAAGAAGAAAAAGTGAATAGCTAGCTAAGTGAAAGAAAATGGGCTGATAATGGGTCATAGAGTAATAGAAAGAAGAATAGAAGGGAATTGATCAGAAAGAAGCAACTAGGGTGTCAACAGAGTTGTAGGTCCTCATTTTAGTTCTTGTTAAAACTGAGGAAACAAGACTTTTCAATTCTTTGCTGATCCTATATAATACAGATTATTGATTCAAAGAACATGTTTTCATTCAACAAATATTTATTAAGCATCTACTATACATAAATCATGGCACTAGTGCTGAACCTAAAGAGTGAGACAGAGACCAAAATTTGATAAGGTTGGAGATCTTTATTTCCCAGGAACTGCCTGGGAATGAAGAATACCCAAATCAGACAGTACCTGAGTGTTCAGGGGATAGGGTTTTTATAGTGTTTTGAGGGGCGGGGGGATGCAGAGAGCAAGCAGGAAACAGAAGCAAAGACAGCAGTTAGATATATTGTCTTGTCATAAACACATGTAAACATAGGGTTCCGTATAGACAGAGGACTAGACAGGGTAGGAAAGGGTCAGATTCTTTGTGTTATGTTTGAACTTATTTCCTGAGATGGAGGGAGTCACGTATTCATGGGCTTCTCACAGGTTTGAGGGAGTGGAATTTACTATCTTATGGTTCCAGCTGCATCTGGGGAAGGGGGAGGTAGTCCTGGAATTTAACAGATACAGCAAGATAATTAGGCTAACAAGGGTGCTTTGTGAATCTTTAAACAAATTCATGGTATATCCATGACCCCCAGGGTCAAGCACTTAGGTCCTGTCATACTACTTTCAGACCCAAAGGCGCCTAGCCAAAGTTATATTTCTGAGGAGTTTCTCAGGGCCCAGGAAGGTGTCAAGGATTCTTTCTATACAAGGATTACACAAATATTGATATTGCAAATTGATGGAATATCTGTGACCCCCAGGGTCAAGCATTTGGGTCTTCTCCGGTTATTTTCAGACCCAAAGGTGCCTAGACAAATTTATATTTCTAAGGAGTTTCTCGGGGTCCAGAAGGATGTCAGGGACCCCTTTCTATACAGGAATTTCACAAACATTGATATTGTACTTTATTAGGGCTGAGAGATTGCTTGTCCTGGGTGCCAAAATTTAAGTAAGTTTACATAGTCTATGATTTTAAGATATGATCCCTACCTTCAAGGAGTTTTCATTCTTAGACAAGATTCACAACTCTCCGGTGAACCAAGTCAAGCACAATGCTTAACTTTTGATGTTTTCTTCTTGACAGAGAGAGAAAGTATTCAATGTCTTTTCATTTATTATCAAAAAGTAGTGACCTTTAGAATTATAGCTTCTTAGCCTTGCAATTTAGCTGTAAATACTGCCCCAACCTCTACATCCTAAAGTGATTATAGAGAATTCAAGAATAAGTGAAGCTAAAAATCATTATCATCACAATATTTCTACAGCACTTTAAGGTTTGGTCTTTATAACAACCCATTTTACAGATGAGGAAATTGAGGCTGAGAGAAGTTAAATGATTTCACCAAAATCATGTGGCTAAATAAGTATCTAGAGTATGATTTGAACTCAGATCTTCCTGCCTCTAGGTCCAGCTTTCTATCCACTGTGCTATTTAGATGTCTTGAAAATAATAGTAGTGTTCTACCCATGAAGGCAGGATGCCAGAAAGGGCATAAGCAGTGAATTCTTCAATCCAGGATAGGTCACTTTTTGTCACTGATTTCCACAGCTTCACCAATAATCAATAGTTCAAGGTTGTCTGGACTTTTCCAAGGAGCAAGGTAATTGTATTTCCTCAGAAAGTAATGTCCTGCTCTCTGCTTTGTAATTCCTCACTGCCCTGGACATCACTGTCTCTCTTTGCAGATGAGTCTGAATCTATGGTAGAGTATAAGAGAGAAACCCCTTCTTCTCTTTCATCCCTTCCTCATGACGTCCCCTCAATGGCTGATAAAAATTAATCTGGCAATCTGCATCTGACACCAACTTTAACCTTTAGATAATTCCCTCACATATTTGTCAAAACTAAAGTTCAAAGACTGATTGATATCCCCAATGCAGAGGAGGGGAAGCAAGAATCCAAGGAAATAGCAAATTCAAAATATTTCCATGAGGTGGTGAAAAATAAGTTGATGAGCAGTGAGAAGATCTGAGTCCCAGTCCTAATTCCAAATAATGACAAAGTTTGGGTCAAAATCAGATTTGCTATACAGCGTAGGCCAGTGATACTTCCATTGCACCAACATAATTACAAGTGAGTTTAGAAAATCACAATTTCTCTCAGTCTCAATGTCCAGTGAAGTTGAGTAGAAAGAACATAGTTACGGGGTTAGATCTGAATCCAATCTTCACCTCTAAAACTTACTTTCTGTCTGGCTAAGTCACTTTAGTTCCTTGAACCTCAGTTTCCTCATATGTAAAATAAGAAAGTTGGATTAGATGGTCTCTAAGCATCATTCCATTTCTGTATCCATAAACCTATCTATGATCCTCATCTTTAATACAATGATTGGATTATATTCAATTTAATTCAACAAGTGTTTATTAAGATCTTATTATGTATACTGATAAATAAAGACAAAATGAGTTGAGAAGGGAAAGAGTACTAACAATTGAGAAGTAGGGGGGAATCACAATAGTGCACGGTCACAAGTTGACTAGTAACTCATTTGTAGTACTTGGGCTAAGCCTTCAAGAAAGGTAGGGAAGGGGGCAGCTGGATGGTTCAGTGAATAGAGCATTGGACCTGGAGTCAGGAGGACTTGAGTTCAAATCCTACCTCAGACACTTAATAATTACCCAGTTGTGTGATCTTGGGCAAGTCGCTTAACCCTATTGCCCTGCAAAAAAAAAAAGGTAGGAAGTTCAAAAGGTGGCAGTGAAGGAAGAAAGCATTCTAAGCAAGGGCAGAGAGATGGAAGAGGGAATAGAGTTAGAGAACAATTTGATGGGAAAATAGAGCATGTGTGGATAGTAACATGAAATAAATCTAGAACAGCAGATGGGAGGCGAATTGTGGAAGACTCTAAAAGCCATCTGAGAAAGTGATATTTTATCTTTGAAGCAAAAGGGAGCCACTGAAAATTTTGTAACAGGTATAATGGTATGGTCAGACCTGTGTCAGTGGAGTTTTAATTTAGCAATGGCATAGAGTTTGAATAGAAGAGGGAAGAGATTATAAACAAGGAGACTAATTAAGAGGCTATTATAATGGTCTGATTGAGAAATGATTAGGAGAGTGACTCAGGTGTGTGTGGGGGGGCATGCATGCACTTAAGGAAGATTTTATGAAAGTAAAAGTGACAGTGATTGGGTATGGGAGGTAAGTGATATGTCAGAGTCAAGGACAACTCCAAGATTATGAACCTGGCTTAGTAAAAAGATGATGACACCCTCCACAAGTTTGAAAGAAGGATGGACTTAGGGGGAAAAAAATATATTATATATATATACATATATATATATATATATATTAAGTGATATTTTGTATTTAATGAGTTTTGGCTGCCTATAGGATATTCAAATAGAGATATCTAACAAGTATTTGGCAATATTGACCTGAAGTTCAGAAGGAAGTTTTGGGATAAATATATAGATGGATAAATAGAGATACAGATAGAGATAGACACAGACATAGTTATAGATATACCTTAGAGTAATCCATCTAGAAATGATAACTAAACATAGAGGAACTAGGGGGGTTACCAGAAGAGAGCTGAAAGAAAAGAGAAGAAATTCTAGTACAAAGCCCAGATATACCCACATATAAAAAGTAAGGACATAGATGATGATACAGCAAATGAGACTGAGGAGTAGTCAAAAAATAGGAGAGCTAAAACATAGTAGCATCCCAGAAGCATCTAGGAAAAAAGAGTAGTTGACCATTCCTAATGCAGCAGAGAATTTATATTTCAATTTAACTGAATAAGAATTGAGAAAAGATATTATTTAAGAGGGCTCTGTTTGGCAGAAGACTATTTAAGAGAAAATGGGGCAACTACAGAGAAGCCCAAGTGGAGAGAAATTTGAGACAAAGGACATGACAGTAGGATATGATTCCACTGTGGGGCACTTCAATGGCTTGCCCCATGATAGGCAGAATATTTCCTGGTCCTGGTTCAATGGCCTTTGCCATGACCTCTTCACCACAATGCCTGCTGGTCCTGGCACAAAGCAAAATCTCATATTTGGAGGGTCCTCTCTGACTTCCTCCATGTCATAGAGAGGTAGGTAGGTAGGTAGGTAGTAGGAAGAAAGGAAGGAAGGAAGGAAGGAAGGAAGGAAGGAAGGAAGGAAGGAAGGAAGGAAGGAAGATAGATTTTATATAAATGCAGGTTTATATTTCCCAAAGACCAACCAAGTTAAGCTGAGGTAGGCAATGAATTTTTTGACCACAGAAATTCTTGAGGGCCATTTATTAAGTTACAGAGGAATCACAGTAGTCCCATTTACAAAATTACGTATCCCTTAAGTAAGTAAATGAAAATGTGGAATGAAATTTCAAAAAGTCTGACATTTTACATTGGGGACCAGTTTCCATTAGCAGATGCAGAGGCCAATACTTCATATGAAGGCAAAAGATGTTAGTTAAACAACTATTTTTCCTTGAGAATGGAAATGTAAGCAGCTGCATCATTAATTTATGACTTGTTCCTTCCTGATCTGCTTGGTCTTCGTACGTATTTTCACCCTAAGCCAAAACAAAGTTGTCATCAGTGTTTTCTCTTTCTGGGCGACTCTGTCTACTGCCACTACCTCCCCCTAGGTACCCAATGCCCCATGCAGAATCTTAACTGCTAAGCGATCATCATAGAGAGCTACTACCATCCCCATCCCAAATTCTCCCTGCTTTCTATCAAAACTTGAGTGCCTTATATCTCAATCTCTCAGGGCTTTGTGAGGTGACAGAGTTATCTGACTTCAAAGACTGTCAGATCCCTCAGCCCATTTCTAACAGATGCTGAAGATTTTAGAAGCATAGCCTGTAAGAAAGGGAAGCATCATCTTAAAGGCAAGCATCAGAGATGTAGCTTTTGCTAACCCTACAGCAAACTCCTCACAGATCACTCCCCAGTGGCATCATGAATGTCTGCACCTCTGAAAGTTCTATATCACAGGTAGTAATATTGGATATTCTCTCATGAGGACTCTCACATGATAGAAAAAAAGACTTAACAGACACAAAAAGAAAGACACCCAGTAATGCTCAATCTTCCTACAACTACAATATTTCATTGCCACAAGCCCTCCTTATTTGTTTTCTTCCCTATCTCATTACTGGATGACTGAAAATGGAAGCAACAATCCACAAAAATATTATCAACAGAAGAAGGTCTGTCTCTCACTACTTACCTGAGCTGGCTTAAATGTATAGGAAAGATACTAAGATACTACTTGACCCTTTAGACTGCAAGGTTCTTCTTCTCTCCTGCCCCTAGAGCAGTGATGTCAAGCACAAATGGAAATGAGGGCCATTAATCCATATATAAGGATCCCTGCCAGACACATGCTATCATAATATTTAAAGATAATGTTACTTAAATTTCATTGCATTTTTGTTTATTTTGCTAAGTATTTTCTAATTACTTTTTTTTTTTAGGTTTTTGCTAGGCAATGGGGTTAAGTGGCTTGCGCAAGGCCACACAGCTAGGTAATTATTAAGTGTCTGAGGCTGGATTTGAACTCAGGTACTCCTGACTCCAGGGCCGGTGCTTTATCCACTGTGCCACTTAGCGGCCCCAGAGCTATTTCTTTTAAGAAAGAATAAAAAAAAACACAAAACTACAGTCCATCAGAATTAATCAGCACATCCAAAGTCTGACACTACATGCAGTATTTCATGTTCACAATCTTCCACCTTTTCAAAAAAGGTTGTGAGGTAGCATCTTAACATCTCTTCTTCAGTGACAAACTGGGATCATTGCAATTTTGAAAGAATTTGTAATCTGCTTTTAGAAAAAGCATATAAACTTTAATAAAAATCACAAGTGGATCATAGATTGCCTATTGAATATATTTAGTGATCTATGCCTGAAAAAGTTCCTACTATCTATCATCTGAGTCCATTTTATGTTTTATTTTGGATTTTTTATATTTTATTTATTTATTTTCCCAACAATACAATGCAATACAGTGGTAGTTTTCAACAATCATTTTTTGCAAGATTTTGACTTTTATATTTTTCTCCCTCTCTCCCTTTCCTCCCCCTCCCCCAACAGAAGGCAATCTAATATAGGCTATATATACATAACTATCTAAACATAGATCCATAGTAATCATGTTGTGAAAGAAGAATCAAATCAAAAAGAAAAAAATTAGAGAGAGAAAAAACATAATACATAAAAACTTTTAAAAACTGATGATAGGCTTTGGTCTGCATTTGAACTTCACAGTTCCCTCTCTGGATATGGATGTTATTTTCTATCACAAGTCTTTTAGGATTGTCTTTGATTATTATACTGTTGAAATAAAAAAGGTCCATAATAGTTGAACATCACCCAATTCTCTCAGACCAATTCTTGCAAGGCTTTCCAGGCTTTTCTGAAGTCCTGTTCCTCATGATTTCTTATGGAACAATAGTGTTCCCTCACATTCATATACCACAGTTTATTCAACCATTCCCCAATTGAGAGTCTACTTTCTGTAAAACAAGTATCACCTGGTATAGCTAGGGTGCCTAGGGAGAGTTGATTCCCCTCCACAGACCTTACTTTGCATGAGCTCATCCTAAAGCACTAATGGAGATGTCACACATAGTTATGCATTTTTTTCCCTGAGAAGTAATATATGAAATACACCTGAGACTTCTCTACTTAATTTTACTTGACATTTCTGGGTCACTGGTAGGTGGTGGCAAGTATTTTATTGGAAAGTCCCATCACTTGTGACAGTGGCCAAGGAAAAAGCCCAGAATCAGAGACTGTGAACAAGCTGCTACCCTGTTGTCTTGCTAGCCAATAAAGAACTATCATGCTTAACAGATACGCACGCACACACACACACACACACACACACACACACACACATCATATATATATATATATATGTATATATATATATATATACATATATATATATATATATGAAGGTGTTAAGCCCAGAATTAAAATGGCACTGGAATTAAAGAAATAGCTATGGAAAAGATAATTGGTGAAATTATCCAGTTATTATGATCTTTCTCAAGGGTTCAGCTATATCTAGGATCATAAAATGTGTAATATAGAATTTATTTAGACCAGAGTTCTTAAATCATGGTTAATATAATTCACAAGTCTTTTCCAGGTAGAACTTAATCTTTGGTTTTGCTCCTATAATGTCAATGATTTATTTAGGATGCTGAAAAAAATAGATATTATTTCATTAATGTCTCATGAAAAGAAACACCATTGCTTTCATTCTTACAAAATACTTTTGTTATGAAAAAGATTTAGGCCAAAGCCATATTTTCCTTTGGAGTTTTGCTAAGGGCACCAACAAAAAGAATGAAGATATATTTAAGGCCCTATATTACATGATGTTATTTTTTTTAGGATTCAACTTATTTGTTTATTTGAAAAGAATTAAGAAAAAATGGCCATGATTCTCTCCACTCCTTTCTAATTTCAAAATGGAATCTGTAAATTTCATATTTTTCTCATTCTAGTTAATTTTTTATTTCATCATCAGATTCTACTTCTGAAAAAATAGTTTTAGTTTGGGTCTTGGAATATGCTGAAATATATGTCATCCTTGACTCCCTTTACATGATATAAAATGACTTCCTAGGAGCTGTCCTCATTATCAAAGGTTCCTCCATGAGGTCCAACTCTACCACCTTGCCCAGGGTCTGCCATAAGAGATTCAGGTTTGTGGGATTTGAGAGAATCTAATCTAACCTTTTTCAACTGCTTCCTTGTACTTTATTGGTGTGGCTCATGAAACATAAGCAACTCATCAAGGGTTATAATATAGTACTAGTTTAAAGTCTTGGGTTGTTTATCTTATATTTGTTTTTAACTACACATAATGGTGTTTGCTTCTAATTCTTGTGGAGATCATAATACACTTTAACCAATCCATTTCCAGTTTCAACTATGACCTGGTTTACTGGGAGGTCACAGGCAGCATACTATATTTCTGTTGGTGACATTGATTTCATATACTTTTGGAAGGTCTGATGCTCAAAGAAAACTAGCTTACCACTGTCACTTCATTTCTCGATAAATGTTTTGGGAACCAAAACCTCAATGCCTTGACTGAAGCAACGTTCATTAAGAAGGTAAAAGCTGAAAGAAATTGAAAAAAAATTGGTTTCCTAAACATATCCCATAGTTTTAAAGTAGCCTCCTCTCCCCAAAAAGCAAAGATAGTGTCATAATAGTAAAATGTCACACAGAAAGTATCTGTACCAGGATCAAAAGTCTGTCTGCAGTGGAACTTGGTATGATCACTCATATTTCTGCCCCAGATGTAAATACTTCCATCCTTGCAGTCAGCTGAAATTAGCTTCCCATCTCTACTGAATAAACAAGTGGTTGAAATTACTTTTTTTGCCTAAACTGTTCTTGGTCTAAACACACTTTTGTCCTTATCATTTTCCACATTCAAGGTTCATGAACTTTGCTTATACTTTAAACAACAGTCTCATACTTTAAACAACTCAAAAATACTTCCTTTACTTTAGGATGCAAGCAGCCAGTATTAAGTATTGTCATGTGACCCATGGTATTGGCTACATCCATAATATACAGCTCTCCATTCACACATTTTATCACTCGGAAGCCATTTCTTCCTAGGTCAAGCACTTCGGCCTAAGAGTTTCTGTACATTACATGAACCACATGTCCTATGCTGCAATTGAGCATCTATTTGCTGATCTCCACAATTTAATCAGGCAAAACAAGAACATTAAACATTTTAAAGCCTCCTTCATAAAATTACTATAGACAACCATTGACACAAGGTGAAAATAATAAGTATTTCTTGAGCACTTATAGTATATTCAGGTACTTTACAACTGTTTCTAAAAAATAAAAAAAAACCTTTTAGGCAAATGATATTATCTTCATTTTATAATTTAGGAAACTGAGGCAGAGGGGAAGTGACTTTCTGGGAGTCATACAGGTTAATAAGTATCTGAGATCAAATTTGAACTCAGGTCTTTCTGACTCTAGCCCCAACACTCCATTCACTGTGCCACTGAACTGCCTTTAAGCAGCCTCATTACCACGGCATACTGGTTCATGTAATAACCCAAAAGACATGGAGGTAGAGGAAACTATTTTAGTGACCTACCTGATTTATAGTTTGTTCTATTGCCTGAAGTAGTCAAATTTTATTTGCTGTGAGTTCATCTTCTAACTAGAAAGGGAGGAAAGACTTAAGGAAAAGTAACAAACATGGAAGAAATGATCAGACAAGAAAAACAGAATTTTTTTTAAAAAAAATTCTAAGGGATAAAATGCAAACATTGACAAAAAATGATAAAAAGAAAACTGTAAAATAGTGGTACCATGGAGAAGGATAAGAAAGCCTATACTACTAGCACTATGTCACAGATGGAAAAGACAGTGTTTAAAAAAACATCAAAGCATAGTAGGTGTTTAATAAATGGTAATTGGCTGATGGAGATAGGAAATAAGCATTTAGTTATAGATGGCAACGAATAGAATTTGATTTTTCACACCACAAGCTATAAAAACAGAAGTTTCCTGGCAAAGGATGGTGTGAATATGACATGTTAAAATACCATTAAAATAGACAAATGATTAAAAAAAGTCTTCTCTCTATCCTTAGTAGCTTGGGTTATCCAGTCAGTCTCACATTCAAAGTAGGAATCTTCATTGATTAGAACAAGTCAAAGTCTTGAATCTACATAAAGAATCACAATTTCTGGAGGAATTGCATAACATTATTTGATTAGGGAAAAATCTATCTCCCATGGACCCAGTTGGTTAAGAAGAAAGGGTTGGTGGTCAGTGAGAAACCTTGATGTCTTCTTGGTGTTCATGATAATTAGCTTTTGGTTTCCCTACATTGTCTCCATTATCTCCATCACTCTCCAAAGCTGTAATCAAAGCAGCTGGAATTATGATATCTTCCTGGTTATGAAATGCCCCAAGTGAAGCAACAATAGATGTGTTTAAAAGTTTAACTTCTAGACCTTTATAAGGAAAACCCTTCCATTTGTCTGTCTTTCAGTTGTCTTTGCTATGTATTCTATGCTTACAAACAAAGATGTTTGGTAACAGTATCCCACTGTGCATATTTGTAAACATATATCAATGCAACTCTGAGAATTGTAGAAGGGAGATTGAACAGGTAAGGGAGGCACCAATGAGCCATTCCCATACATCTACCATATGCCCTCTTCTCCCTAATGGAAAAAAATAATAAAGTTATAGGTCAAAGGGGATAGACATTCATCATACTCTTACCTTTCCATTAATTAGAGAAATAAGAGAGAAGTACTAGCAAGAAAGAAATCCATTCCTAAAATATCTAAGACTCTGTGCTCAACAACTCAGAAAAGTGAACAACCTCAAGCTTCAGTGCTGGAGACTGGGCAAGAGGAAAAAAAATGGAATTATTGGCCTGGACCATAGAGCCGACTTAGAGGAGAAATGTGGTATAATCTAGGACTATTTGGCAGAGAAAGACCTACAATCAAGTCATGTGCCAAATAAGGTGCACAACTGAGTGTTTTAGATCAGACGATCAAGATGCATAAATAAGTACATTGAAGAGAATTTAGCCAATATTTTTGATTCTAACATTGGACAAAGTATTTAAATTCTACTTTAAAAACTTTTACTAATCACCTAGCATATGCATAACAACCTCATCCAACTACTGATTGATCATGATGATGATGATAAAGGTTCTTAGCATATATAGTGCCTATAATATATCAGGCATCATACTTAAGTATTTTTTTTTAGGTTTTTGCAAGGCAAATGGGGTTAAGTGGTTTGCCTAAGGCCACACAGCTAGGTAATTATTAAGTGTCTGAGATCAGATTTGAACCCAGGTACGCCTCCAGGGCCGGTGCTTTATCCACTACAGCACCTAGCCACCCCAATGATCACTTTTTAAGGACAAATGGGTAAAATTCATATTTTGGCCCCATACTAAAATATTTTTAACCAATATTGTCTCATTTGCTATTAACAACTCTGGAAAGTAGGTACTTTTATTATTCACGTGTAATAGTTGAGAAAACTGAAACAAACAGAAGTTAAATGACTTGCTCAAGTCAAAACTAGTAAGTCTTCAAGGACAAATCTAAATTCAAGTCTTCTGGACTCCAGGTTCAATACTAACTGCCTCCAACTGATGGGAGTCCTCCAATTGAAGGAACAAGAGCTAGTTAGCTTGAAAAAAGATAAGTCTTGGGGTAGGGGACAATAATGGAATAGTCTTGGAAATAATCTGTCCCAAAAGTGTTGGTGCTTAAATATTAAAGCTTTAATAGCTTGGAACTGCACTAAGACTTTTGGGATAGCCTATATTTGAAGGTTTTTCATGTGGAAGAGGGATTCTACTTGTTCTCCATGGTCTAAGGGGGCAGAACCCAGATATAGGTAGAAGTCTCAAAGAAGTAGATTTTGACTTAACATAAGGAAAATCTTCCTTATAACAAAAACAAACAGAATGGGCTTTGTTGTTGATACCCTTCAGTCATGTCCAACTTTCATGACCCCAGTTTGAGGTTTTCTTGGCAAAAATACTGGAGAGGTTTGCCATTTCCTGCTCCAGTTCATTTTACAGAAGAGAAATCTCAAAGGAAGAGGATTAAGTGACTTTCCCAGGGTTACACAGCAAGTGTCTGAGGTCCGATTTGAACTCAGGAAAATGAAGCTTCCTGATTTCAAGTCCAGTGTTTTAGCCAGTATGTCACTTAGCTGCCTCAGAATGGGATACCTTGGGGAATAAACAATTTTCTGTCACTAGAGATATTTTAAGTGGAAAGTAAATGATCACTTTTTTTAGGATTTTTTTTGCAAGGCAAATGGGGTTAAGTGACTTGCCCAGGGCCACACAGCTAGGTAATTATTGAGTGTCTGAGGCCAGATTTGAACTCGGGTACTCCTGACTCCAAGGCTGGCACTCCACTGCACCACCTAGCCGCCCCTAAATGATCACTTTTTTTTTCAATTTTTTTTTAGGTTTTTGCAAGGCAAATGAGGTTAAGTGGCTTGCCCAAGGCCATACAGCTAGGTAATTATTAAGTGTCTGAGATCGGATTTGAACCCAGGTACTACTGACTCCAAGGCCGGTGCTTCATCCACTATGCCACCTAGCCACCCCAATGATCACTTTTTAAGGACAAATGGGTAAAATTCATATTTTGGCTCAAATTTGGACAAGATTACATCTGAAGTCCCTTTAAATTCTGAAATTTTATTCAATTTATGTTTCTTCCTTTATTGAACACTAGGTTATTAAGTTCTATTATTTCTGATTCCTGCTATCCTATTCTGTTGATCCACTTTTTTATTTTTTAAAGTAGGTGTTTTTGATGGACTATTTTAGATTGACTTCAAATAGTCCTCAATAGACTATAAATTGAGGTCTAGAAATTATATTCCCCCTTTATTCCTACCTCTTTTTATCACTACTCTGGCTATTCTGGATCTTTCTAGATCTTTTCAAATGAATTTTGTTATTATTTTATCAAGTTCTAAAAATATCCCTTTAATAATTCCAAGGTACTAAAAATTCAAAGACAAAAACTAAAAAGCCTTGCCTGCATCAAGCTTACATTCTATTATGATCCTATGATTACTCTCTCCTTTCCAAGACAATATAGTGTCAATATCATTCATTTAAAATTTAACATATACTACCCTCTATTTCTTAAACTTTTCAATTAATAAGTAATTATTTTTTTCTCCTTCCCATATCTCACTATCCCCATTGAGGGGAAAAAAAACTTCTAACAAATATGTGTAGTCAAGTAATTCTCACACTGACTATATTCAAAAATGTATGTCTCATTCTACATTGAAATCATGATTGACCATTGCAGTGATCAGAGTTCTTAAATCTTTCAAAGATGGTTGTCTGCAGAATGTTTTTGTTATTGGAGTTTGCTCCCTTCTGCCCATATCTCACTCCATACTTGTTCATACAAATCTTCCTAAGTTTCCCTAAAACTATCCCTTTTATAATTTCTCATAGACAATAGTATTGTATTGCATCCAAATTGCATAATTTGTTCAGTCATCCCCAATTAATCTGTTATCTCCCTTATATTATTATCTTTTTAAATGCAAGTGTCTTATTTCCCAACTAGACTGCTTGCTCCTGTAATCCTGCATCCTACAATACTTTGCAATAGTGCCTACTGAAACCCTCAAGGAACTATGAGAAATCTCACAACCCTTCTCCAAGTCTTAAGATACTGTTTTCTAACCATTTCTATTGAATTTCTGATCTACCAGTGTTGAAACATCATTCTAGCAAGCTGACCTCTCACACCAGGAGGTTGTCAAATGCCATCTGTAATTAAAGCAGCAATTTTTGTTTTCTGAGATCTTTCATACCTTCTGTGACACAGGGCCACATCATTTCTTCCCAGGGCTTAGAGAGCTGCAATTCCCAACCATGTGTGAGTTGTGAGGACCAATCTAGCTCTTCATATTTTTCTTCATATTTCCCAACCTCCCATCTCCTTAAAATACTGGGTGATGGATTTATTTTCAACTAAATTGAACTAAAATTAATTTTATTTTGAAAAAAAAACAGTGTTTTTTCTTTTACAAAAACATCTTTAAAAACATTATTTGTATAAAAAGAGAATAAATATTTTTTAAAAACCATCTAGACACCTTTTGAGATAATTGGAGATACCCAAGGAGTGTCAAATCTCCAAAACAGAATTTGAACAAAGCATCAAGGCTGCCTCCTAAATCAAACTCAGAATTCCTTTCAAGAGTGTTTTTGTAGAATTCTTTTGACAAGAAGCAACTCATTAGCATCCAGACAGAGGGCTTCTGAAATTTCTTTTCTCAATGGTCACCCTACATCAAAACAAAGAAACATAAGAGGAGATTAAAATACAGGATAGCTCAGACAAGTTCAAGGAGTTTTCTCACATTCCCTCTTCCTGCTTATCATTGATAAGACAGAAGTGTTTGAAGTTTTGTGGGTTGGAATGAGGAAGAAGAGGTTTTTGTTTTGTTTTTTTAAAAGGTTTTCAAGAAAATGCTCACTACTTGGAAGTCTTTCCCCAGTGCTATGTTTCCCCAGTAAATTCAAACATGAAAGATTTTCTGGCACAATGGGAAAAAAATGCTGAGTTTGGAGTCAGAGAATCTGGGTTCAAATACTGCTTTCCTCTTTATTATCTATGTCTTTTTAAAGTAATTCAGGCTCTCTGAACCTCAGTTTTCTCATCTACAGAATGAGGGGATTGGACTAAATAGCCTCTAAGAGTCTTTTCTAGTTCTAGATCTGTGATCCAGGACATGTCTTCACTACTCAGATCTCCTGTTAGATGAACTCTGTGGCTTTCTAAACTAGACCAAATTTGTGAGGGATCTAGCATATGAGATCCACCACAGAAATAAGAAAGTTAAGATTGCCCCAGGGAACAAAGAAAGCTCTAGAGAATAGTTGTGTCTCCCACACAACCACTACAAGCTTCTCAGAGCTCTACTTGCCATCTGCCAACTCATATACCACATCACATTTCCCATAAGGATTTGGGCTGACCTTGTTGGAACATGCCAGCATTGGAAACCATATAAAATCGACTTAAATACCTACTTCTAGATATGGGTAGAATTTCTGATGCTCATTTCCAAGTCATATCCCCATCTGAACCCCTCCACATCCATGCTTATGACTAACAGTGAAAGAGAGATAACCAGAGCAACGATTATTCATGTTCTTTCTTCTTAGAGAGAATTTCACTATTTCTTGTGGGTAGAACCTGCTCCAGAGGACTCTTCACTTTCTATCTCCTGTTTGAATAATGGAGAGACATCCAAGGAATGTTGTGTGGTTTAGGAGAGAAGAGGTAATGTAAGAGAAGAGATAGAAACATTTCTGTTCCTTTTGAGTCCTAAAAAATACTATAGATGAATTCCTACATCACTATAGATGAATTCCTCACTTGGACCTTCATTGTGTAACTTGATAGAAATTTGAATAGAAGACTATCAGTTAATCTGAATATAAGACTATAAGAAGGGATCAATGGATAGCATCATAAGATGAAAATGATTGCAGAGATTGGTCTCTGGTCCAACACCCTCATTTTAAAAATGGGGGGGGGTGCCTAGAGGACATTCAGTGACCTGCCCAAGGTCACAAAAGTAGAAACTAAATATTAGAGTTGGAATTTTCATCCAGGACATATGACCCTAAAGCTTTTTTCACTGTTGCATGATTTTCAAGCCCAGCTCATTTTGAAGATAAGGACATAGAACCATTCAAAGTCACATAGCTAGTCTGGAACAAAACAAGAATCAGAATCCAATTCTACTTTCTCTTAATTCCATGATAACTCTTTTAGAGTTTTAATCTGTCATTCCTAAACAAAAAATTTTTATTTTCTTGAAACTCAATAGTTCATTTATAAGTAGGCAGACAAGTTTTCATTTGACCAAAAATTCATTACTAAGTCATAATATATAGTTCTGCATCTATTTTCCACTCAGGGCTATTTAATTCTTAAGGGGAAAAAGAGTGATAAAGAGAAGAAGAAAAATAATGGGTAAAATGAAAGAAAAAAGAACTATATCCATAATTCCTTGTCTCCTCTTATGATAAATGATACATTTACATTCGTGGAATCATTTTCAAACGAGTCTATGGAATCCATACAGCATTTCCTTGCATCACTGAACATCAGCATTTC
Source organism: Macrotis lagotis (assembly GCF_037893015.1). Taxonomy (NCBI): domain Eukaryota; kingdom Metazoa; phylum Chordata; class Mammalia; order Peramelemorphia; family Peramelidae; genus Macrotis; species Macrotis lagotis. Next base: position 107,548,422 of record NC_133664.1, read on the forward strand.
ATCTTAGACTCTGGTAGTGTTTCTGTGATAGAGATAAGGCACACTTTTCCAATGACAGAAAGTAATTTATTTTGCATAATCAATGTTGTTTGTAACCCAACCTTGTGTTCCCAAGGCCCTCTGGAGCTGACAAGCATAAAATACATATGTCTACAAGCACGTGAAAAAGATGGTGCTCTATTGGTACATTGATAATTCCATTTTATCTGTTTTCACTCATCTCTATTCAAGGGTAATCAAGCAGCCTGCATTAGGAAGGACAATCCTCAGGTTCAACTTTGTGTATCTCCTAAATTGACTCCCAAATGTTTCCTATCGACATATTTTATTCTTTCTCCTTCCTTTTTTTTGAATATTGAAGAATACTATTAGTTAAAGCCCGGTCCTTGAATTTCTTATTCCACTTTCCAGACAATTTTGCACTGGGTTTTATCATCTTTTTAGATAGTCCCTTCCCTCTCTGTTCAAGCAGTTTCTTTTTCTCCACCCACCTTTCCTAAGATTGAATTCTTCTCTAGCTACACAGACGTCTCCCATCCCTTTTCCAGGTACAAAGTTCTCCCCTGTATTTGAGATGTGAAGATCTGAAATCTGGTCATTTTATCCTAGTAGTCTGGAACAGTTATTTGCACAGTAGATGATGAATTAGCTTTTAAAATTGATGATAATAATGATGATGATATCATATACTATATGTCAGAAGGAAATGCATAATTGAGACTAAATTTTGTTCTGAACACTTTGGTTCCTTCTTCCATGTACCCACCTTTTTTTCCAAATTCTAAGTCCCTTATTCTTTTTTTTATTAAAGATTTTATTTATTTTGAGTTTTAAAATTTTTCCCCTAATCTTACTTCCCTCCCCCAACCCCCCCAAAGAAAGCAATTTGTCAGTCTTTACATTGTTTCCATGTTGTACATTGATCCAAATTGAGTGTGATGAGAGAAAAATCATATCCTTAAGGAAGAAACATAAAGTATAAGTGGCAACAAGGTCAGGCAATAAGATACCATGGTTTTTTTTTCCTAAATTAAAGGAAATAGTCCTTGGACTTTGTTCAAACTCCACAATTCTTTATCTGGACATAGATGGTATTCTCCATTGCAGACAGCTCAAAATTGTCCCTGATTGTTTCACTGATGGAATGAGCGTGCCCATCAAGGTTGATCATCACCCCCATGTTGCTGTTAGGGTGTACAGTATTTTTCTGGTTCTGCTCATCTCACTCAGCATCAGTTCATGCAAATCCCTCCAGGCTTCCCTGAATTCCCATCCCTCCTGGTTTCTAATAGAACAATAGTGTTACATGTAAGTCCCTTAATCTTGAAAGAAAAGCAAAACTACAAGAATACTCTTCTGAGTCTAAGCTTACCCCTCCACATCTTACCATTTATGTGATTCTGGTTGAGTTCAGAAGGGCAGCTAGTTGGTGCAGTGAATAGAGCACTGGGCTTGAAATCAAGAAGACTCATCTTTATGAATTCAATCCTTTCTCAGACACTTACTAGCTTTGTGACTCTGGGCAAGTCACTTTACCCTCTTTGCCTCAGTTTTCTCATCTGTAAAATGAACTAGAAAAGATAACCTCCCCAAAATAGAGTTAGGAGTGATAACAATGGCTTGAATTTCAAGGCATCATCATTGTTTTTTATAGTCTCACACTCCTCTCTCAAATGCTAAGAAGTTATAAGAGCCCCTTAGGCACATTTAGCAAATGCTTTAAACATGTGAATAAAAGTATTTGCTGAATATCAACAAGGTATTACAGAGAAACAAAAAGGGAAAGGTCTTTAAATTGTGTGTCTCTCCCATCTCCCTTATAAAAGGGAAGTTGTAGAAGGACATAGATCATGTATCATTCAAAGTTTGCCTCTCTCCAAGCACCTAACAGAGTGAAAACTTGATCAATATTGAAGTCAAAAGTTAAGTTTGCAATTTCAACTAGACCAGAGGAGCATGAATGTGATAAAAATCATAATAATTTGGAGAGTAAAAGATAAGATTTAAAGCTAGATCTTGAAAGGATACAGTTCAAGAAGAAAGCAGTTCTCACCTTTTCTGTGAGGACTCCTTTTTAATATCAAATCCCCTATCTACTAGCAATTGTATTATAAGTATCCATTTGTTTAAAAAAATATGTCTGAACATGAACCCCTCATTAATAATTCTGTGGACCCATGGGTTGGGAACTATTGATCTAATCTAACATCTCCAATTAATCGATGAGAAAACTGAGGCTAAAAATTCAAATTATTTTACTCAAGGTCACTAAGTAGTAGATTTGAACCCAGGTCCTCTGAGTCCAAATTCAATTTTTCTTCTATTATATACCATTGGAATTGAGGAAAGATGCATCAGAATTAGCAAAAATGTCAAAATGATAGAAGTATAACAAATGCAGCAAGGCAAATTTCTACATCTCATAAAACCTTGTATGTCTCTGACATACTTATGTGTAGTTTATACTTTAGTTATTTGTGTATATGTCTCACATCCCCTTTTATTCCTGGAAGGTGATAATAATGGCTAAGTTTTATGATGCTTTAAAATTTGCAAAGAGATTTGCATATGTTACCTCATTTGATCCTCAAAACAATCCTGGGAAGTAGGTGCTATTTTTACGCCAGTTTTACAAAAGAAGAAACTGAGGCTGAAAGAGGTTAAGCATCTTGTCCTAGTATATATCTGAGGCAGGATTAGAACTCGGATTTTCCTCACTCTAAGTACATTTCATCTACTATACCACAAAACTGCCTCATAAGTAAAGTCTATGATTTATTCATGGTCACGTCTCAGTGTCCATATCACGGTCCTCTTGTAGAATGGAAAAATCAGCTCAGCCAACAGATTTAGGTTTATAACTCTTAGACTGACTCTGAAAGACAACTCCACAAATTAACATAACCTGACTCTGGTCATGGAATAGCATAATCATATAGATCTCTGGGGGAAATATGTCCTGTCCACATGTGCTTCCAATTATCTTTTCTAGGGGATCAGTGACTCCCACACACAGAAACAAAGGACAAATACCCAAGAGTCTCACAACCTGAACATTCATTCAATGAACTTTACCTGGTTTCTGCTCCTAAATACCATTCTCTTTTCTGCCCTCCATCCCTTGCTCCTAATTCCATATTGGATAACTTTTCCTTAAGCACAGTAGGTCTTTTTCTTTCTTTTTTTTTTTTTCTGTTCCCTTCCCTTAAATTATTGATTCTGCAACAGAATCCAGAAGTGCCATGCAATCACTCTCTCATTCACATGGCCAGGTGCTTGCTATAGCCCAGGGATAGGCAGAAGCATCCATGACCTCTATTCCTGGCTCTTGACCTTGCTATACCTCTTTCTTTCATTGTGTTTGACATTTATTTTGTTCCTCCCTTTGAACATTCAACAGGTGTTTTTCATATTTTGGTACATAATAGATGTTTGTTATATTTGTTCTAGTATGGAGAAAGAAATGCAGGCAAGTAGAGGTCCTTGGAGCTCTACTCAAATAAATAAATAAAAAGAATAATTTATATTTAGCATATTAATGGTTTTATTAATGTATCTGCTATTAGAAAATTTAATTTTTTTATAAATTTAAATAGCCTTCCTATACTTTTCACTATATTTACTATACTGTGTTGAATCCCCTCCTCTCTCCCACCCCCTAGTAGAATAAGTCCTTAAGCTTAGGGACTGAATACTTTGGACATTTTCCCCCAATGTCAAGGATAATGACTAGTATATACTAGGTCCTTAAAAATGCTTGTTAATTAATATAATTAGCCTGATGACTTGTATGACTGGCTCTGATTCTAAGATAATTAAAACAGCCTTGCCAAATGGAACACAGTCCTCATTGTACAGGTAAAGTTCCAAAGTCTAGGCTCATGGAGAGAAAATTTGAAAACTCCCTTTAGAAATGATAATCTCAGAAAACTATATTCCTTGTAGCCTGGAAATGATTTGAGATCAAGGCAACTCAGATGGAAAAGAATTGGCCACAGAAAACAATTTAGTGGCACCAACAGACTTCTCTTGGCTGAAGATTGTAACTAGGCTCCCTTTAGTGAGTCTTGTAATGGGATATTTCCAAAACATTTTATACATAATAGATACTCTGGCACTATGGTAAATCTGTGATTTCCTTAGGGTACAAATTCTCTCTCCACTGATGTAGATGGTAATCCCTAATGGGTTTCTATTCTGTATGATTTTTATCCATGGTTTCCTATAAGCACTCAATAAAAAGTATAATCAATAAACTAGAAATACTTCTTAAACACCTTTAGCATCTCAGAGCTTTCTATTAATTCTGGCTTCCTAACAATCATCTACATGAATGGTGTACCTTGTTGTCCATTCAAACATGAATGCACATTTCATTAGAAGCAAATTACCCAATTCTCATAATCAATTATCAATTTGATTCCTTTACATCAATAATATCAACATGTCAATTCCCAACTCAAATCATTAGTTTTAAACAGGATTTCATCTCATATTTCACAGGTAAAGAAGTTGAGTCACATGGAGAAATATTCAGTAAATCAAAGAATTGCTATATGATTCAGATCTCTTCAATACCAAATTTGTCTTCAATCTACCACTGACCACTTTTAAATTTTAATTTGGGCATAACATAAACAAAATGTATAAAACCATAAACCAAACTGTCCTTTTTCTGTATTTGTTTAGACTTTACTCAAACGAGTTTAGTATACAGTAATGTTGTAACACTATGAAGTGAGTAGCGACTAAGTTTTGCTGAACCTTTCACAAGAAGACAAGATTCCAGCAGTTACTATAGACATTGAATTCCTCCTGCTTGACAGGAAAGGAACCTGAGTTTCCTTCCCAAAAGATGCTTATTAGGTTTGTGGAGAGAGATTATAAACTTTATTGTAAAGGATAAAATATGTGTCTCTGAGACTCATATTTCTGGGTTATCATCATTACTCAGATATACTCCCCTTGGATGGATTCTGTACTTGTCTGACAATAAATAGTGCAGGACTCAATCATGGTTATTAGGGATTATCCCATCTAGTAGTACAGCAGCCAGGGCTATTTACCAAGAAAAACAGAAACTCAAAACCCCAGTCCACCATAACAGGATTACTATTAGCTTCATGAAGTCCTATCTGCCATTCTGTTTTCCAAATGCTATTCCTTGTCATTTGCCACATCTGCTTTGACACTTCAAGAATCCTTGAAAATGGAGTCCATGAACCTGTTTTTTTAAAAAAAATTACAACTATTTAAATATAATTGGTTTTATAATTATATATATATAATTTTATATATTTTAAAATATTATTCTGAGAAGTTTTATCAACCTGCCAAAGGGGTCCATGAGACCAAAAAAATGTTAATATTTTTGTGTGAAGAGTGAGGAAAGATTAGACTTTACTGGACCTTTCAAATCAAGGTAAGTCATTGGTAGTGAATGGAAAAACTTAACTCATTCAGTAGTTAATCACATAGTACTTATGTCATCACTATTATTAGTAGACCTCATATTTAAAAGAAAAAGTCAACTTTCTTTTTAATTTTTAACATTTATGTCTCACCTCCGACCTAGATTGTGATTCCAGTTTTAAAGGTACTAAGGAACTGTTGCTTTTGCCCACTAACTGAGAAGTTTAATTTCTGGTTATTTGTCATAAGTGCCTCAGCCAATATGGACTAAGACACTCCTATTTCCAGAATCAGGCTTTGTGTGACTGTGGGCATAGAAAATAAAAATGTGAGTACAAGGAGAATTTTTAACAGAAGATAATCATTAAAAAATGGACAGTTCTTAGATTATATTAATTTGTATATGCCAAATCTATTAAGATAATTAGAAGATAAAGAGTTAACTGAGGGAAAATCCTTTTTGCAAATTTCTCTGATAAAGATATGATATCTAAGATATATAAAAATTCAATACAAATATATGACTAAGTCATTCTCCAACCTATAAAAAAGGGATATGAATGAGTAGATTTAAAATTAATAAATGCAATTTATCAATAGTTATTTGGAAAAATGCTTCAAAACAATAATAACAAAAATGTAAGTGAAACAACCCTGAAGTTCTGTCTCATAGCCATCAGACTAGAAAAGAAGCCAAGAGATGAAAATGGAAATTGTTGAGAGAGTGTGGAAGGAGAATCACAATAGTATACACTAGACCTATCAATTGATCCAACTCTTTTGGAAAACAATTAGAAACTACACTCTAAAAGTCATTAAACTGTAAATATTCCTTGAACTAATAACACCAGGTAAGACATATAGTCCAAAGAGGCCAAAGACAGAATGAAAGAACTAAAAACTATAAAATTATTTATAGCAATACTTTTTGGGTAACAAAGAATTAGAAACAAAGAGGGTCCTTATTAATCTGAAGGTGGTTGAACAAATTTTGATCTAGGAATATAATGGAACAATATTGCATTGTATGAAATAACAAATAGCATAAATTCAGAGAAACCTGAGAAAACTTGGATGAAGTCATAAAGAGTGAAATGAGCATACAAATGTCAATTCTGTTGCTATTATGTCTAATTCTAAACAAATTTTAAAACATATATGTCATAGAATTTGGCTTCATATTCCACTTTTCATATTTCATAGTCTACTTTTTTCTCTTCATATACTGAAATTTTCATGTTGGTTGACAATTGTTTGATATAAAAAAGAAAATTTGTACAAGAATAAGAAAATAGTTCAGGCAGCTAGGTGGTACAGTGGATAGAGCACCGGCCCTGGAGTCAGGAGTACCTGAGTTCAAATTCGGCCTCAGACACTTAATAATTGCCTAGCTGTGAGGCCTTGAGCAAGCCACTTAATCCCATTGCCTTGCAAAAAAAAAAAAGAAAAGAAAGAAAGAAAAAGAAAATAGTTCAAAAGTCTTGTCTTCTAAAGAACCTTTTTGTATTTAACTTTTTATATTATTTAAAGCCTTCTCAACCAATTCAAAAGTTACATAAATGAGTCAATATTCTTGAAAATTTAATTAACCAATAAGAGTTGTTTCTGAAAGTTCCATGAAAATTCTTGAAGTTTCTATGGCTGAGTTTCCAATTACCATTGGAGGAGACAATGAGTAAATGTTAATTAATTTTATTATGCACTATTGGTTATGCCTTAAAATGAATTTCTTGTTCATATTACTAGGATGCCTTGCTTTGCAAAAGAGATGTATGGTCAGGGACGGTTAGTTGGCACAGTGAACAGAACACCAGCTTTGGAATCAGGAGTACCTGAGTTCAAATCTGGCCTCAGACACTTAATAATTGCCTAGCTGTGTGGCCTTGGGCAAGCCACTTAACCCCATTGCCTTGCAGAAAATAAATAAATAAAAGAGATATGGTCCTAAAAAAATTTTATATAAATCAACTCTTAAAAAATGAATTCAAGGGGGTGGCTAGGTGGCGTAATGGATAAAGCACTGGCCTTGGAGTCAGGAGTACCTGGGTTCAAATCTGGTCTCAGACACTTAATAATTACCTAGCTGTGTGGCCTTGGGCAAGCCACTTAACCCCATTTGCCTTGCAAAAAAAATGAATTCACAAAGTCACTTTGGGGGGATGGAGCCAAGATGGCAGTGTGAAGGCAGCATTTCCCAAGAACTCTGCCCCCCCAAACCCCAAAAAGACAAAGGATGACTCTAGCCAAAATTTAGAGGGGCAGAACCCACAGAAAGACTGAGTGATACATTTTCCCAGTCCAAGATAACTTAGAAGTTCTGCAGGAAAGGTGTGTTTCACCAGGACTGGGGAATTGAAAAAAAAGCCAAGGCACAGTCCAGTCCAGCCCAGCCTAGAGATCACCAGCAACAACTTGAAGGGGCAGTGAGAGAACTCTGCTACACCAGAATGAGTGTGGAGTGAGGAGCACAGGCTGCAGAATCTGCAGTGAGAATCTGGAGAAAGCAGCCTGCACCCCAGAGACAGTAAGGGAAGTCTGCAGAGATTTCTCTGCTCTCTCTGGGGTAGAATTCTGCTGTTTGCCTACACTCACATATGGCAGTTTGAGCTGCCATACTAAATAACCAAGCTGGATCTCTCCTTATAGCTCCAGGGCAGAGGGCAGTGCTGTGGTCATCTACATATCAAAGCACAGACTAGAGAGCATAAGACCTTGGAGGAATAAAGGAAAGATCCCAGTGGGGTGTAACAAAACCAACCCCAAAGCCTTGGAAGTGCTGTAAATTAGTCTTGGGCTGAGGAAATGAGTGAACAACAGAAAAAGAAGAATCTGACCATAGAGAATTACTTTAATCCCATGGAAGATCAAAACACATACTCAGATGATGACAAAATCGAAGCTTCTGTATCCAAAACCTTCAAGAGAAATAGAAAATGGGCTCAGACTATGGATGAGCTCAAAAAAGATTTTGGAAAAAAATTAGGGGAGATGAAGGAAAAATCGGGAGGAGAAATGAGAACAATACAGAAAAATCATGAAAACCAAATCAACAGCTTGGTGAAAGTTATACAAAAAAAAACTGAAGAAAATAATATGTTAAAAACCAGTTTAGGCCTAATGGAAAAAGCAAAACAAAAGGCAAATGAGGAGAAGAATGCCTTAAAAAGCAGAATTGGCCAGCTGGAAAAAGAGATTAAAAAAGCTCCCTGAAGAAAATAACTCCTTCAATTGCAAAATGGAACTAAAGGAAGCTGATGACTTTGCAAGAAAGCAGGAAGAAATAAAACTCTGCCAAAAATAAAAAGCCAAAAATTAGAAGAAAATGTGAAATATCTCATTGGAAAAACAACCAACCTTGAAAACAGATCCAGAAGAAATAATTTGAAAATTACTGGGCTATCTGAAAGCCACGACCAGGAGAAGAGCCTCAATTTCATTTTTCAATTTCTTCAATTTTCAAGCAAAATTGCCCTGAGATCCTAGAAGCTGAGGGTAAAATAGAAATCAAGAGAATTCACCAGTCACCCCCTGAAAGATATCCCAAAAGAAAGACTTCCAGGAATATTATAGCCAAATTCCAAAACTCCCAAATCAAAGAGAAAATTCTAAAAGCTGCCAGAAACAAACAATTCAACTACTGAGGTTCCATAGTCAGGATTACACAGGATCTGGTAGCATCTACATTAAGGGTTCATAGGGAATGAAATATGATGTTCCAGAAGGCAAAAGATCTTGGTTTACAACCAAGAATCAACTACCCAGCAAAACTGGACATCCTCTTTCAGGGGAAAAGGTGAACTTTTTTTATATTTATTTATTCACTTTTTGTACAAATAATGTTTTTTTATACATTAATAAAATATTCTTGTTTAAGAGTAAACAGAATATGCCCTCCCCCCACAAAATATAGACTCGCTTGAGCGATAAAGTAAAGGGGAGAGAAAAAATAAAATTAAAAAAAATAATAGTAATAATTGTAGGTATGGCCAGGTGGCACAATGGATGGAGCCCCAGCCCTGGAACCAGGAGCACCTGAGCCCATATCCATCCCCATACACCGAACAATCACCCAGCCGTGTGACATGCAAGCCACTCTAACCCCAATGCCCTGCAAAAACTAAAAAAAGAAAAAAAAAGACCCAAAATAAAATAAAATAGTAATAATAGTAGGGGTGGCTGGGTGGCAGACAGAGCACTGGCCCTTGAGCCAGGAGCACCCGGGTCCAAATCCAGCCTCAGACACCCAAAGATCACCCTGCTATGCGGCTCCAGGTGGGCCACCCAGCCCCATTTGCCCTGCACCCCCCCCCAAATAATAATAAAAAAATGTGCTTCAGTCTTTGTTCCAACACCAAATCTGTCGCAGGTGGATCACATTATTTATGATAAGTCCATTGCAAAAGTTACTTCCATATTTTTCCACTGTTGCCATTGCTGATCGCAACTCCCTCCTTTTGTATTTCTCCACTACCATATACTATATTTTCTCTCTCCTTTCACTCTGACTCTGCTGTAGGGTAGCTGAGTGGCGCAGCAGACAGATCCCTGGTCCTGGGGCCAAAAGGCCCCAATCCCCCCTACCACCCCTTAGGCCCAGCATCCACCTGGCCCTATGGCCCCGGACAGGCCATCCAATCCCAGCCCCTTGCAAGAAGTAAAAAGGAAAATGTATTATATCTGACCACTCTCCTCCCATGGTCCACCCTCTCCTCCATCACTCACATTCCCCCCCCTTCCCCCTGTCCCCCCTCTCTCCTTCTTACTCCAGATGTCTATACCCCATTGAGTATATATTCTGCTTTCTCTCCTAGCCACCTCTGATGAGAATGAAGATTCCCTCATTCACCCTTGCCTTCCACCCTTCCATATCATTGCAATAGTTCATTGTAATAAAGAAAAAACTTATTATATGAGATATCTTGGCCTATTCCCCCTCTCCTTTTTCTTTCTCCCATCACATTTCCCTTTTTTTCTATTGACTCCATTTTTATACCATATTTTATCTTCAAATTCAGCTTTCTCCTGTGCTTCAACTATAAAAGCTCCTTCTACCTGCTCTATTAACTGAGAAGGTTCCTATGAGTATTATCAGTGTCATTTTTCTATGCAGGAATACATGCAGTTCATCATCATCAAGTCCCTCATATTTCCCCCCTCTCCTCCAATCTCCATGCTTCACCTGAGTCCTGTATCTGCAGATCAAACCTTCTGTTCAGCTCTGGCCATTCCAACAGGAACATTTGAAATTCCCTTCCTTCATTGAAAGTCCATCTTTTTCCCTGGAAGAGGACATTCAGCCTTGCTGGGTAGTTCATTCTAGGTTACATTCTAAGCTCTTTTGCCTTCTGGTATATTATATTTCAAGCCCTACAAGCTTCCAATGTAGTTGCTGCTAAGTCCTGTGTGATCCTGACTGCAGCTCCACGATATTTGAATTGTGTCCTTCTGGCTGCTTGTAATATTTTCTCTTTGACTTGGGAGTTCTGGAACTTTGTTATAATATTCCTAGGGGTTAGTTTTTGGGGATCTCTTTCTTGGGGGGATCGGTGGATTCTCTCCATTTCTATTTTGCCCTCTGCTTCTAGAATATCAGGGCAATTTTTCTGTAGTAATTCTTTGAAAATGATGTCAAGACTTTTTTCCTGATCATGACTTTCAGGTATTCCAATAATTTTTAAATTATCTTTCCTAAGTCTGTTTTCCATATCAGTTGCTTTTTTCAATGAGATGTTTCACATTTTCTTCTAATTTTTCATTTTTTTTTTTTTTTTTTGGTTTTGAAGTAATGAATCCTGGTTTCTCGTAAATTCATCAATCTCCCTGAGTTCCATTCTTTGTCTGAAGGAGTTGTTCTCCTCAGAGTTTTCTTATCTCTTTTCCAATCTGGCCCATTTTGATTGTTAAAGCATTCTTCTCCTCAATTACTTTTTGAACTGTTTTTATCCATTTGACCTAAGCTGGTTTTTAGCATGCTATTTTCTTCAGCATTTTTTTGGATTTCCTTGACTAGGCTGCTGACTTATTTTTCCTGCATCTCTCTCCTTTCTTTTCCCAGTTTTTCTTCTAACTCCCTCATTTGATTTTCAAAGTCTTTTTTGAGCTCTGTCATAGCCTGAACCCAATTTCTGTTTTTCTTGGAGTCTTTAGATGCAGGAGCTTGTGCTTCCTCATCTTCAGACTGAGTATTTTGATCCTTCTTGGGCTCATATGCAAAATATTTCTCAATGGTGTTCCTCTTGTTTCTCTGCTTGCTCATTTTCCCAGCCTGAGCCTGGTTTTGGGGTGCTTCCTGAGCTTTTGGGACACTCCCACAAGGATCTCATTGTGTGAGGCTCTGTCCTTCCTCCTGGTCTGTGAATGACCATATGTGCCCCCCTCTGCCATGGGGCTGAGGTGGGGGGGCCCTGCTGTTCTATGGGGGGGCTTAGACTGCAATCAGGATCTGAATGTGGTCAGAGCCCTAGAGTCCTGTTCCAGAGGCAGAGGACAGAGCTCTGCAGTCTCTCTTCACTGGACTCCCTAGGTTCAATGGGCTCATGCCCTGGGGGCTCCTGCTTACCAGCTCTGCTTGCTTCTGTTCCTGGATCTGGGCTACTGAAAGGCTGTGTGCCCTAAGGGCTGGGCTTCATGTGCTCACTCTGGCAGAGATCCCCTGCTCTTCTCCCACTTTGTGCCTGGTGCTCCCCAGGGGTGTAGCTCAGGAGACCCCTGGCTGCTGTGAGCCGTGGCTCCCAGCGCCCTGGGGCTGCCTCGCGGAGGCTGAAGTTCTTTCGCTCCCAGGCCACCCCTCTGACAGGCCATCCCTCCAACCCTGGGGACCAGAGCCTTTCTGCTCTTTTCCAGGTTACCTTGAGTAGGAGAACTGCCTCCCTGGGTCCCTCTGTGGGTTCTGTCTCTTGAAAATTTAGTTAGAGTCCTTAGTTTAGAAGTTTTATGAGAGAGCACCTAAGAGAGGATCCTCTCTTGTTGCCATCTTGGCTCCGCCCCCAAAAGGTGAACTTTCCATGAAACAGGGGACTGTCAAACTTTCCTATTGAAACAACCAGAGCTGAACAGAAAGTTTATCTCCAAGTAAAGGACTCTGGTGAACCATAGAGGGAGTGGAAGAGAGGGACTAACTATGAGGAACTTGATGATGTCGAACTGCTTGTATTCCTGCATGGGAAGAAGATATTGATAATTCATATGAACCTTCTCATTTATAAGAGCCTTTAGAAGGAGAATATATAGACAAGACATAGGAAGCAGCGGAATATAATGGTATGGTGTGGTAAAGGGATGGAGTCAATGGGCAATGGTAGAAAGTACTGGGAGGAAGGAAAAGGAGATGAAGAAGAAGCTGAGAGATTTCACATAAGAGTCAAGAAAAAGCTTTTTCAATGGAGTGGAGGGGGAAAGGCAAGGGAGAATGAGTGAGCCTTTATTCTCATTAGAAATGGCTCAGGGAGGAAATGACATGCACACTTAATAGGGTGAGAAAATCTGTCTTGCCCCGGAGAAGGATGGAAGGAAAGGGACAGGATGAGGGGAAATGGGGGGAGGGAAGGGGGGAATAGGTGATAGAAGAGAGGGAAGATCAAGGGAGAGGGTACTCAGATTCAACACACTTTTGGACAGGGCTAGGATGAAAGGAGAGAGAAAATAGAATAAATGAGAGTGGGGAGGAATAGAGTGGAGGTACAGCTAGTAATAGCAACTGAGAGAAAAATATTGAAGCCACTTCTCTGGTGGACTTATGATAAAGAAAGCAACTCACCCCAGAGACAGAGCAATTGAAATCTGAACACAGACTGAAGTACAATTTTTTTTCTCTCTCTCTCTATTCTTGAGGTTTCTCATCTTCTTGGGGGGGGGTATGTTTATTCTTATGTTTACACTTATAATATTCAATTTACATCAATGTATGGCATGGAAACAATGTAGAGACTGTCAGACAGTCTTCTCTGGGTGGGGAAGGGAGGAGGGGGGAAAAATTGTGGAATTCAGAGCCTTGCAAAAAATGATGGGTGCATATTACTATTGTATATAATTGGAAAACAAAATGTTAAAATGTTTTAAAAATGAATTCTATTTAAAATTTATTGTTTGCTCACTATTTTCAAAGAACTTTAATGTGAATCCTTCTGTAGAGCAAAGAATTCTTTCAATAAATAATATGTCACTGGAAATCTCTGGATAACCACTCAACATAATTTTTGTAAAAGGAATCCCATGTATTAAGCAATTCAAATTGGAGATCCTAGCATTAACTGGTACATAATACAATGGTTGACTATGATTACAGAGGACTCTCACAATCTATGCTAATCATTTCCTGACAGAGAGATAATGACCTCAAAGAAAAGAATGAGATATGGGTTTGGTTTGGTTTGGGGTTTTGTTTTTTTTTTGACATAGTCAATGTGGGGAAAAAAATTGTAATTACTTATGCATATTTATTATATATATTTTATTTTATTTTATTTTATTTTATATTTTTCCAGCAGGAGAAGAGTAGTGAGTTCAAAAGAAAGAAAATAGATTTTCATTCATAGAAAAAAAGAAATTTTTAAAAATTTAATGGTCTAATGGATTGTTTTTAGAGCTCCTCTCTAAAAGAGGCAAGAAATAGTTTCATAGAACTGTTTTATTTTCTATCAAATTTTTCCTCAGCAGCTTTAACTTAGAGGAAGCCATTATAAATGAGGAAGAAAATTAACCAGATGCCTATTTATAGAGAAAATTATATTACTGTGGTGTTCTATTTGTGAATCAAATAAGTAAAAGAAATCCGAAGTTTAATTTCTTAACTCTTTAAGAATTCACATTGAAATAGACAGATGGAATCTACATCTGGAGGCAATGTAGGGAAGAATGTTGATTTTGTTCCTAGGTGGGCCAAGGTTCAAATCCTAAAATTATAATCTGAATGACTTTTGGTAATCCACTTGACCTTATTAGAAATGAGGGAGTTGTACTCAATGGATGCTGAGATCCCTTCTACTTCTAGATCTATGATACCAGGACCTCGATGAGCCTTCTTCTCCTCATTTTTAAAAGAGCAGATTAAATGACCTCGAAGGTCTCTTCCAGTTCTCCCTACTTCTCCCTTCCCTTCCTCACTAACTACTGATTTCATGTGTAGATAAGAAGTCTTGGCATGATTGGGGGAAGGAATATCTTTATTTTGATGGGATAAAGTCAGATCCTGAAACTCTTTTCATGGAATTTTTTTTTGAGACCCACAAGTCCAAGGACCAAATTCTGAATTACCAGGTTATACCTACAATAGTTATTCAGTAAATATGCAGGCTCAAGAGAAGAAGAATAAAGGTATGGAAATAAGTGATAATGGAAGATGTCAAAGAAGGGTAAGGTGAAGGAGGAGGAAGTGGGGGAAAGTTGGCATCATAGATTCAGCAGAAAAAAGAGCCTTCCCTGGCAACCACCATTCCCAATGGTATGCTTTATCTTTCCATAGATTAAGAATGTCTAAATTTTTTATCAATGGGTCATATGGTCAGAAAGTCATATGTTTGGATTATATGAATTTCTACTGCAACAGTTTTATGAAAGAAAAAGAATTTTTACAAGGACAAATGGAAGCATTTTCCAGAGTGAAATACTGTTCACCAAATTAAGCATTAGAACTGCAATTATAGATTTAAAAAATGAAAAGGGGAGAGTGGAGCCGAGGTGGCAGATTAGAGGCAACAACCAAGCAAAACTTTCCCAACATCCCCCTCCAAACAACTTCAAAATAAAGTCTCAAATCAAATTTTAGAGTGGAAAAGCCAACAAAAGGTCAGGGTGACACATTTTTTCAGCCTGGATAATTTAGGAGATTGGCAGGAAAGGCCTGTTACAATAGTTAGGAGCCAACTCAGAAGCACATGTGGTGGTAGCAGCATGAGCAGAAGACCTTGGAGACAGCCATAACAGCTGCAGCAAGAGCTTTGGGAATTTTCAAACCAAAGACTGGGACTGACAAATGGTCAGAAAGAGATTATAAGGGAGCCTTTACTAGCACTTGGTGCAGCTGATGCTGACTGGCAACTCTTTTGCCTATAGGCAGCCCTGAATTGTAGCTAAATAATGCAGAGGATCTTTGTAGTAGTCACAGGGCAGGGGTCCTTGTGGAATTCCCAGAACTTGTTGTGAAAAATAGTAGCAAAAAAAAAAAAAACCCTAAAATTTAGGAGAATATCTTCCCTGCTCCCAAGGAAGCAGGGCCCAACTGTAAAATAAAATTAAAAGTCAAGAAAGGCTAGAAAAATGAGCAAGCAACAAAAAAGAACTTCACTATAAAAAGCTACTGTGAGGGCAGTGAAGAACAAGAGGCAAGCTCAGAAAAAGACAACAATGTAAAAATAACTACAGCTTCAAAGAAAAATGCTAATTTGAACTATGCCCAATAGGAATTACTGAGGAAGTTAAAGAGATGAGTGGTAGAGGAAGTAGTAGGAAAAGAAAGGAGTGAAAATTAATAACTTGGTAAGACACACATACACACACAGAGAGAGAGAACTAAAGAAAATAACACCTTAACAGAATTGATCTAATTGGAAAAGAAGGTATAAAAATTTCCAGAAAAAAAGAGAACTTAAAAAGCAGAATTCATAGAGCACCGGCCCTGGAGTCAGGAGTACCTGAGTTCAAATCCAGCCTTAGACACTTAGTAATTACCTAGCTGTGTGGACTTGGGGAGGCCACTAAACCCCATTGCCTAGCCAAAAAAAACCTAAAAAAAAAGCAGAATTCACCAAATGGGAAAGGAATTAAAAAATTTCACTGAAGAAAATAATTCCTTTAAAATTAATTGTGTAAGTGGAAGCTAATGACTCTATAAGACATCAAAAAACAATAAAGCAAAATCAAAAGAATGAAACAAATTTAAGGAAAATGTGAAACATCTCATCAGAAAAAAACTGACATGAAAAAATGGATTTAAGTTAGAAAATTTAACAATTACTGAATTAAAAGAAACTCATATTAATAGGCAATTTTCAGAAGACTATGTCCAAAGCTCTCTATAGTGATATCAAAAAATGCTCGAGGGGCAGCTAGGTGGCACAGTGGATAGAGCACCAGCCCTGGAGTGAGGAGTTCAAATCCAGCCTCAGACACTTAATAATTACCTAGATGTGTGGCCTTGAGCAAGCCACTTAACCCCATTGCCTTGCAAAAAACTAAAAAAAAAATGCTTTAAATCACTACTGAATGAAGAAATGCAAATTAAAAGTTAATTTATTGCAATCATTATATATTGTTCTGAGATGATAAATGATGGAAGGGATGAAAGAAAACAAATATATTAATGAACCATTGGTGGACTAGGTCAACCATTCAACTCTACCTAAAGGCTATGAAACTGTGCATACCCTTTGATTCAGCAATACCACTAAGTCCCCAAAAGAGATCAAAGAAAAAGGAAAAGTAATTATAATAAAAAAAATCTTTATAGCAACTATTTTTGTGATGGCAAAGGTTGAGAAATTGAGATGTCCATAGGTTGAAGAATGATTAAACAAATTATGGTATATGATTGTGATCATGTGATTCAAGTGCTATAAGAATTGACAATGACGATTGTTTCAGAAACACATGAGAAGTTCAATACAAACTGATGCAAAGTGAAGTGAGCAGAATCAGGTGATCATTGTACACAGTAGCAATGGTTTTATAATGATGACCACCAACTATGAAAAATTTAGTTTCTCTGATCAATATAGTGATCTAAGAAAATTCCAAAGGACTCATGATTAAAAATCATATTCATTTCCAGAGAAAGGACTGATGAACTCTGAGTGCAAATTGAAATATAGCTTTGTCATTTTATTTTTCTAGTTTGTTTTGGTGCCATATGGAAACAGATTTTGCATGATTTCACATGTATAATTGAAATATCGCTTGCTTTCTCAGAGGATTGGGAATGGGCAAGGGGGAAAGAAAGTACTTAGAATTCAATATTTTCTTTTGAATTTTAAAAATAAGTGATAAATATTTTAAAAGAGATACAATAAATTAAAATGGAAGAGAATTTAGAGTACACGAAGTGTAGTATTGCCCCTTCCCATTTTGCAGATACATTATCCTCTGAGACACAAAACCTTCCCAAGGGACACATAACTAAGAAGTATCTCAGTCAAGACATGAAACTAGTTCCTCTTGACTCATGCTGTCTTAAAAAAAAATCTTATTTGCTAAATCATCAGTTTGGATAATATAGCAACAAAACAGAAAAAGGTACTAGATTCAAAGTTAGGAGGCACGGATTGGAGTTGAATTGACATTTCCTAACTGGTTGATGGTAGGAAAGCATCTCAGTACCTCTGAGTGTTCTTTACTCCTCTGTTTTCTTTTAAAGAAAAAAAATAAAAAGAAAATAATGATTTTACCACCTACCTCAAGTATCTTGAAAATGTGTAAATGCTAAGTACATATATGATCTATTTATATCTAGTCTTATCTCCTTTCAATCTATGTATATGTATATATATATATATATATACATTCATATATGATGTTAGCTAAATAAGTAAAAAATATTTTGCTAAAAAAATCATACAAGCCACACCTTGGGGTGAAATAGGTTGAGTGTTGGTCATTCAGATCACAGATTGCTGCAAAATGAAGGGCTGAAAATTGCTTGCCTTTCTCAGGAACAGTCTGTACCACCTTGTGAGGTTTCCCAAGGGCAAACATATAGGCTTCCTAACACTCAAGCAGCTATTACAGACTATCAGGGTCTCATAGAATAAAATAGTTCCTTTTCCCCTCTTTATTCCATAATGAGAAATTTCTCTAGCTTTATCACTCTCCCACTTTTTAACTTTCTTTTTTGTATTGCCTTTCCCTATTAGAATGCAGACTCCTTGAGGACAAGGACTATGGTTTCTGCTTATATTTGTATTGCCAACACTTGGCACTGTACCTGTCCATAATAATGATTAATAGATGCCTGGGACTGACTAATAGAGGGTAAGGGAATTCCTTCTGGCATTACACTGGGAAGAGGCAGGAAATGTTGGACTGACAACCTTGACAGAAAGAGCTCTAAAAATATTCCTTATTTTTGTCTTATGGAACAAATATATTGAAATGGATTGTGTTCCATTGAGTGATTCCTGCTTCTACAAATACTGGTTTGACATTTTCTACAGTGATTATGCAGGGGGAAGATACACTGATCCCAGAAAACCTTAAATCAGATCATTGCCATTTTTTCTTGCCATGATGAGGTCTTGCTGAGAGAGAGAGAGAGAGAGAGAGAGAGAGAGAGAGAGAGAGAGAGACTTTAATTCTAGTACTAACAGAGTTTTTATGAAAATCTACTAGCAAATCTTCAAAGAAGAACTGTCCCTAATACTTTTATTAGATTAATGAAATGAAATATATGTGTTCCATATAGTGGAATTTCATACATCAAGATGAATCATACATAATCCACAGCACTGGATAATGAATCAGTGGTTCTTAGGTACCAATTTCAGGCTCTGCCACTAACTAGCTAGGAAATCTTCATCAAATCATTTCAATTTAACAAATATTTCTTAGGACCATATTGTGTATCAAGTACTAGGTGAGGCACCCAGAGAGCTATAAAATGTAGATAATGTGAGATTCCTTTCCTCATGAAAATGAATCCCTAGGAGGGGAATATGACACAGCATTATAATATAGTACAATGCATAATGACTGCAATAAATTAGTGCAAGCAAAATGCTCTGTGAGGTTCAAAGAAAGAAAGATTATGAATGACTAGGGGAATCAGGAAATACATTGTGGAACTATTAGCTTTGGAGCTGAGACTTCAAGGTTAAGGAGAACTTCAAGAGATTGAGATTGAAGAAAGATTCCACATGTAGCAAAGAAATTAGTAAAAAAAAGTATATGAAAGCACAAAACATTTGTACACAGTCAGTGAGTAGTCTGGCGGGAGTACAGAGAACAAAAGGAGAATAGGGTGAGGTGCAATAATATTATAATAATAATAGCAATAATGATAATAATCATTATATAGTACAATAAGTTTTACAAAGCACTTTACAAATGTTAATTCATTTGGTCCTCATTGCAATCCTTTAAGGTAGGTACTGTTATTGTCCCCATTTTACAAATGAAATTGAGGGTCCTGGTGAATAAATGACTTGCCAAAGGTCATAAAGTTAGTAAGCATTTGAGGCAAGATTGGAACCCATGTCTTCCTGATGCCCAACCCTAGCTCTCTAATCCCCTGCTATTTATGTGAATAAAATTGGAAAGATTGAGGTCAAATTGTGGAATGGCATGAATGACAAGCTGAACTTTATTCAGCAGACCACACAGAGAGCCACTGCAAAATTTTAAGTAGAGTAGTTACATAACCAGATCTGTTCATGAAGAAGTTCAATCTGGAAGGTTTAGAGAGGACTGATTGAAAGTTGGAGGGGGTGGAGTTAGAAGGACCAGTCAGTAAACTATCTTTTTAAAAGAAGGCAAAAAGTAATACTGGTCTAGGCTGACAGAGTGGCAATAAAAATAGAGAGCAAGGGATAGAGGCAATACATATTGTATAGATAGAATCAATGTGCTTGGTAAACTGAGAGAGAAGAATCTCAATTTCCTGTAAAGTAAGAGGACTTAATTAGAATACTGATTAGTCACCTTTAGTCCTAAAATTCTAAAAACATATGATTTTTATTTAATTATTGTGAAATCTCATTTATACTAAAAGTCAAATTACTCTAAAAACATATGAAAATAAAAAGGGTTTTTTTTAAGCTATGTTGGCAACAAAGACAATCAATGCTCAGGGCTGCTAGAATGATTCAAATTGACCAGAATAAGAGCCATCTCCCAAATGATCAATGGACTAAAATTAGGAACTGGAAGTTTTGAAGAGAAAAAAAAATCCAAGTTCTTCTTAGTCATAAAAAAAGAAGGTTCTTAATCACTAATAATTAATGGAATGCAAATTAAAGCAACTCTGACAACTACTTCATAATCATCATTTTAACAAAGTTGATTTAAAAAAGAAAATGACAAATAATAGAGTATATATGGGAAAACAGGCATTTATACACTATTGGTAGAGTTAAGAACTGATCACAACATTCTGAAAAGCAATTTGGAATTATGCCCCAAAAGTTACTAAACAGGGTTTGGCTTTTGACCTGCTGATACTATTTCTAGAACTATGCCCCTAAAGAGATTTTTTTTTGAGTGGAGGAGGTCCTAGAGGTACACAAAAATAAAATACTTGTAACATTTCCTTTTGTATGGCTAAGAAAGGGAGTGTTCCACAGTTGAGGAAAGGTTGAATAAATTATGCTACATAAACAATAATCAAATTCTATCATGTCATAAGGGGTAGCTGGGTGACACAATTCTGACCTGGAATCAGAAGAATGAATTCAAATTCAGTATCAGAAAGTTACTATGTGACCCTTGGCAAGCTGTTTGCCCCATTTTCCTCATTTGCAAAATGAGCTAGTGAAGGAAAATGGCAAACTATTCTAATATCTTTGACAAATGGAGTGGTGGAGAGTTAGACAGGATTGAAATGACTAAACAACAATAAAAATTATTATAAGAAATGAAGAAAGAGATGGTTTCAAAGATTCCTGGGAATACTTGCATGAACTGATACAAAATGAAGTGAGAACAATTTATACAATTTATCAATATTTTTAAGGAAACAATTCTAAAAGACAGCAGAACTTTGATAAATGAATAATAATCAACCATGAATTCAAATTGTTCAGAAACTTGCTAGCTGTGTGACTTTGAACAAGTCATTTATCTCCTGTTTGTCTCAATTTCCTCATCTGTAAAATGAGAATAATAATGGTACCTACATCCCCAGGGTTGTTGTCAGGCTCAAATGAAATAATAATTATAAAGTACTTAGCACAG
Source organism: Macrotis lagotis (assembly GCF_037893015.1). Lineage (NCBI taxonomy): Eukaryota > Metazoa > Chordata > Mammalia > Peramelemorphia > Peramelidae > Macrotis > Macrotis lagotis. The sequence continues at coordinate 107,569,710 of NC_133664.1, forward strand.
TGAGGGGCATTTAGATGGCACAGTGAATAGAACACCAGTCAGGAGAACCTGAGTTCAAATCTGACCTCAGATACTAGCTGTAAGACCTTGGGCAAGTCACTTAACCCTGATTGCCTCACAACCAGGGCTATCTCCAGTTATTCTGATTCATATCTGACCACTGAATGCAGATGGCTCTGGAGGAGAAAGTGAAGCTGGTGACTTAGCACAGTCCTCCCTCCCCCAAATCCAATTCACTTGCATGTCATGACATCACTTCCCTGATGAGAATGAAGGACAAGCATTATCATCACCTGGCACAATATAGGTATTAGCCATTATTATTGCTGTATTGTTGTTAATATTATTACTCAGTTCCTTTTTTAGAGGATTAAGGAGCTATATATATAGAGAAAAAATAAATGCTTGCTAATTGGAAAAATGGTTTTTGAACATATAGAGAGAAACAGTGAACAACTGGCTTTATTAAGGCTGGGTCATGTCATTTTAACCTCTTTTCTTTTTTTACAGGCTTGTAGGTCGGGAAAATACTATTAACTCTTTTGCTGCAGGAGCATGTTATGTTGAAAAATACATGTTTTCTGCAATTTTGTTTTTTAGTTGTTTTAAGTTCAGTTATAAGGTAATTAGGAAGAAATTAACAGTAATAGGAACTATGATTAATCGCTTGTGAATTTGTATTTTGGCCCAAATTCAGCACAAAATATTCAGTACTAGTAAAAAGGAAATTTTTTTTCCAGCACCGAAAGAGTTAATATAATCCTTAGTTTTTCAGTTAAACACTTAATAGTCTCTCATGTTATATTTGTGATTAAAATGTCTGGATAAGTCTAGATAAGATAAAATACAGACAAGATAAGCTAAAAATGTGCTTCTCCTGCATATTAATTCATCATCTCTCTGTGATGAGATTGGTAGGAATCTTCAACAGCTCTCTGGAATTATGTTGACTGTTTCACTAGTTTGAATTTGTTAGATGGACACAATCAATTGAATGATCAGAACTAAAGAAAAATCATGAATGAGTTGATATCAACTTGGTGACAAGTCTCTATTTGAACAAACTCGAAATCTACCCCTGGGTCTTATACTATTCATGTTTTATCAATAAACTGTATGAAAGCATGGAGGTCAAACTTGTCAAATTTGCAGATGATGTGAAGTTTGAAGCCGATAACAGACTATTTCCAAAGATATCCTGACGGGCTAGAATGATGCATTACATAAAACATGAGGATATTTAATAGGGTTAAATGTAAAATTTTACACTTGATTTCTAACAATAAACTCCATAAATCTAGAATTGGGAGCCCAGACAAAAATTCCTGCCATTTTCCTGGGTGGAATATTCTCCTTTGATGTTCAAACTGTCCTTGAAGAATGAGTTTCAATTTCTCTGTTCTGCAATAAATATACTTCTCACTTTACTCCTCCCTTAACTCTATCTTCCATGCCTTGGTATTTGTGTGCATTTGTAAGTCTCAATTTTCTCATATGTAAAATGAGAGGGTTAAAATTTCACTTCTACAGTAATTGAACAAAACCTGAGGTGTGTCCAGAATTTCACCAGGTGCTATGGAGAACACAAAAACAATGGAAAACATGTTTCTTATCCCTGGGGAAATTATCATATACAGTTGATTACAATAGTCTGATCATTTGGAAAATAAGACAGTTATGTAAAAGTAAGAATCCTCCATTCCATTTATTTTCACACAAATACATATACTAGTTTCCTATAGGACAAAGTATCTGAATTCAAGCTCCAACTCTGCCAATTAATTGCTATGTAATCTCGGGTAAGTCTTATTGGCTTATTTTATTAGCCCACAGTTTATTCATTTATTTATTTATAGTTTAATCAACTATAAAATTATTTCTAAGGTCCTTCCAGTTCTAAGTCCTGTGATCCTGTGAATAGAACTAACAATCTAAGGCTATTCAACATTCAGACAAAAACACAAAGCTACTTTTTTTTACAATGTCCTTAATTTTATTCCCTCCTTGGCTATTCTACAAATTTTTATTATATTTTATTTTAAATTATGGGATAAAACAATCCTTTCTATAACAATAAAATAATATTTCTATAACATAATAAAAAGATGATTGTACATGAAACTGCAAATCAACTATGTACAACTTGCTATTCCTTTCAAATATATAACAAAATTATCAGGTAAATTTCTGATTTTTTTCCCTCACTTGCCCCATCCTAGAGATGGCTACCCTTAGACACAAACAGGTATATGTATGCAAAGTTATATAAAATTACATACTTTTATTGATCAGTTCTTTCTTTGAATGCAGATAACATTTTTCTTCATATGTACTTTATAGTTAATTTGGGTATTTATAATAGTCAAAATAACTTATTCATTCAAAGTCTTCCTTAAGACAATATTGCTGTTTATAAAGCTCTCTTGTTTCTTCCTCACCCTCTAAAGTACCTAATGGAACAGGCACATAGTGTTGGAAGGATAAATGAACAAATATCTAATATCTTCTTCTCAGGGCTAAGGGTCATCTTTGTAACATCAAATGTTTGGGGTCTAATCAGAGACAGCCTTGGACCTTGTGGGGCTCAAGGGTAGGCATGCTGTGTTAGCATTTGTGGGATAAGGAAAGACCAAGCCACAAAGGTCAATTAGTAATTGTCCTTTCTGACTGAACCAGAAGATCTGAATTGGTTTCTATCTGCACGATTCCTCTGAAGGTAATGCGGCTTTAGATCAGCATACAGAAAATTTTACCCTTCCTTGATTGAAAAAAAAAATCCTCTCTGGGGACTCACTTTCCCATGTCTAAATGCAAATCTTTAGGGTCTCTCATGAGACATTGAAATCATACCACATAAGAGGATACAAGCCAGGCTCCCTCAAAAATTCAGAGTCATTATATAATAAACTGCTATAAATTCATTGACCACACACAAAGGTATAACCCACAAATCTGGCATCTAGCCAGAGGGAGAAGGGGCAGGGACGACTCTACCCTGACTTGAGCCCCAGAAGGACCTGGGATGGGGAAGAGGGCAACAAAATGGGACAGATGACTTCATCTCTTTGGGTATCATCTTCCTCCACTGTAAAATTAGGAAGTTGAATTCAATCTCAATGGTCCTGTGATAACATCTGTGCTTCTTGGAAGGAAGTTCTAGGGGGACAGACATTATTGAAGCATTTACTGGTGGGCAGAGGGATAGACATCACCTCAGTAGTAACTGATTCTTCCTCCACTTTAGAAACAAAGTCAGACAAGAGAATTAGAAATATAATAAAGCTTCATGTGACTTGAAATTGCTTCTGCTTCTGAAGTCTACCATTGTTTGGCATATCATCCCTGAGGTGAAGGCAGGGGTACACCGTGGCCCAAATAAACCTTTTTGTTGGCTGCCCTGCAGTTTGAACCTATCCACAAAGCTGATAGTTTTTTTAGACCCATGGAAATACACTATGCCACTCTGGATCAAGAAAGTGTGACATGTGTTTGAAAAATAGGGACAACCACTCCTAAACAGAGACAGTTGGCGTGTGGGCAAATCCCCTATAAGCATTTTCCATGCCAGGAAACCTGCATATGCTGGAAAACCGACACGTTGGTGCTGGCCTTATAGCAGTATTGTAGGAAAGCGGTTCAGCTAAATCTGTCCCAAGCTTCCCTCCCCACTGTGGAATGGGACTTGTCCGGAAACTCAAGAGACTTGTTGAAAATCATTTTGGATATTGGAGGGAAGCATGCTCTTTACAGTTAGTCAATCAGAAAAATAAAATGAGTACCTTTACCCCATGTCTTTATTTGAATGATGAATTCAAGTCACACAATGAAAACAGGGGAAGTCTGAAATCTGACCTACATTAAAAACAATGAGGCATTAGAACCCTTTTGTAAAGAAAGAGTTCTCTATAGTGAAGCTATTTCTGTGTTCTGCCAGATGGTTCACAAAAATGGCTCTTGGCTGATCTGATTACAGCAAATTTTCCAATACAACAAATGCCTTCTCAGCTCCTTCTCCACTGCCACTCTCTGTATTAGGGCTTCTGCTTATGTGTTGTTTGTTTGCTTGGCACAAAGAAGAGATTTTTTTTTTCTTTCTTAGTTCTTTAGCTCTATCACCAAGGTACAATTTTTAACTCTTCTCACTTCTTCTGTCCTCCAGTACTCTAAGCCTGCTAGGAAAATCAGCAAACAACTGCACCACCTACCACATGTACAAAAAAGACCCAAAGAAGATTCAAGCCTCATATACAATCCTCTTTTTTTTGTGTTCTGCTGTGGGTAACAGCTATAACAACACCAGTAATAGCTACCATATTTAAGATTTGTAAAATGCCTTAGAAAAATAATTTCATTTTATCCTTACAATAACCCTGGGAAGAAAGAGCTGCTATTACCTCCATTTACAAATGAGAAAACTGAGGCAGACAGGAAAAGTGACTTTCCCAGAGTCAAACAGCTAGTATATATCTAAAGCTGAATTTTAACTCAGTTTTCCTAATTCCAGTGCTATACACACCATATACCTAAATGCTTCTATATATGGACATGTTCTTTGTGTATACACATACACAGGTTTTTTTTAAAGACCCAAGAATTGGAAGAAAAATATAAACTCTTTGATGGGAGTTTTCATTTTTGCCTTTGTATATCCTTCACAATGCCTTGTATGTGGTATATAATTAATAAATATCTCTTGGATTTGAATTATTCAGTAAAAGTGAGGGAAGAAATCTATCTTTGTGGTAGGAAGAGGAAGTCTGTGAAGTCTTTCCATAGATCATAAAATATTAGAGCTTTAGATAACTTCTAATCTCAGGTTTCTTAAGCTCTTTTCTTTTGCAACAAACCTCTGAACTCCTTTGAATGTTTTTAGTAACTGAAGGAAATGCTAGATTTCTGTTGGAGTCAATGAAATTGAAGACTAATTTTTTTTCTGATCTAAATTTCATCTTTTCTCCTGCTAGGGGAAGCAGAAGAACTGGGAAATAATTATTTTAGTATTGTACTTATTTAACAAGTTAATACAGAATATAGAGGTTCCATATCGAGAAATCCTATGTCATGGTCTCATCTCTCACATATGTTGGCTATGTGAATGTGAATGTCATTTAACCTCTTGGTACCTCAGACAAGTCTTTTAGGCTTTAAGTTGTAAAGAAGATGAGGATCTAGAATGGTAGAGAAATTTTCTGATTGAGTTCCCCACTTATAGGAAATCACAGACCCAGTACACAAAAAAAAAGAAAAGAAGGCGGAGGAGGAGAAGAAAGAAAAAGAAAGAAAGAAAGAAAGAAAGAAAGAAAGAAAGAAAGAAAGAAAGAAAGAAAGAAAGAAAGAAAGAAAGAAAGAAAGAAAGAAAACACATACTTCATAGCACTGTTCTTTTACCTAAATCTGCTTGCTTTTATAATCATTATACAATTGTTTTCTTCCTCCTAGAATGGAAATTTCTTGAGGGTAAAGACTATTTCTTACTTCTCTTTCATTTTGTATATAGTAAGTGTATAATAAATGTTTTCTAGATTAATAATAAATGTTTTCATCTCTAGATAAGACAACCAGCATTTCTTACATTCAAATATGAACTAGACACACTATGCTAAGAGTTAAAGATTCAGTGAAAGGCAAAAATAGTCCTTTCCCTTAAGGAGTTCACAATCTAATGGAGAAACAAAATGCAAATAGCTATAGGTATGGTTAGGATAACTTGGAGAGATCTTAGAGGAAAGGCACCATAATTAAAGGGCGCCTGGCAAAGGCTTACTGTGAAAAGTGGGATTTCAATAGGGACTTGAAGGAATCCAAGGAGGCCAAGAGGTAGAGATAAGGAAAGGAAGCATTCCAGCCATGGTACAAAGTCAAAAGATGGCATCTCTCATGTAAAGACAGCAGTAGACCAGTGACTTTGAATTGAAGAGTACACAAAGATGATAACTACTTCTTCTATCCATCTACTAGTAGTGATGGGATTTGAATAAATTAATAACTGGTTCACCAAACTCAACATAAAATTAGGTATGGGTTCTTCCAAACCAGTGCGATCCCATCACTGTCTACTAAACAATTCTCAGTTAAAATATCAAGCAAACCACTAAAGCATTGCCTTGAAATATTTATTTCATTATTTCATTTATTGTAAAGGCAGATTCTCAACTACCAGACCATTTCAAATTAACTAGGTAATTGTATTCTCCAAATGGCAAAGGCATCATCACCCATACTCAAGAAAAAGAGGAAATAACCTATTCTATGCCTTTTTTGATGTAAAACCTCAAAACGCCAAAGGGGAAGATGGGGGGAAGAGAGAAATGGACAGGTGAGAGGGTGAAAAATAGTGTTTCCCAAATGAGCATGAACAGAAAGAGAGAAGTCAACATCTAACTTTCTATCTTTTCAAGGGCTTAAGAGAGCTACAAAAATATGAATAAATAATTTTATCTCATCTAATTAATTGTAAAGACAAACATACATGCATACTGCTCTGGAGAACTCTTTAAAAGTCTTAAATTATTTGAATTATTATTTTTTTCCTGGAATTTTAGAACTGGAAAGGACCTCAGATGTCATTCCACACCCAAAAGAAATCCCCTTGTTACAATGAAACATCAGAAGGAGAGCATTAGTGTAAATACATATTTATACCTACCATATAACAGGCACTATGCTAAGCAATGGGGGTACAGAGAGAGGTATAAAGACAGTCCCTCTACTCATGGAGCTTACAATTTAATGGGAAGGGCAACACAGAAAAGTAAACTGAAAGTGGAAGGGAGATATTATTGAGGATGAGGGAGGTATACAGTTAGGATGGGAAATGATCTGAGGAGTTGAGAATTCCAGAGTTGATTTCATCCTAAAGGATATTCTGGATATAATAAAATCCAGGAGAGCAAATAGGTGGGAAATTATAAGATATATTCCCTGGGCATCCTCCTTAAATGATGGAAGATCCGATGAGAGCATCTAGACATACACAAATATAAACTGAATTTTAGTCTCAATTAATTTCTTCTCAATTGTGGAAAAGTTAAGTGTGATAATAGTTAATGTGGAACTTGTTATTAAAAAGTCTTGCATTTGAATCATGTCTCAAACAATTATTTACTATATGATCTCACTTGGACCAGTCACAAATTCTCTCAGTCTGAGTTTCCTCATCTATAAAAATAGGATAATAATGTACCTACCTCACAAGGTTCTGGTGAGAATAGAATGATATAATCTTCATAAAATGCCTTACAAATCTTAAAGTGCTAAGTACTGGTGGTGGTGGTGGTGGTGGTGGTGGTGATAGTGATAGTGGTAGTAGTAGTAATAGTAGTAGTAGTAGTAGTAGTAGTAGTAGTAGTAGTAGTAGTAGTAGTAGTAGTAGTAGAACTAATACTAGTAATAGTATTAATAGTAGCAGAAGTAATAATTATCTAGATTTATGAAGGAAACACTCCACTAATGCTCTCCTCTGATGTTTCATTGCAACAAGAAAATGACCCCAAGTTTCTTGAAAACTGTAGCAGGAAAGCACAAACTCTGGCAGGTTCTACTAAGCTGGATGGACTTCAAGGATGGACCCAGAAACAGATTCTATGTCAGTTGTCTGAGGACCATTCCAGTTCAGAGGGGTTTATCAGCAGAAGGCTAGCCATCTGGTGACAGCTTTCCAGGCCAAAACAATTCATGAAACAGTCTACTAAGGTGTTGAAGGGAGAGGATTTGCATTAGTGGAAGGGGATAGCTACATAAATGGGATCATGGATTCCATTCAACAAGCATTTATTAGGCCCCCACTTTTCATGAGATACTGTGCTAGATGGGGCTTACAAAAACAAAAATGAAATAATCCATGCCCTCAAAGAGCATATGTTCTACTTACAATTCAATACACTTCTTTGAAGTAAAATATAAGGTAGGGACAACAACAACAATAGCTAATGCTTTAAGATTTGCTTACTATATTTTACCCTCACAATGACACTGGGAGGTGGATGCTTATATTATCATCATTTTACAGATGAGGAAACTCAGGAGGCAAATGCTAAGTGACTTGCCCAGGGTCACTCAGCTAGTGTTTGAAGTCATATTTGGACTCAAGTTTTCCAACTCCTAAGTCCTGCACTCTGTTTACTGCACCATCTAGCTGCATCTAAAAAGAAAATGAAAAGTATAATGGCAATATTTGAGAAGAGAGGGAAGGGGAAAAACAGAAGGGGGAGAATGAAGATGAGAGAGAGGGAAAGGAAGGGAGAATGAATGAAGATTAATAGCTGAGATGATCAGGGGAATGATCAGGACAGCTGAGGAAAGATAAAGAATATATCAGGGACAGATAAAGAAAAAGTGAATTCCTGGAATAAGAGATAGACTGTGTGAATCCATGTAAGTGGAAAACGTCATGTCAAATACAGGGAACAGCAAGTTATCCAGTCCAACTAAAAAGGCCATAATTCACATCTATGTAAATTTCAATGTTTACAAAGTAGTTTTCTCACTCAAACCTATAAGGAAGATAGCATATGGATTATTATCTCCATTGTACAGATGAAAAAACTGACTTTCTGATAGCAACCTTCCTATAATGAGACAGTCATTAACTGTCAGAGATGAGAGTCAAACCGCGACCTCTTGATTTTAAATTCATCACTTCATCCATTCATCATGATTACCCCATGTAGAGTACATGAAGAGGAATCATGTGAAATAAGGATAGAAAGGCAGGCTGGGGGCAGATTGGAGAGAGTCTTAAATGCCAGTCTTATTTTTTTCCTAGAAGAAATGGGGAGCCACTTAAGGTTTTTGAACAGAGGAGATATACATCATCTTAATTAAAATATTGAAGTAAGTCTAAGTACAGGCAGATTGCAGATTTATGTAATTAAAAATCATTTGGATTTGACTTTTGGATATGTTTTTCTATTTTTATAAATATATAGCTAGTTGGGATATTTGGGGAATTCACTTCAAATAAAATAATGAAGTCATACTGTAAAGTCCCATTCTGGAGAAACTGGAAAGTTGTCCATGGTTTCCCCATTTTCCTCTTGCTGCTTAGCTCTTCCTCTACTATTCTTTTCATACTGAGAACAGATAAGGCTACAAAGTAATCGCCTAAGATAGAGCTTCCCTCTCTCAAATCTTTCTTGGAACAAAGAATGTGTCTAAATGTCTCTCAAAGGGACTTTCCTGCTCATCAATAACTGCATGCACTGTCTATGAAATTTAAGCAGAATGCTCTAAGAGTTGTCAGTAAACTTGAAAGTAAGATAATACACCCAGTCATCATTGAGAGTTGAGGAGATCACTTAATATGTGGGCTATTTTTTCAAATGCATCATTTCATCTTTAAAGATTATTTGCAATATTCTTTACATTTAACCTGGTAGTCTTTATTCTAACAGACAAGGAAGTTGTACATAATAGAGATTGATTATTTCAAGCCCAATTCTCTATTTCTGTTCTACAGTGTTTATAAATACACCAAATCTAGTCAGATTTTCAATTTACCAAGATGTTGTCTTGTCTGATCAGTTTGGAACAAATATAAATATATATATATATATATATACATATATATATATATACATACATACATATATATACATACATATATATAGACACATTTACACATATGCGGGTTTATATTGCATGCCTAAACATATGTTTATGCACATATACATGTGCATACACATAAACATATCTTAGGCTTTGATGCTGCAATTTAGTTGCAAATAAATATATCAGATTCAGTTTCATATATATATATGTGTGTGTGTGTGTGTGTGTGTGTGTGTGTGTGTGTGTGTGAAATTTAATTGCACAAATCTGTATGCTTTATTGATGCTGAGATTTAGTTGCAGCAGTTAAATTGCATCATCAACAAGGAAGCAAAATCTTTCCCCATTCTGCTTTTTCCTCTCAAACCAAAGAGGGGAAGAAAAGAGAAACATGAACTTCTGAGATCCTTCAGATATCCCATAAACTTGAGGGAGTATTGAAGACCAATTGATAGGAAATTGACACTCCCTTAAAGTGATATTTAGCCTCTCTCCAACCAATCAGGAATCAGATACCTGAACTGACTGTTTCTGCTTCTGGTTTCTTCAAAACGCTTTGATTGAGCTGTTTTTGACCCCACTCTATTTTTTTTCCTCCAATCTTCATTACTTAGTTCACTTACTTCACTTACTTCACTACTCTTGAACTAGTCAACCAGTATCCTTTTAATATGCTCACTGTAACTTCTCCAATCTAAATCAAATGGTCATTCTCTCAACTCAGCATCTTTCAGTGACTTCCTTTACATTTCTTAACCTTGACCCATTCACGATCATACACATGTGATAACTACCAATACATCATGACCTTTTACATTTCCACAAGCCATTCATCTCTTGTCTATAGGAGGGAAATACAGGGAACAAGGTAGCACAGTGGATAGAGCATCAGCACTGGAATCAGAAGGATCTGAGTTCAAATTAGGTCTCAAACACTTGAGACTTCCCAACTGTGTAACCTTGGTCAAATCACCTAAACTTGAATACCTCGCAACCAGGGCTATCTCCAGTCATTCTAATTAATATCTGGACACTCAACCCATATGGCTCCAGAGAAGAAAGTGAGGCTGCTGATTTAGCATAGCACCCCCTCATTCAAATTCAATTCATGTACTTGTCATGGCTCACCATTGAGCTTCTTCAAGAACAAAACACAAACAATAGGAAGAAAATAGTGAGAATGCAATATGTCAAGGACTTGTAATCAGTTTCATGTAGGAACTTCCTCTTATCAGCATGTATTTAGTTTTTGTTTCTAAATAATTTTTACTTTTTCTTAGCTTTAAAAATTGTCTGAGCGGGGCAGCTAGGTGGCGTAGTGGATAAAGCACCAGCCCTGGAGTCAGGAGTACCTGGGTTCAAATCCAGTCTCAGACACTTAATAATTACCTAGCTGTGTGGCCTTGGGCAAGCCACTTAACCCCATTTGCCTTGCAAAAACCTAAAAAAAATCATCTGAAGCTTAGAGAGGTTAAATAAATTGTCCATAGTCATATAGTTAAATGTCAGATTAGGAATTTGCACAGAGATTTTTCTGAGTGTAATATTTACCCAATATACCAGGCTGCCTCTCTACAATCAAATAAACAACATAAAATGGAAAATGTGACATTTCTACTCACAAAGATAAATGTAACCTTGGATAAATGTAACCTCCCTATTCCTATTTCCTCATCAGTAAATGAGGATGTTAAACTAGATGCCTGTAGTTGCTTCCTCATCAAGCTCTATGATCCTATCCAGGACCTCAAAAGATACATGCTTCAGCAGGTGGGAAAGAGAACAGATGAGAAAAATCAAAAATTTTATCCAAGACAATGACAACTATGAGACATCATACTAAAATTTGTGGAATGCAGTCAAAGCAGTTATTAGGGGAAATTTTATATCTGTAAATGCTTATTTGAGAACAGGTGGGGAGATAATTTTTTTTTTTATAAAAAATGAAGACTAAGTAGGTAGAGTGAGTGTGAATGATTGGAGATATGGGGTTGCCAGAACTGGCATAAGAAAAAAAACTGAAAACATTTCAGGAGTTTGAAAACATAATATGGTTCTAGTTCACCATCAATGAAGTCTAAGATAGTTTGGATGCCATTACCTTATAGATTCTCACCTGTAAGAATCTAATCAGATTTCGGAATAATCCTACTCAAAATCAAAAGAGGTTGGGATAACTCTGGTGAAAGGCATTCCTTATATAATTTCAGAATGATAGATCTCACACAAGGCGAGCTCCAAGAACCTCAGTGAACTGATCTTCTCCCCATAGAGTTTACTCTGGGCAGGGATACCAGGCATCCATATTCCCCAACAGGAGAAGGGTAAGAGTATTCAAGCTTGGATGTCTGTGCAAAAGTGAAAAGAAGACAGACCAATGAGTATGGAGAGACTTTGTGTTTCTGTAAAGGAAGTCTAAAGTCAGTTTAACCAACATCTGTTCCACTAACTTGTACCTGTTTTGTTATTTGGCCAAAGAATAAAGAATGTGTAATTCACCCTGACTATTCTTTCTGTCCTCCAGTAGAACTGTAAGTATCTTAGAACAAATGGCACTTTAGTTAAAGATATTAACATCCAGAGGTATTTGCTTTCTCCTCAGTACTGCAGGAGGGGTTTGTAATTCTTCTATAGCATACATTATCTTACCTCACCTTATGGCCCTTTGTTAGCTCTGGCTACCTTTGCTATACACAACCCATCAGATTGCCCTCTGTGGTACTCCAATCTAATCTTTTTTTGCCCAAAATTAATGAATTCCTAATTGAGCTTCTTCTCCCCAAGAGGCCATAACAGAGACACGTCTTATCCACACCTATTCAAGTAGAATTGTCCATATAATCAGATTCAAAAAGGACTTATAAATTTAGCAAAAGAACTAGATTCTTTCATTGTTTGCAAGAGAAGGGATTCATTCTTAAATCAATAGAGGCAAATATCCATTGCTAATAAGCTAATAAAAATTCTTAAGTTTGAGATATTTCCCATAGAGAATTGCAGGAGTTGTTATATACCATATATTATACATATATATCATTATATAATATATATATATGTATATAGCATATATACATATGATGCATATATCATGTATTATAACACCAGGGAAGGTATTAATTTGGAAGCATTTTTGTATTTTGATCACTTTATTAAAGTCCCTGAAATGTAAGCATAATGCAGAACTGCTAGGATGACAAGGCAAGAATGTAACTGTTCATCCTTGTTGGGAGGAGAAGGGAAAAGAAGGGAAGGGTGGTAGATTTATCTCTAAAAATGACCTAAATGTCATCAGAGCCAAAATATCCTCCAATCACAATTAAGGGATGCTTTTAAATGCAAAATAAAAAAAGTCTTGGTAAAAGGATCACTTACATGAGACAGAAGCAATTAAGAGAGGCTTGTGAGAGGAATCATCTTTTCCTAAAAAACCAACCTTTCAAGTTTTCCAGCCTTAACATTTCAAGACATAAAACATCATATGCCATCCAAGAATAAAACTTCTAATCCAGTCCCAGCTTAGTTCTCAGAATCTAGAATCCTAGCATGCTAAAACGGGGGACAAGGTTCTACATCATCCAGTCCCCTCCTGATAGAGATGAATGAACTGAGGTCCAGATAAGTAAAGTGATTTTGGCCACAAAGTCGGGAATGACTCCAGACCGAGTGGTCTTACCACTGACTCCATACGTTTATATTATTTTGATATTTCATTATCTATATTATATGTGTATATGTGTGTATGTCTGTGTATTTTTAATGGGAGGAATTATGAGTGGACTTGAAAAGCAAACCTGGCTGTTTTCTTAGTATGACCAAGGAAATATGTTTTGCCCTTCTTAAAAAGATCCATAAATGAGCCATGATATCATTGAAAGAGCATTAGATATGAAGTCAAGAAATCCAGGGCATAGTAACCTTGATCTCTAAGGTCCCTTTCCAATCTAAACTTGTTTTTCCAGAGGTATGTGTCATTATACATAAATTTGGCCATAATTTTCTCATCCAAAATGTGCTTAGATGTTGGCATTAGGGGAAATAGCTTATCACTCCTTAATCAAGGCAGTACATGGCACAATGGATAGAGCACTAGACTTAGAATCAGGAAGATTTATCTTCCCAAGTTCAAATCCTGAACGAGACATTTAACTATGTGATCTTGAGCAAGTCATTTAACCACCCTCATCTGTAAAATGAATTGGAGAAGGAAATATCAAACCCCTTCTATATTTTTGCCAAGAAAACCCCAAAAGGGGTCACAACTAAAACAACAGAATAACAGTTATTCCTTATAGTATATCCTCTTCAAATGTTCCACAATGATATGTGCTGTTCTTCATTTTTACCATATTCCCACACCTATTCAAGGCTACATTTTATATTAATATGGTATATACATACCTTATTAATGTCAGTATAATTGTCTTTGTGTCATAGTTTGGTTACTACTAGTTGTGTAATTTGGGGTAAATCACATGCATAATTTATATATCATTTATAAATCTGTACATCTGAATATTAGTTTCCTCACTTTTATGAGGAGAATAATATCACATATACCATCTACCTCTCAGTGTTGTTAGGAATATCAAATGATATAATCTGTATAAAGTGTTCTATAATCTGTGTTAGTTATAATCATTTATATTGGGAAGATCAAATAATCTGATACAAAGATACTTTGCAATAATAATAATAATAATAATATAAAAAATAACATACTTATGTAGCACTTTAAGGCTTACAAAGCACTTCTCTCACAATAATCCACTGAGATAGACATAAAGCATTATGTCACTGTAAGCTCTCCTTAGTTCTCTCTGTATGCCTCCTTTCTCCTTTTCTTTGCTCAGCAAAAAAAAAAAAAAAACCACACAATATTTAATTGGTAAGTTACAACCCTTATATTTCTGCTTTCTAGGGAAGTTTTATGGATGATCCAGTTTGTCTTTCGTGATTGGTATTCTCTATTATGGCCATAGCATTCTCTTTTCTTACTCTCCCAACCTTCTTTCCTCTCATGCTAATTCTCCACCAGATTCACTCCTGTACACCCTGCAATGACTAGGCTGGAATCAACTGATGCACTATTTTTAAAAAAGAAGCAAAAGGTAAGAATTGTTGAACAACTTGCCAAAGGCCACTCAGCTCATCTTTTGACAAGCTGTAAATGTAAGATATGACCCCAGACTTCTAGTAAAATGCATCATGCTGACCAGCTTTCATGATAGGAAAGTATTCCTTCCTTACTTCCAGCTCTTGGATTCTCTAATTTCCTTCAAGGCTCAGCTCAAACACCATGAAATTTTTTCTGAACCCTTTGTTGCTAAGTACCTGACTCTTCTATTTTATATATACCTATACATTAGGGGTTATTAACCTGGGGTCCAGGGACTCCCAAAAGGTGTACAGATAGATTTCAGATTTTATAGGGAAAATATATCTATTTTTCATTAGTTTCTAATTAAAATTTAGCATTTCTTTCAATTATGAATTTTTATGAAAAACATTTTGGCATGAGGTCCATAGGTTTCATTAGACTGGCAAAAGTGTCCATGACATATGCAAAAAAGGTTAATAACTCCTGCTGTATGTGGACATATTGTCTCCCCCAAATTTCTTGATGGTATTGTTTCACTGTTAGCTGACTTTCCCAAAGACCTCGGACAATAACTGTCATATAGGAAGCACTTATTTATATGTTTGTTGATTAATTGATTTCTCACAGAATACTCTGCTCTAGATTGTAAAGTGAAAATAAAGGTGCTCAGATAACTTCTTAAACTCTCTATGATTTCATCAATGTGAGCACATAGCCTTAAAGGTCCTTCAGTCAACCAATCTGTCAGAAACTCTCTGGATGGTTCACGAATTATATGTCACATCTGAAAAAATGCACCATCTACTGGACTGACCTTCAGAGGAGATGTTATTCAGAAAAGACAGTCCTCAAATGAAAGACACAGCATCCATTGCCAGACCTTCATTCAAAAAAAAACCTTAATTTCCCAGACTCTGACTCCTGCTGACATATATTTTGAGAACTCAGGATCATTCGAAGGGGATAGCTACATAAATGGGATCATGGATTCCATTCAACAAGCATTTATTAGGCCCCCACTTTTCATGAGATACTGTGCTAGATGGGGCTTACAAAACAAAAATGAAATAATCCATGCCCTCAAAGAGCATATGTTCTACTTACAATTCAATATACTTCTTTGAAGTAAAATATAAGGTAGGGACAACAACAACAATAGCTAATGCTTTAAGATTTGCTTACTATATTTTACCCTCACAATGACACTGGGAGGTGGATGCTTATATTATCATCATTTTACAGATGAGGAAACTCAGGAGGCAAATGCTAAGTGACTTGCCCAGGGTCACTCAGCTAGTGTTTGAAGTCATATTTGGACTCAAGTTTTCCAACTCCTAAGTCCTGCACTCTGTTTACTGCACCATCTAGCTGCATCTAAAAAGAAAATGAAAAGTATAATGGCAATATTTGAGGAGAGAGGGAAGGGGAAAAACAGAAGGGGGAGAATGAAGATGAGAGAGAGGGAAAGGAAGGGAGAATGAATGAAGATTAATAGCTGAGATGATCAGGGGAATGATCAGGACAGCTGAGGAAAGATAAAGAATATATCAGGGACAGATAAAGAAAAAGTGAATTCCTGGAATAAGAGATAGACTGTGTGAATCCATGTAAGTGGAAAACGTCATGTCAAATACAGGGAACAGCAAGTTATCCAGTCCAACTAAAAAGGCCATAATTCACATCTATGTAAATTTCAATGTTTACAAAGTAGTTTTCTCACTCAAACCTATAAGGAAGATAGCATATGGATTATTATCTCCATTGTACAGATGAAAAAACTGACTTTCTGATAGCAACCTTCCTATAATGAGACAGTCATTAACTGTCAGAGATGAGAGTCAAACCGCGACCTCTTGATTTTAAATTCATCACTTCATCCATTCATCATGATTACCCCATGTAGAGTACATGAAGAGGAATCATGTGAAATAAGGATAGAAAGGCAGGCTGGGGGCAGATTGGAGAGAGTCTTAAATGCCAGTCTTATTTTTTTCCTAGAAGAAATGGGGAGCCACTTAAGGTTTTTGAACAGAGGAGATATACATCATCTTAATTAAAATATTGAAGTAAGTCTAAGTACAGGCAGATTGCAGATTTATGTAATTAAAAATCATTTGGATTTGACTTTTGGATATGTTTTTCTATTTTTATAAACATATAGCTAGTTGGGATATTTGGGGAATTCACTTCAAATAAAATAATGAAGTCATACTGTAAAGTCCCATTCTGGAGAAACTGGAAAGTTGTCCATGGTTTCCCCATTTTCCTCTTGCTGCTTAGCTCTTCCTCTACTATTCTTTTCATACTGAGAACAGATAAGGCTACAAAGTAATCACGTAAGATAGAGCTTCCCTCTCTCAAATCTTTCTTGGAACAAAGAATGTGTCTAAATGTCTCTCAAAGGGACTTTCCTGCTCATCAATAACTGCATGCACTGTCTATGAAATTTAAGCAGAATGCTCTAAGAGTTGTCAGTAAACTTGAAAGTAAGATAATACACCCAGTCATCATTGAGAGTTGAGGAGATCACTTAATATGTGGGCTATTTTTTCAAATGCATCATTTCATCTTTAAAGATTATTTGCAATATTCTTTACATTTAACCTGGTAGTCTTTATTCTAACAGACAAGGAAGTTGTACATAATAGAGATTGATTATTTCAAGCCCAATTCTCTATTTCTGTTCTACAGTGTTTATAAATACACCAAATCTAGTCAGATTTTCAATTTACCAAGATGTTGTCTTGTCTGATCAGTTTGGAACAAATATAAATATATATATATATATATACATATATATATATATACATACATACATATATATACATACATATATATAGACACATTTACACATATGCGGGTTTATATTGCATGCCTAAACATATGTTTATGCACATATACATGTGCATACACATAAACATATCTTAGGCTTTGATGCTGCAATTTAGTTGCAAATAAATATATCAGATTCAGTTTCATATATATGTGTGTGTGTGTGTGTGTGTGTGTGTGTGTGTGTGTGTGAAATTTAATTGCACAAATCTGTATGCTTTATTGATGCTGAGATTTAGTTGCAGCAGTTAAATTGCATCATCAACAAGGAAGCAAAATCTTTCCCCATTCTGCTTTTTCCTCTCAAACCAAAGAGGGGAAGAAAAGAGAAACATGAACTTCTGAGATCCTTCAGATATCCCATAAACTTGAGGGAGTATTGAAGACCAATTGATAGGAAATTGACACTCCCCTTAAAGTGATATTTAGCCTCTCTCCAACCAATCAGGAATCAGATACCTGAACTGACTGTTTCTGCTTCTGGTTTCTTCAAAACGCTTTGATTGAGCTGTTTTTGACCCCACTCTATTTTTTTTCCTCCAATCTTCATTACTTAGTTCACTTACTTCACTTACTTCACTACTCTTGAACTAGTCAACCAGTATCCTTTTAATATGCTCACTGTAACTTCTCCAATCTAAATCAAATGGTCATTCTCTCAACTCAGCATCTTTCAGTGACTTCCTTTACATTTCTTAACCTTGACCCATTCACGATCATACACATGTGATAACTACCAATACATCATGACCTTTTACATTTCCACAAGCCATTCATCTCTTGTCTATAGGAGGGAAATACAGGGAACAAGGTAGCACAGTGGATAGAGCATCAGCACTGGAATCAGAAGGATCTGAGTTCAAATTAGGTCTCAAACACTTGAGACTTCCCAACTGTGTAACCTTGGTCAAATCACCTAAACTTGAATACCTCGCAACCAGGGCTATCTCCAGTCATTCTAATTAATATCTGGACACTCAACCCATATGGCTCCAGAGAAGAAAGTGAGGCTGCTGATTTAGCATAGCACCCCCCTCATTCAAATTCAATTCATGTACTTGTCATGGCTCACCATTGAGCTTCTTCAAGAACAAAACACAAACAATAGGAAGAAAATAGTGAGAATGCAATATGTCAAGGACTTGTAATCAGTTTCATGTAGGAACTTCCTCTTATCAGCATGTATTTAGTTTTTGTTTCTAAATAATTTTTACTTTTTCTTAGCTTTAAAAATTGTCTGAGCGGGGCAGCTAGGTGGCGTAGTGGATAAAGCACCAGCCCTGGAGTCAGGAGTACCTGGGTTCAAATCCAGTCTCAGACACTTAATAATTACCTAGCTGTGTGGCCTTGGGCAAGCCACTTAACCCCATTTGCCTTGCAAAAACCTAAAAAAAATCATCTGAAGCTTAGAGAGGTTAAATAAATTGTCCATAGTCATATAGTTAAATGTCAGATTAGGAATTTACACAGAGATTTTTCTGAGTGTAATATTTACCCAATATACCAGGCTGCCTCTCTACAATCAAATAAACAACATAAAATGGAAAATGTGACATTTCTACTCACAAAGATAAATGTAACCTTGGATAAATGTAACCTCCCTATTCCTATTTCCTCATCAGTAAATGAGGATGTTAAACTAGATGCCTGTAGTTGCTTCCTCATCAAGCTCTATGATCCTATCCAGGACCTCAAAAGATACATGCTTCAGCAGGTGGGAAAGAGAACAGATGAGAAAAATCAAAAATTTTATCCAAGACAATGACAACTATGAGACATCATACTAAAATTTGTGGAATGCAGTCAAAGCAGTTATTAGGGGAAATTTTATATCTGTAAATGCTTATTTGAGAACAGGTGGGGAGATAATTTTTTTTTTTATAAAAAATGAAGACTAAGTAGGTAGAGTGAGTGTGAATGATTGGAGATATGGGGTTGCCAGAACTGGCATAAGAAAAAAAACTGAAAACATTTCAGGAGTTTGAAAACATAATATGGTTCTAGTTCACCATCAATGAAGTCTAAGATAGTTTGGATGCCATTACCTTATAGATTCTCACCTGTAAGAATCTAATCAGATTTCGGAATAATCCTACTCAAAATCAAAAGAGGTTGGGATAACTCTGGTGAAAGGCATTCCTTATATAATTTCAGAATGATAGATCTCACACAAGGCGAGCTCCAAGAACCTCAGTGAACTGATCTTCTCCCCATAGAGTTTACTCTGGGCAGGGATACCAGGCATCCATATTCCCCAACAGGAGAAGGGTAAGAGTATTCAAGCTTGGATGTCTGTGCAAAAGTGAAAAGAAGACAGACCAATGAGTATGGAGAGACTTTGTATTTCTGTAAAGGAAGTCTAAAGTCAGTTTAACCAACATCTGTTCCACTAACTTGTACCTGTTTTGTTATTTGGCCAAAGAATAAAGAATGTGTAATTCACCCTGACTATTCTTTCTATCCTCCAGTAGAACTGTAAGTATCTTAGAACAAATGGCACTTTAGTTAAAGATATTAACATCCAGAGGTATTTGCTTTCTCCTCAGTACTGCAGGAGGGGTTTGTAATTCTTCTATAGCATACATTATCTTACCTCACCTTATGGCCCTTTGTTAGCTCTGGCTACCTTTGCTATACACAACCCATCAGATTGCCCTCTGTGGTACTCCAATCTAATCTTTTTTTGCCCAAAATTAATGAATTCCTAATTGAGCTTCTTCTCCCCAAGAGGCCATAACAGAGACACGTCTTATCCACACCTATTCAAGTAGAATTGTCCATATAATCAGATTCAAAAAGGACTTATAAATTTAGCAAAAGAACTAGATTCTTTCATTGTTTGCAAGAGAAGGGATTCATTCTTAAATCAATAGAGGCAAATATCCATTGCTAATAAGCTAATAAAAATTCTTAAGTTTGAGATATTTCCCATAGAGAATTGCAGGAGTTGTTATATACCATATATTATACATATATATCATTATATAATATATATATATGTATATAGCATATATACATATGATGCATATATCATGTATTATAACACCAGGGAAGGTATTAATTTGGGAGCATTTTTGAAAGAAAGAAAGAAAGAAAGAAAGAAAGAAAAGAAAAGAAGGGAAGAAGAGAAAGAAAGAAAGAAAGAAAGAAAGAAAATTAAGAGAGGCTTGTGAGAGGAATCATCTTTTCCTAAAAAACCAACCTTTCAAGTTTTCCAGCCTTAACATTTCAAGACATAAAACATCATATGCCATCCAAGAATAAAACTTCTAATCCAGAAAGAAAGAAAGAAAGAAAGAAAGAAAGAAAGAAAGAAAGAAAGAAAGAAAAGAAAGAAAGAAAGAAAGAAAGAAAGAAAGGAAGGAAGGAAGGAAGGAAGGAAGAAAGAAAGAAAGAAAGAAAGAAAGAAAGAAAGAAAGAAAGAAAGAAAGAAAGAAAGAAAGAAAGAAAACACATACTTCATAGCACTGTTCTTTTACCTAAATCTGCTTGCTTTTATAATCATTATACAATTGTTTTCTTCCTCCTAGAATGGAAATTTCTTGAGGGTAAAGACTATTTCTTACTTCTCTTTCATTTTGTATATAGTAAGTGTATAATAAATGTTTTCTAGATTAATAATAAATGTTTTCATCTCTAGATAAGACAACCAGCATTTCTTACATTCAAATATGAACTAGACACACTATGCTAAGAGTTAAAGATTCAGTGAAAGGCAAAAATAGTCCTTTCCCTTAAGGAGTTCACAATCTAATGGAGAAACAAAATGCAAATAGCTATAGGTATGGTTAGGATAACTTGGAGAGATCTTAGAGGAAAGGCACCATAATTAAAGGGTGCCTGGCAAAGGCTTACTGTGAAAAGTGGGATTTCAATAGGGACTTGAAGGAATCCAAGGAGGCCAAGAGGTAGAGATAAGGAAAGGAAGCATTCCAGCCATGGTACAAAGTCAAAAGATGGCATCTCTCATGTAAAGACAGCATTAGACCAGTGACTTTGAATTGAAGAGTACACAAAGATGATAACTACTTCTTCTATCCATCTACTAGTAGTGATGGGATTTGAATAAATTAATAACTGGTTCACCAAACTCAACATAAAATTAGGTATGGGTTCTTCCAAACCAGTGCGATCCCATCACTGTCTACTAAACAATTCTCAGTTAAAATATCAAGCAAACCACTAAAGCATTGCCTTGAAATATTTATTTCATTATTTCGTTTATTGTAAAGGCAGATTCTCAACTACCAGACCATTTCAAATTAACTAGGTAATTGTATTCTCCAAATGGCAAAGGCACCATCACCCATACTCAAGAAAAAGAGGAAATAACCTATTCTATGCCTTTTTTTGATGTAAAACCTCAAAACGCCAAAGGGGAAGATGGGGGAAAGAGAGAAATGGACAGGTGAGAGGGTGAAAAATAGTGTTTCCCAAATGAGCATGAACAGAAAGAGAGAAGTCAACATCTAACTTTCTATCTTTTCAAGGGCTTAAGAGAGCTACAAAAATATGAATAAATAATTTTATCTCATCTAATTAATTGTAAAGACAAACATACATGCATACTGCTCTGGAGAACTCTTTAAAAGTCTTAAATTATTTGAATTATTATTTTTTTCCTGGAATTTTAGAACTGGAAAGGACCTCAGATGTCATTCCACACCCAAAAGAAATCCCCTTGTTACAATGAAACATCAGAAGGAGAGCATTAGTGTAAATACATATTTATACCTACCATATAACAGGCACTATGCTAAGCAATGGGGGTACAGAGAGAGGTATAAAGACAGTCCCTCTACTCATGGAGCTTACAATTTAATGGGAAGGGCAACACAGAAAAGTAAACTGAAAGTGGAAGGGAGATATTATTGAGGATGAGGGAGGTATACAGTTAGGATGGGAAATGATCTGAGGAGTTGAGAATTCCAGAGTTGATTTCATCCTAAAGGATATTCTGGATATAATAAAATCCAGGAGAGCAAATAGGTGGGAAATTATAAGATATATTCCCTGGGCATCCTCCGTAAATGATGGAAGATCCGATGAGAGCATCTAGACATACACAAATATAAACTGAATTTTAGTCTCAATTAATTTCTTCTCAATTGTGGAAAAGTTAAGTGTGATAATAGTTAATGTGGAACTTGTTATTAAAAAGTCTTGCATTTGAATCATGTCTCAAACAATTATTTACTATATGATCTCACTTGGACCAGTCACAAATTCTCTCAGTCTGAGTTTCCTCATCTATAAAAATAGGATAATAATGTACCTACCTCACAAGGTTCTGGTGAGAATAGAATGATATAATCTTCATAAAATGCCTTACAAATCTTAAAGTGCTAAGTACTGGTGGTGGTGGTGGTGGTGGTGGTGATAGTGATAGTGGTAGTAGTAGTAATAGTAGTAGTAGTAGTAGTAGTAGTAGTAGTAGAACTAATACTAGTAATAGTATTAATAGTAGCAGAAGTAATAATTATCTAGATTT
This sequence comes from Macrotis lagotis, assembly GCF_037893015.1. Classification (NCBI taxonomy): domain Eukaryota; kingdom Metazoa; phylum Chordata; class Mammalia; order Peramelemorphia; family Peramelidae; genus Macrotis; species Macrotis lagotis. Next base: position 107,592,679 of record NC_133664.1, read on the forward strand.
ATGAAGGAAACACTCCACTAATGCTCTCCTCTGATGTTTCATTGCAACAAGAAAATGACCCCAAGTTTCTTGAAAACTGTAGCAGGAAAGCACAAACTCTGGCAGGTTCTACTAAGCTGGATGGACTTCAAGGATGGACCCAGAAACAGATTCTATGTCAGTTGTCTGAGGACCATTCCAGTTCAGAGGGGTTTATCAGCAGAAGGCTAGCCATCTGGTGACAGCTTTCCAGGCCAAAACAATTCATGAAACAGTCTACTAAGGTGTTGAAGGGAGAGGATTTGCATTAGTGGAAGGGGATAGCTACATAAATGGGATCATGGATTCCATTCAACAAGCATTTATTAGGCCCCCACTTTTCATGAGATACTGTGCTAGATGGGGCTTACAAAACAAAAATGAAATAATCCATGCCCTCAAAGAGCATATGTTCTACTTACAATTCAATATACTTCTTTGAAGTAAAATATAAGGTAGGGACAACAACAACAATAGCTAATGCTTTAAGATTTGCTTACTATATTTTACCCTCACAATGACACTGGGAGGTGGATGCTTATATTATCATCATTTTACAGATGAGGAAACTCAGGAGGCAAATGCTAAGTGACTTGCCCAGGGTCACTCAGCTAGTGTTTGAAGTCATATTTGGACTCAAGTTTTCCAACTCCTAAGTCCTGCACTCTGTTTACTGCACCATCTAGCTGCATCTAAAAAGAAAATGAAAAGTATAATGGCAATATTTGAGGAGAGAGGGAAGGGGAAAAACAGAAGGGGGAGAATGAAGATGAGAGAGAGGGAAAGGAAGGGAGAATGAATGAAGATTAATAGCTGAGATGATCAGGGGAATGATCAGGACAGCTGAGGAAAGATAAAGAATATATCAGGGACAGATAAAGAAAAAGTGAATTCCTGGAATAAGAGATAGACTGTGTGAATCCATGTAAGTGGAAAACGTCATGTCAAATACAGGGAACAGCAAGTTATCCAGTCCAACTAAAAAGGCCATAATTCACATCTATGTAAATTTCAATGTTTACAAAGTAGTTTTCTCACTCAAACCTATAAGGAAGATAGCATATGGATTATTATCTCCATTGTACAGATGAAAAAACTGACTTTCTGATAGCAACCTTCCTATAATGAGACAGTCATTAACTGTCAGAGATGAGAGTCAAACCGCGACCTCTTGATTTTAAATTCATCACTTCATCCATTCATCATGATTACCCCATGTAGAGTACATGAAGAGGAATCATGTGAAATAAGGATAGAAAGGCAGGCTGGGGGCAGATTGGAGAGAGTCTTAAATGCCAGTCTTATTTTTTTCCTAGAAGAAATGGGGAGCCACTTAAGGTTTTTGAACAGAGGAGATATACATCATCTTAATTAAAATATTGAAGTAAGTCTAAGTACAGGCAGATTGCAGATTTATGTAATTAAAAATCATTTGGATTTGACTTTTGGATATGTTTTTCTATTTTTATAAACATATAGCTAGTTGGGATATTTGGGGAATTCACTTCAAATAAAATAATGAAGTCATACTGTAAAGTCCCATTCTGGAGAAACTGGAAAGTTGTCCATGGTTTCCCCATTTTCCTCTTGCTGCTTAGCTCTTCCTCTACTATTCTTTTCATACTGAGAACAGATAAGGCTACAAAGTAATCACGTAAGATAGAGCTTCCCTCTCTCAAATCTTTCTTGGAACAAAGAATGTGTCTAAATGTCTCTCAAAGGGACTTTCCTGCTCATCAATAACTGCATGCACTGTCTATGAAATTTAAGCAGAATGCTCTAAGAGTTGTCAGTAAACTTGAAAGTAAGATAATACACCCAGTCATCATTGAGAGTTGAGGAGATCACTTAATATGTGGGCTATTTTTTCAAATGCATCATTTCATCTTTAAAGATTATTTGCAATATTCTTTACATTTAACCTGGTAGTCTTTATTCTAACAGACAAGGAAGTTGTACATAATAGAGATTGATTATTTCAAGCCCAATTCTCTATTTCTGTTCTACAGTGTTTATAAATACACCAAATCTAGTCAGATTTTCAATTTACCAAGATGTTGTCTTGTCTGATCAGTTTGGAACAAATATAAATATATATATATATATATACATATATATATATATACATACATACATATATATACATACATATATATAGACACATTTACACATATGCGGGTTTATATTGCATGCCTAAACATATGTTTATGCACATATACATGTGCATACACATAAACATATCTTAGGCTTTGATGCTGCAATTTAGTTGCAAATAAATATATCAGATTCAGTTTCATATATATGTGTGTGTGTGTGTGTGTGTGTGTGTGTGTGTGTGTGTGAAATTTAATTGCACAAATCTGTATGCTTTATTGATGCTGAGATTTAGTTGCAGCAGTTAAATTGCATCATCAACAAGGAAGCAAAATCTTTCCCCATTCTGCTTTTTCCTCTCAAACCAAAGAGGGGAAGAAAAGAGAAACATGAACTTCTGAGATCCTTCAGATATCCCATAAACTTGAGGGAGTATTGAAGACCAATTGATAGGAAATTGACACTCCCCTTAAAGTGATATTTAGCCTCTCTCCAACCAATCAGGAATCAGATACCTGAACTGACTGTTTCTGCTTCTGGTTTCTTCAAAACGCTTTGATTGAGCTGTTTTTGACCCCACTCTATTTTTTTTCCTCCAATCTTCATTACTTAGTTCACTTACTTCACTTACTTCACTACTCTTGAACTAGTCAACCAGTATCCTTTTAATATGCTCACTGTAACTTCTCCAATCTAAATCAAATGGTCATTCTCTCAACTCAGCATCTTTCAGTGACTTCCTTTACATTTCTTAACCTTGACCCATTCACGATCATACACATGTGATAACTACCAATACATCATGACCTTTTACATTTCCACAAGCCATTCATCTCTTGTCTATAGGAGGGAAATACAGGGAACAAGGTAGCACAGTGGATAGAGCATCAGCACTGGAATCAGAAGGATCTGAGTTCAAATTAGGTCTCAAACACTTGAGACTTCCCAACTGTGTAACCTTGGTCAAATCACCTAAACTTGAATACCTCGCAACCAGGGCTATCTCCAGTCATTCTAATTAATATCTGGACACTCAACCCATATGGCTCCAGAGAAGAAAGTGAGGCTGCTGATTTAGCATAGCACCCCCCTCATTCAAATTCAATTCATGTACTTGTCATGGCTCACCATTGAGCTTCTTCAAGAACAAAACACAAACAATAGGAAGAAAATAGTGAGAATGCAATATGTCAAGGACTTGTAATCAGTTTCATGTAGGAACTTCCTCTTATCAGCATGTATTTAGTTTTTGTTTCTAAATAATTTTTACTTTTTCTTAGCTTTAAAAATTGTCTGAGCGGGGCAGCTAGGTGGCGTAGTGGATAAAGCACCAGCCCTGGAGTCAGGAGTACCTGGGTTCAAATCCAGTCTCAGACACTTAATAATTACCTAGCTGTGTGGCCTTGGGCAAGCCACTTAACCCCATTTGCCTTGCAAAAACCTAAAAAAAATCATCTGAAGCTTAGAGAGGTTAAATAAATTGTCCATAGTCATATAGTTAAATGTCAGATTAGGAATTTACACAGAGATTTTTCTGAGTGTAATATTTACCCAATATACCAGGCTGCCTCTCTACAATCAAATAAACAACATAAAATGGAAAATGTGACATTTCTACTCACAAAGATAAATGTAACCTTGGATAAATGTAACCTCCCTATTCCTATTTCCTCATCAGTAAATGAGGATGTTAAACTAGATGCCTGTAGTTGCTTCCTCATCAAGCTCTATGATCCTATCCAGGACCTCAAAAGATACATGCTTCAGCAGGTGGGAAAGAGAACAGATGAGAAAAATCAAAAATTTTATCCAAGACAATGACAACTATGAGACATCATACTAAAATTTGTGGAATGCAGTCAAAGCAGTTATTAGGGGAAATTTTATATCTGTAAATGCTTATTTGAGAACAGGTGGGGAGATAATTTTTTTTTTTATAAAAAATGAAGACTAAGTAGGTAGAGTGAGTGTGAATGATTGGAGATATGGGGTTGCCAGAACTGGCATAAGAAAAAAAAACTGAAAACATTTCAGGAGTTTGAAAACATAATATGGTTCTAGTTCACCATCAATGAAGTCTAAGATAGTTTGGATGCCATTACCTTATAGATTCTCACCTGTAAGAATCTAATCAGATTTCGGAATAATCCTACTCAAAATCAAAAGAGGTTGGGATAACTCTGGTGAAAGGCATTCCTTATATAATTTCAGAATGATAGATCTCACACAAGGCGAGCTCCAAGAACCTCAGTGAACTGATCTTCTCCCCATAGAGTTTACTCTGGGCAGGGATACCAGGCATCCATATTCCCCAACAGGAGAAGGGTAAGAGTATTCAAGCTTGGATGTCTGTGCAAAAGTGAAAAGAAGACAGACCAATGAGTATGGAGAGACTTTGTATTTCTGTAAAGGAAGTCTAAAGTCAGTTTAACCAACATCTGTTCCACTAACTTGTACCTGTTTTGTTATTTGGCCAAAGAATAAAGAATGTGTAATTCACCCTGACTATTCTTTCTATCCTCCAGTAGAACTGTAAGTATCTTAGAACAAATGGCACTTTAGTTAAAGATATTAACATCCAGAGGTATTTGCTTTCTCCTCAGTACTGCAGGAGGGGTTTGTAATTCTTCTATAGCATACATTATCTTACCTCACCTTATGGCCCTTTGTTAGCTCTGGCTACCTTTGCTATACACAACCCATCAGATTGCCCTCTGTGGTACTCCAATCTAATCTTTTTTTGCCCAAAATTAATGAATTCCTAATTGAGCTTCTTCTCCCCAAGAGGCCATAACAGAGACACGTCTTATCCACACCTATTCAAGTAGAATTGTCCATATAATCAGATTCAAAAAGGACTTATAAATTTAGCAAAAGAACTAGATTCTTTCATTGTTTGCAAGAGAAGGGATTCATTCTTAAATCAATAGAGGCAAATATCCATTGCTAATAAGCTAATAAAAATTCTTAAGTTTGAGATATTTCCCATAGAGAATTGCAGGAGTTGTTATATACCATATATTATACATATATATCATTATATAATATATATATATGTATATAGCATATATACATATGATGCATATATCATGTATTATAACACCAGGGAAGGTATTAATTTGGGAGCATTTTTGTATTTTGATCACTTTATTAAAGTCCCTGAAATGTAAGCATAATGCAGAACTGCTAGGATGACAAGGCAAGAATGTAACTGTTCATCCTTGTTGGGAGGAGAAGGGAAAAGAAGGGAAGGGTGGTAGATTTATCTCTAAAAATGACCTAAATGTCATCAGAGCCAAAATATCCTCCAATCACAATTAAGGGATGCTTTTAAATGCAAAATAAAAAAAAGTCTTGGTAAAAGGATCACTTACATGAGACAGAAGCAATTAAGAGAGGCTTGTGAGAGGAATCATCTTTTCCTAAAAAACCAACCTTTCAAGTTTTCCAGCCTTAACATTTCAAGACATAAAACATCATATGCCATCCAAGAATAAAACTTCTAATCCAGTCCCAGCTTAGTTCTCAGAATCTAGAATCCTAGCATGCTAAAACGGGGGACAAGGTTCTACATCATCCAGTCCCCTCCTGATAGAGATGAATGAACTGAGGTCCAGATAAGTAAAGTGATTTTGGCCACAAAGTCGGGAATGACTCCAGACCGAGTGGTCTTACCACTGACTCCATACGTTTATATTATTTTGATATTTCATTATCTATATTATATGTGTGTATATGTGTGTATGTCTGTGTATTTTTAATGGGAGGAATTATGAGTGGACTTGAAAAGCAAACCTGGCTGTTTTCTTAGTATGACCAAGGAAATATGTTTTGCCCTTCTTAAAAAGATCCATAAATGAGCCATGATATCATTGAAAGAGCATTAGATATGAAGTCAAGAAATCCAGGGCATAGTAACCTTGATCTCTAAGGTCCCTTTCCAATCTAAACTTGTTTTTCCAGAGGTATGTGTCATTATACATAAATTTGGCCATAACTTTCTCATCCAAAATGTGCTTAGATGTTGGCATTAGGGGAAATAGCTTATCACTCCTTAATCAAGGCAGTACATGGCACAATGGATAGAGCACTAGACTTAGAATCAGGAAGATATATCTTCCCAAGTTCAAATCCTGAACGAGACATTTAACTATGTGATCTTGAGCAAGTCATTTAACCACCCTCATCTGTAAAATGAATTGGAGAAGGAAATATCAAACCCCTTCTATATTTTTGCCAAGAAAACCCCAAAAGGGGTCACAACTAAAACAACAGAATAACAGTTATTCCTTATAGTATATCCTCTTCAAATGTTCCACAATGATATGTGCTGTTCTTCATTTTTACCATATTCCCACACCTATTCAAGGCTACATTTTATATTAATATGGTATATACATACCTTATTAATGTCAGTATAATTGTCTTTGTGCCATAGTTTGGTTACTACTAGTTGTGTAATTTGGGGTAAATCACATGCATAATTTATATATCATTTATAAATCTGTACATCTGAATATTAGTTTCCTCACTATTATGAGGAGAATAATATCACATATACCATCTACCTCTCAGTGTTGTTAGGAATATCAAATGATATAATTTGTATAAAGTGTTCTATAATCTGTGTTAGTTATAATCATTTATATTGGGAAGATCAAATAATCTGATACAAAGATACTTTGCAATAATAATAATAATAATATAAAAAATAACATACTTATATAGCACTTTAAGGCTTACAAAGCACTTCTCTCACAATAATCCACTGAGATAGACATAAAGCATTATGTCACTGTAAGCTCTCCTTAGTTCTCTCTGTATGCCTCCTTTCTCCTTTTCTTTGCTCAGCAAAAAAAAAAAAAAAAAAAACAAACCACACAATATTTAATTGGTAAGTTACAACCCTTATATTTCTGCTTTCTAGGGAAGTTTTATGGATGATCCAGTTTGTCTTTCGTGATTGGTATTCTCTATTATGGCCATAGCATTCTCTTTTCTTACTCTCCCAACCTTCTTTCCTCTCATGCTAATTCTCCACCAGATTCACTCCTGTACACCCTGCAATGACTAGGCTGGAATCAACTGATGCACTATTTTTAAAAAAGAAGCAAAAGGTAAGAATTGTTGAACAACTTGCCAAAGGCCACTCAGCTCATCTTTTGACAAGCTGTAAATGTAAGATATGACCCCAGACTTCTAGTAAAATGCATCATGCTGACCAGCTTTCATGATAGGAAAGTATTCCTTCCTTACTTCCAGCTCTTGGATTCTCTAATTTCCTTCAAGGCTCAGCTCAAACACCATGAAATTTTTTCTGAACCCTTTGTTGCTAAGTACCTGACTCTTCTATTTTATATATACCTATACATTAGGGGTTATTAACCTGGGGTCCAGGGACTCCCAAAAGGTGTACAGATAGATTTCAGATTTTATAGGGAAAATATATGTATTTTTCATTAGTTTCTAATTAAAATTTAGCATTTCTTTCAATTATGAATTTTTATGAAAAACATTTTGGGATGAGGTCCATAGGTTTCATTAGACTGGCAAAAGTGTCCATGACATATGCAAAAAAGGTTAATAACTCCTGCTGTATGTGGACATATTGTCTCCCCCAAATTTCTTGATGGTATTGTTTCACTGTTAGCTGACTTTCCCAAAGACCTCGGACAATAACTGTCATATAGGAAGCACTTATTTATATGTTTGTTGATTAATTGATTTCTCACAGAATACTCTGCTCTAGATTGTAAAGTGAAAATAAAGGTGCTCAGATAACTTCTTAAACTCTCTATGATTTCATCAATGTGAGCACATAGCCTTAAAGGTCCTTCAGTCAACCAATCTGTCAGAAACTCTCTGGATGGTTCACGAATTATATGTCACATCTGAAAAAATGCACCATCTACTGGACTGACCTTCAGAGGAGATGTTATTCAGAAAAGACAGTCCTCAAATGAAAGACACAGCATCCATTGCCAGACCTTCATTCAAAAAAAAACCTTAATTTCCCAGACTCTGACTCCTGCTGATATATATTTTGAGAACTCAGGATCATTCCTATTCCATATTGAAAACACAATGACTGACCTCAATGTGGAGGTTCAGATAGTGGAGACAAGTGAGGAAAACCAACATCATGAACCAGCCTCTTGACAAGAGAAATTGATTCTACTATCTTCCCAAATGACCATTCCCACAGTAAAATCAACACAATTTTCCTTGAATTAAGGTTTAACACTGAGTCTGTCACCTTAAGCCAAAGGTTCCTCACTTTTTTTGCAACACAGATGCTTCTGACTTCTATCAAAATAATGTTTATAAATACATAAAATTAAATATTTAGAATTATAAAAGAATCTATTATATTGAAACAGTCATCAAAATATTTAAGTTCAGGGACCTGACAATAAGACTTCTATCCTGCAATAAATACAGGATGATCAATAACCAAGGTGAATTTAAAACAGATTGTCAAAATGTTCTATTTCAAAAATGAGAACAAAAATATACCACCCAGCTTTATACTGCAGAAAATATGTCTGTAGCATATTCACAGGATCACAGCATTCAGGGCTAGGGCAGACCAAGAGAAAAGCTAGTCTAATCCCTTCATTTTACAGATAAAGATACTGAGTCCAGAGATGTTAAGTAATTTGCCCAGTGCCACATAGGTGGTAGTTATTAGACTTGGCTTTCCAGGTCCTCTGATTGCCAGTCTAGTGCTTATCCTACGGTACCACATTGTCTTCTCGGAGAAAATAATAAGGTATCTGCAATATTTAATGAAAAAGAAAGAAATGGATACTAATGAAAAAGGAAATTCACCTGACTTACCAACTCCCACTATGAGTTCCATTGTAAACCCCTTGTGATTGAATCTTCAACCTTGGAAAAGACTGGGAGACTCTGTTCCTTTCTACCTAATAACAGTCTTAATATGGGATTATTGTCATTCCCAAAAGGACCCTGCTACCTGCAGACAATCTATCTTCTTGATAGGCCATAATGGTCTCTGTTGCAGATCCCTTTTTAGCATCCTATTGATTTGCAAGCACCCAGCCAGTCACCACACAACTAGTGATATGTGTAATAAAAGCTGAAATAGGCATGCTTCTGGTCACCCATCACAAGCTCCATTTTTGATAATGTTAACAACTCTGCTGACCCATAGGAATTAAAAGTCATCTTCCAAGTCTTACATTTCCTCCTGGGATCATGTACTTCATGATGAACATCTTTAAAAGGAGACCTGTTTTTCCAGTTGGAAAACAGATACATTTTAGGAGATACCCACTGTAACATATTATATTTCATATGACAAATATTTTTTAGACAGAGAGGATTTCAGAGGGGAGGTGGTGAGGAAGGATGAAAACTTTGCAGGGTAAATTTGGAAACAATGCTTAATACACTAATGACTTACTATATATAATGTATATATATATATATATATACATATATATATATATGGGAAAGGAATCTTTTAAAATTATCCAGCCCTGCCTCATTTTGGAAATGAGAAAATAGAGACTCAGAGAATAGTAATGATTTGCCCAAGGGTTTTATAGCTAGTTAGTGACAAAAATGGGATTGAACCTAGGACCCTAGGAAGCCAGTGAAAGTGGATTAGAAAGAGAGTTTGGAGACATATTTTAGAGAACCCAATAGATGAAAACCCTATACAAAATAGGTGAATAATAGAGTGATCAATTATATTTGATGATAATTCTATATTACCTGGATCATACTTAAAACTTTTCCCAAAAGAGTCAATCAGAGCTTTTGCTCTACTAGGATAGCCTTTGAGAGACCAAGATCACCTGCAAATTATGATAAGGCATTGGAGAAGATGTTAGTGGAGAAATGTGAAATTTCAAAAGTTTAAATATAAAACCCCACTTAAGATCCAAAAAATCAATTTCACAAATATAAGAGGGAGGATGCATGACTAGATAGCACTCATGGATACAAGGCTAGTGTGAATAAGTACCTGACATAGAAGTCAAAATAGCTCTATTTTCTCTAGGCTGTATTCGAAGTACATGTTATCTCTGAGGAATCACCTCACAACTATCAGATTGACTAATATGAGAAAAAAAAAAAGAAAAATGACAAATGTGGTAGGGAATGTGGGAAAATTGAGACATTAAAGCACTGTTGGTGGAGGTGTGAATGGATCCAACCTTTCTGTAGAACAATTTGAGACTATGACCAAAAGTTATAAAATCATTCATACCCCTTGGAGTCAGGAGGATTCAAGTTCAAATTCAGCCTTGGACACTTAATAATTGCCTAACCGTGTGACCTTGAGTGTAAGGTACTGTTGTGTGTGGGAGTACTAAGTAAACTTTTAACACTTGCTATCTTCAAGCACCAGGGCATTGTTTGACTTGTATTTAGAGAATGCCAGGGGATTGGAAGTGAAAAAGGGTATTTAAACACTTGCTTGGGGTTGAATAAACAGAGAACTTTCCATCTTTGTCTCCTGCCTCTTCAACATCCATCTGAATAAAGGATAAGTTAGCTGGCAGGAACACAACACTTGGGTAAGTCACTCTTAACCCCATTGCCTTAAATAAATAAAAATTTTTAAAAAACCATTCATACCCTTTGACCTCATTACTAGGTCTGTACCCTTAAAAGATTTTTTAAAAAATAAAAAGGAAATATATATGTATATATGTGTGTTGTGTATGTGTGTATGCATGTATACAAAAATATTTATTGCAGCTCTTCTTGTGGTGGCAAAGAATCAGAAATTGAAGGGATGTCCAATAATTGGAGAATGTCTGAACAAGTTATGGTATATTATTGAGATAGAATACTATTGTATTATAAGAACTGACAAGCAGGATGCTTCCAGAAAAATCTGGAATAGTTTACAAGAACTGAGAAATAGAACATGAGACACAGGAACAGCAATGCTGCACAATGACCAACTGTGAATGACTTAGCTATTCTCAGCAATATAATGATCTAAGACAATTCCAAAAGACTTATGATGAAAAATACCATCCACCTCCAGGGAAAGAGTCTGAATACAGAAATAGAATACTTTTATTTTACTTCATTGAAGGGGGGGGTGTTCAGGGGGGTTTGGTCTGTTTTTTTTTCACAATGTGGACTAATATGGAAATATGTTTTATATGACTGCACATGTATAACCTAGATCAAATTGCTTACTTTCTCAACAGATGAAGGAAGGGAAGGAGGGAAAGAATTTGGATTAAAAAATTCTTAATGAATGTTAAAAGTTATTTTTATATGCAAATGGAAAAAATATTAAGGCAACAGAGTGCATGTTGTCCAGAACTAGTCCTGTTCTAATCTACCCTGGTCAGACTACAACTGGAGTAATGTGTTTAGTTCTAGGATATCACATTTTAGAGAGGACATTGCCAAACTGGAAAGTTTCCAAAAGACGGCAACTTATATGGAGAATAGCTCCAAGGTCATGCTATAATAAGGAACAATTGAAAGCACTAAGACTATTTAGCCTAAAGAAGAAGAAACTTAAGAAAGACTTAAAGGCTGCCTTCAAGTCTTTAAAGGAAAAGAGAACAGACTTGTTCTCAGGGAATAAAACTAGAAGTCATGTATCGTAGATATAGATTTAAGAAAAACCTTCAAGGGGTGGCTAGGTGGCACAATGGATAGAACACTGGCCCTGGAGTCAGGAGTACCTGAGTTCAAATCCAGCCTCAGACACTCAATAATTACCTAGCCGTGTGGCCTTGGGCAAGCCACTTAACCCCTTTGCCTTGCAAAAACCTAAAAAAAACCCTTCAAAACAATTAAACAAGTAGAATAAACTGCCTAAAAAGGAGAAGAAAAGGGATTTTTCCTTGCTAGAGGGATTCAAATAAAAGTGGATGACCATTTGTCTTGTATGTTGTTAAGGATGTCTCTCTTGAGAATTTTGAAATTGACTGTACATCATGGGAGGCACTGGCACAGGACTGCCCAGCATGGTATGCCCTCATCAGAGAGGGTGTGTGCTCTACGAGCAAGAGAGAACTGAAGTAGCTCAAAGGAAAAGTGAAAAGTGTAAGTTTAGAGTAAATCACCCCAGGTGCTCACATGGACTCTTTTTGCCTAACTGTGGTAGAACATTCCGAGCTCATATTGGTCTATTCTGTCTCAATCAGACACACTGTAAGTTGTCTCTAATATAGTGATAACATTTTGGTCTCTTCAACAGTGAAGGACAAGAACCATTCAGGGTTGTTAAGGAGATTTTTAGTCAGAGTAGGGTTGGACCAGATGAACCCCTCTCTGAAGTCCCTTAAAACTAATAATCAATGACTCTATGATTCATTTTACAAAAGAACTCAAGGTAAAGCTCTCTCTAAGAGTGAGTTCCCCTCATGCACTTCAGTCCATTTTCTATCCAACTGTTAAAGGGAAAAACCTGAAGCACAGGTCCGCATATGTCCCTTTGTTCCTCAATAAGCTACAAAGTAAAGGTAAAATTCTTCTTTTTTTTTCCTTTAAAGCCCTTTGCAATATGAATCCTGTCAACTTTTCCAGATTTAGTATACTTTATTCCCCTTTGCAATCCAAACTCACTAATTTTTCTGCTCTCTCCATACATTCCTATTCCCATTCTCACATCTGGATGAATTCCCATCTTTATTCTGTTTCCTAGTTTTTTCCAAAGCTCAGCTCCAAACCTATCTTTTGCATAAATATTTCTCTGAAATTCCACCCTCATATCTTGGTCTTTTACTCTCAAAACATTCCATATTTACTTTAAACATATTTTATATTTATGTGTATGTGATACTTCTCCCACAATAGAATATAAGCTCCTTGAGATCAGGCACTGTTTCATATATATCTGTATATTGTCAGTGTTTAATACAGTGTATGGCACATAATAGGATTATTCAATTATGATTCTATTTTTTTAATCTTTATTTTAAAATAATTTTAGAAACATCAATAACAAAGAGTGAAGTAGATACGTATATACAAAATATAATCAATCTTCTTTATTTGTGGATTCCATAGTTGAGAATTCCCCTATTCACTAAAATATATTTGTAACCCTAAAATCAACATTCTTCATACTTTTGAGGTCATCACGAACAAGCACAGAGTGGCTAAACATTTAAGTCACCCGAGACACACTTTCTCAGTTGAAGTTGAACAAGACAATGATCTGCCTTCTTGTTTCAGTTCTCATACCATAAACAAGGGTATATTGTGATCTAATAATTGCCATATTTTTTATTTTTGTGATTTTTGTAGGTGATTTTGCTGTTTAAAAATAGTGCTGAGGCGCTTATCTAGTGGTCCTAAATATACAAAGGCTGTGATGGACCTTCCAGAGAAAATACATGTTTTAGATCAAAGTCATTCAGATCAATGTTAATGATTCAACAATATGGTACATACAGGAAAAGAAAGAGAAAATTTGCCAATCTATAGGCAAGGCTGCTCCAGAAAGTACTAAAGTAAATGTTGTGGCCAGAGGTTCACAGGAACACAATCCTCTTTTCCCTAAGAGCATTGGTTCACTAGCTGCTAATTCAAACACACTGAATAATGCACTGTGGTGCTTTAGTGAGTAAATGTGATTTTCTAAATAAGGAAAGAGAAGAAGGTAGGGAGAAAGAAAAGAAAATGGTGAAGGAAAGAAAGGCAACAAAGGAAGGAGATAGAAATGCATACAAGAGATTCTATAAATACTTGCTGAGTGAATAGGGAGAAAAAAAGAAAAAAATGAGAAAGGAAGGTCCAGTGAGATTCCAAATAGTTCAATGGGGAACATACCAAGAAAGGCACAAAGTCATGATTCATTTTTTTCTCTTCTCATGTAAAATATTTGTTAAAATTGGTCATTATCTTCTTTCCTTGGGCATCATTAAGAATAAATGAATATCTAAGTGAAATGAGAACAATGTGTCAGTAACAACAGCACTGTATTATGATCAACTATGATAAAGTTAGCACTTTTCAGCAATACAATGATCCAAGACAATTTCAAAAGACTCATGATAGAAAATGCCATCCATAGTCAGAAAAAGAACTACAGAGTCGGAAAGTAGAACAAAGCATATTATTTTCACTGTTTTTCATTTTTTGTTTAGTGGAATGGGAATATGTTTAGCATAAGTGCATATAGCCTATCAGATTGTTTGCCTTCTTGAGAAGGGGAGAGGAGGGGGAGGGAGGGAGGGAGAGAGGGAGAGAGAGAGAGAGAGAGAGAGAGAGAGAGAGAGAGAGAGAGAGAGAGAGAGAGAAATCTGGAACTCAAAATTTTATAAAAAAGAATGCTAAAAACTAAAAAAATCAAAAAAAAGGAAATTGTTAAGCAAAAAAAGGGAATAAGTGAGGCATCAACTATTCTGAAGAGTTTATATTCCCTCTTAATAGTTTCCATTTGTATAATGTTTTAAAGTATAAAAAGCACTTCATATGCATTATCTCATTTGATCCTTATAACAATACCAAGAGGTAGGTGATACAGATATTATTATACTAATTTTACAGAAAAGGCACCCAATGGTTAGAAAGATTAAGTTATTTGCTCATAGTCTTATAACTAGTAAATACCAGAGTTTGGGTCCAAATCCAAGTCTCTTATGTCTCTATTCTTTCCACCTTTTTACCTAAATACAAGATATACTTATTTCTGTGCTATCCTCCATAAAAACTTTGTGAACTTGGTGTTACTTAATAATTTTATTTTTAATTTCTCACTTTGAATTGAGGCATATTTAAACCAATCTATGTGTATATGTGTGAGTGATTTGGTTTCAACAGATGGCACCAGAAATAATACCAAACTACAAGTCAGAACCTTCTCTGCCACTTAAAGATTTGCTTATTACACTAAATGACTTGCCCAGACCTATACCATACACATGTGTCAGAAGCAGGATTTAAACTCAGGTCTTCCTGGCTTCAAGGCCAACTCAGCTCTCAGATCCAAAATCTGGTGTGAACTGAAGCCCACTCCAAACAGTCTCTCCCACTGTTTTCAGTGTGTGTGTATATATATTTACATTTCAGATATCTAAAAGCTTGATTCATCATTTTATCGATTCCTGGACTTAAGAAAGTGATGAAGAAAATGCTAATACTACAAATTAAATTTAACAGTGTAGCAAGTACATAGAGGGGGAAACAATTGTTAAATATCTTATTTCAATATTTTTGTTTATATATATATAGTTTATAGTTTTTTCATAGCCATAGTATTTCACCAGTAAAAGATTTCCTTTAAAGAAGAAACAATCTTACCTCCAAGAAAGGTGAGGAAGGAGAAGAGAGGGAGAAACAGTAATAGCTGGGGCAAATCAGAAAAGGCCTCTTGTAATAAATGGCCTTTCAAATAAGCATAAAGAAGAACCAGGAATTCTAAGAGGTTGGGGTGAGTTGAGAATACATTCCAGACATGCAAAATAGCAAAGGAGTGGAGATGCGAGATATGATATTATATATGAGGAACAACAAAAATGTCAACTTAATGAGAATAGACATTGTATGAGAGGGAGCATACACATAATAAGCCTGGAAATGCAGTTTAGAACCAGATTATAATGGGCTTTCAAAGCCAAAGAGAAGAGTTTTTATTTGATCTTAGAGGTAATAGGAAACAACTTTGCATTATACTTTTTTTTAGATTCTTATCTATCTCAATGACAATTTTTTTAGTAAGAGCTATTATTTTGGTGTGACGTTCTCTCCAAATATATAATGCTTAGAAATATCTTTTAAGCCTCTACTGATATTAGCACCAGTTTTATCTCACAAATGTCCCAGGAACAAAGTTTCTTGAGTTGTTTGATTAAAAATCTGGAAGAGAATTAAATTCAATTTTTAAAATATTTTTCAATGCTGACTATACATAAACACTTCTGGATGAGATTAAAAGATCTAGTTTAGCTAAGTTTCTGATTTTAGAAAACCTACAGTCTAGTAAGGGGATAGAGGGCATGCAAAAATAATTCTATTTTTTAAATAACTAATGTTTATCACAGTTCTTTTATAGTGGCAAAGAACTAGAATAAAGGAATTACCTGTCAATTGGGGGATGGTTAAACAATTTATGGTATATGAATATGACTAGAAAGCTTTGTGCTATAAGAAATGATAAAAGGAATAGTTTCAGAGAAACTTGTTAAGACTTGTATGAATTGATGCAGAGTGAAATGAGCAGAACCAAAACAATTTATTCAATAATAACAGTAATATAAAGATAGTAACTTTGAACAATTTTAGAACTCTGATCAATGTAATGACCCATCATAATTACAGAGGATTCATGATGAAATTTGATGAAACATCATCGCCTGACAGAGAGGTGATGGACAGACTGAGACATAATTTTTTTTACATGTCCAATGCAAGAATTTTTTACTCGACTACACTTTTGTAACAATGATTTTATTTTTCGCTTTTTCTTAACACAAGGAAAGCAGAAGAAAGGGTAAGAGGAAAGAAAGGCAGATATTTATGGACAGATAAGAATAAAATTCAGTTTAAATAAAAAATCAAAATAATATATAAGCAATATGTAACAGTTGTCAAAAATTCTTGTTATATGTGAGATGAGTAGGGAAATGTTATGACTAATAGGGCACATTGAGGGGAACTTAAAAACCTTTTTAAAAAGTTTTTTTTAATAGAGATTTAAACTGATTTTATTATATCCCTACTATATGCTGCAGTTAGTATATATCAGCCTTTCAGAGAAGAAACAATCTTCTCACCTCCAGATCTGGAAAACATTCTAGGTTCTTTTGTGGCAGTGAGAGACATTGCTGCCTAAATGGAAGGAGTCATTATACTGATAAAGAATAATGCAGCTTAAACTGAATAAGAACAGCTCTATAACAAAGCCTATTAGAGAGTCAGGTTCAGCATATGAAATAATGTCTTCTTAAAAAGCAGGAAACAATATAAATTTATGAAGATGACCTAACATGATTTTTTTGTTGGCAAAATACTGTGATGCTGAGAAAGGGAAAAAAAGCCAAACACATGAAAATCAATAGAAATAATTAAGAGACCACATTCTTCTAAAACAGAAGCAAATTTCCCAGTACCTTCCGAATGCCAACAGAGGCATCTTCTCAAACCCAAACATCTGCCCATAAATAATCCCAAGTGACATTTGAACTGGTCCTGAGATCTTGGCCTATGTTGCTGACATATTGAAACACATTGTTTCCTCATTCTTTTTTTTTTAGGTGCTTTGTTTTTTTTGCAAGGCAAATGGGGTTAAGTGACTTGCCCAAGGCCATACAGTTAGGTAATTACTAAGTGTCTGAGGTTGGATTTGAACTCAGGTACTCCTGACTCCAGAGCCAGTGCTCTATCCACTGTGCCACCTAGCTGCCCCTGTTTCTCATTCTTAAATCCCCTGAAAATTATCTGGCTTATATTTAAACTTTCTAAATATACATTTAGAGACTATTTAGATATGTATAAATGATATGTATATATACATTATATATTTGTACACATACACACACACACACACACATATATATATATATATGCATATAAATATGACTTGATATTAGTGAGGCTTTACTTCCCACAGTAAAATAAAGTCTTTTACCTCTGTTATAATGTTCTTAATTATTATTTTTATAATTCTTGTTCCAATGTCATTGTTTGTGCTAAAACAATTACCACTAAGTACTGAAAGCATATAGTAAAAGAAAAGTTGCTGATACAGACAATAAAAAGAATTATAAATTTCAAGCAATCAATGAGGATTTATTCAGTATCCATTCTGTACCCAAAGCTTAAGACATAATCCCTGCCCAAAGAACTTCCATTCAAGCTAGGTAATGGAATTCTCATATATAAAACAATTGGAAAAGATTTTAAATGTTAACCTTAATGTGTAGCTAGCAAGTTCATTGGGAGTTTAGGAAAAGGAGAGATCATTGAAGTGTAGAAAAGCTCAAAAAGGCTTAATGGAAGTAGGTAGGTCTTGAACTGAACCTTGAAAAATGAGCAGAAATGAACAGTAAGAGACATTCTAGGTAAAAAAGAAACATGAACATTTAAGATAGAGAAGTAGAAGTGATCCTGGTTTATATTGGAGAAAGTAAATAGACCTGTCCCATCTGGCTGGGACACAAGTGCTCTTAAAGAAACAAGACTGGGTAGATAGGGTAAGGAGAGGGAATGGAAGACAGATGTCAAATAGAAGTCTAAGCATCATCCATCAAGCAATTGGGAACTATTGTGTAAAATTATAAAAAAACTCTTTTAGAAAAATTGATCTATCATTGATAGGAAAAATGTAGATAAGGCAAGAGAGTCTGGAGTCACGGAAAACAAGCTACTGCAGCAATACATGTATGAAATAGTAAGGATGCTGTCTAGCAGCATCGAGAAGAAGAAATAGAAAATAAACAGCAAATCTGAGACTCATTTTGAAGGAAAAAATGATTCTTAATGATAAACAACATAGAATCAAAGAGCAGGAAGCAAGAACCCAAAAGTCAAAAATGGGTTTCAAGGTTTCTATTTCAATTCAATCTGATTCACAAAATATTTAAGTATCTATTGTAAGCCAAGTACTGTGATGAATATTGGAGGAGGTTCAAAATGAATAGAAAATTGGACCCCACACTAATCAATGTTACAGTGTAGTAGGGGAAGAGGTATACATAGATTATAATATAAAATAATCCATAGTGAATACATTATTGTTGTTATTCAAGAGTTTCAGTTCAATTTTCTGTTATTTATTTGGAATTTTTTGGCAAAGAAAATTGGTGTGGTTAGTCATTTCCTTTGCTAGCTCATTTTACAGATATGGAAACTTGAAGTAGCAAGGTTATGTGACTTGCCCAGGTTCATATAGATAGTAAGTGTCTAAGGCCAGATTTGAACTGAGCTCTTTTTGACTCTAGGACCAATATTTTATCAACTGAGCAAAACAAAGTGCTATGAGAAAGTCAAAGGGAAAAGGTACTCATTGATTGAAGGTGATAAATAAAATTTGAGTGATGCTTTAAAATGTTGGAGAAAAATTGAGCAGCCCTACAAGGGAAAGAAATGACTGTGATAGTGATGAAGTACTGTAAATGGAACAGTGTGAACAAAGGCACTGAGGTGGGAAAGCATGTTATTTATTTGGGGGAAAGAGAATACACTGTTGTTGTTCATCCTTCATTCTCAAAGAAGATTATTGACATTAGGAGGGGGATATCTTGACTTGCAAGTGAATCAGATTTAAGTGAAGCAAAGACATGTAAAGTCATCATTCTCATTCAGAGAGTGCACTAGGATTAACTGAAATAGAACATATATGGTAGGGAATCATATGAGATAAAACCAAAAAGGGTGGTACCAAATTACAGGATCCTTAAAGCCAGGGAAAGACATCTGAATTTTACTTAGTAGGTAGTGTGGAGTCACTGAAAATTTTGGGCAGAAAAGCAATATAACTACATTTGTCCAGCATGAGAAGTATAGATTTGGAGGTAGAGGAGAGAAGTGAATAGGATTCCAAGGTACTAGAATGAATATCACTGATATAAGATAAGATAACATGGATATATATTATGGTTGACCTACGCTAACAAGTGTACAAACCCTGACTAAATGATCAGAAATTTGGCTATTCAAAAAAATATAATTCAAATGTACTTGCTCCTATGTATTACTGTATCTGTGCTATGAAAAGTCCTCTCATCTAAAAATAATGTAAATTAGCTCAATAGGGCAGTTCTAGTTTATCCCTTACTAAATTAAGTTATTTGAAATCTAAATTAGTCCATACCAAGAAGAGAAATTTCATGACTAATGTAGAATTAATGGAAACTACTTCTAAGCTTAAGGAAATGAGAATTAAATCTCTGCCCATGTTGTTTGTCCTACCTTTATAAGAAGGACCAATGACATCATGGGAAGATGGTTTGACTCACTGTCAACTGGATTTAAGTGAGGTAGAGGTATACAAAGTCCTCAGTCTCATGTTCTCTTCCAGAATCACTGAAGCCCAGTGGCAAGACAAAAATTCAGGCTTGCTGGCAATGATCCAGATGCAGAGGATGACCTTCATATCCTCAATATCTAACCAAGTTCTAAGCACTCCACAGCACCTGTTTTAGCCACCTTGAATTGTTCTCATCCACCCACTTCATCAGATTTCACATGTTTAGTGCAGACATCCCCCTAATTCACTGATAGCTTTGAGGCCTATTGATTGCCTTCAACCTGGTTTAGCCCATCTGTGGAGACAGTTTTAACAGGACATGGGCTCTGTACATGCTACAGCTTCTTGGAGCCACATATGAGAGCTGAAGCGGCAGGTGGACCCCAAAGATGGATGAGCAGTCCTGAAAAGGATTTGAAAAAGCCTTCCCCAAACACCCCATATAACCATATTAGTTAAGAGGCATAAATTTGTCTAGTTAGAGCAAAATTTATCATTATAGTAAAATATTCTTTGTTTGGGGGTTCCTGTCTAAGACAGTAAATACCTAGGATTGTTGGATGATATTTGCAACTCTGGTCTCAACTTCGCTTTCATTCCTTTTCTCTAAGTATCCTCAGGTATGAAAATATACTGAATATTGATCCAAAATCCAAATTCTTTATTTTTTGTTTGAATATTCTAATCACAATCTACAAATTACAGTTTCAAATTGGTAGGATAAGTACACAGAAAGAAGATATTTAAGTAAATTATTACAACATTGATGTGAATTGATGAGAAATTAGCTGCCATGTTCTCTACTTTGCTTTGTTATAAGCTAGCATCCTGTGGTCACATTAGGGACTATTAACCTCTCTATTATCCATACACTTTGTCATTCATAATCTCTTTTTATCAACCACTTACCTACATACCTATTCCCTCCCACCCAACTCCAGTGGAGGCAATATAGTAAATAGGAAAGAATGTTCACTGAGCTTTAGTTTAAATTTTAGCTATACTTAATATTTAGGTGACCTTGCTTACCTCAAATGTAAAAATAATGACAATTGACATTTATATAGTATTTTAACATTTACCAAAAATTTTATATACATTTTTTATTTGAACTTTATTATCATCATCTCACTGATGAAGATACAGAGACTTGGGGAATTTAGGTGACTTGACCATCATTATTACATTTCAGAAGAGAAATCCGAACTCAAGTGTCCTGACGTCAAATCCTACATTCTATGGTGCAGTCACTGCATTATATCACTATTCAGCATGATATGATGAGGAGAGTTTAAATGAATGATTTTTAAGGTTCTTTCCACATTTAAAACAGGAAATCTTTCCTTTCACTAGTATACTCAAATATCAAGCAATATACCATCTCACTTCTCAATTAACCCATGCAGTATACCCTTTTAAGTTCATGCATGTAGATTGGTATATCTAGACATACATATCCAATTGTGTTTCTGTGTGTGCAAGATGCCAGAGCACAAACGGAATTTTTCTTTGTGTCCTTTGGTATAAGCTAAAGTTTTGTAGGTCACAGAGTGTGAGAGCACTGATCGTTTCACTCTTTCAATTGTGCAATGCCCGAAAAAACTACCAAATTTCTATTCTGAAATGGTATTTAGGTTACTGTCAGTTTGTCAATCTAACACGGTTGTCACCCCTAGGTTGTAGCCCCTAGACTAACAAATTCCATATAAGATCAGTTTCTGATTCACTGTACAAAACTAAAAGGGGGGATGGGGGATGGAAAGAATAGAAGAGGAGAGAAAATCAGGAAAGGCTAATTTAAAATCAACATTATTTTAGGTTTTTGCAAGGCAAAAGGGGTTAAGTGGCTTGCCCAAGACCACACAGCTAGGTAATTATTAAGTGTTTGAGGCCAGATTTGAACTCAGGTACTCCTGACTCCAGGGTTGGTGCTCTATCCACTGCACCACCTAGCTGCCCCAAAATCAACATGTTATTAACAGAAAAACTAGCATTATATTGATTATATTTATATAAATGCCTATAGCCTATTTAATTTGAGACATCTGAAATTTTTAGGAAGTTCTTCCTTAAAATGAGCTAAAATGTGCTTCCTTCTGACTTTTTTTCCCATTTACCCTAGTTTCATCCTCTACACTGCTAAATTCAAGTAACCATGTTAATTTATATTATCCTTTAGGTTCTAACATAATCACTTAGAGCAAAACAACTAAACATGTTTAGGAAGGAAATATATTTTTATTTAATTAGTCACCATAAGGAATAGAATTTATCTTTAATAATTATTAAACAAATCTAGATGGAGGACCGGAGGTTACAAATTTCAGAACCTCAGTTCTGAGGGAGTCAGAAATGAAACTTCTGCCAATTTGAGGTTAAGGATCATACCCTTGCTGAAAAAAGGACTGAAATACTCCAGCTGAAAAAGAGAGCTATAATACTCCATTGGGCCATAGGATAAAGGTGGTGAAGACTATAGTGTAAGCCCAAGGAATCCAGGGAATCAATGCATCTTGCAGAGACATCACATCCTAAAAAGATTGTAGCAGCAATCTATTTGACCTAATCTGGGCAATCACAGCCCAACAGTCTTTTAACCTTCTTAGCATATTCTGGTAGTAGCTACCCAGTAGCAAAGTGACCTAGCCAACCCAATCTGGTAGCAACCTAACCACTGGCACTAAGACTGAACTGGCCCAGACCAATATCAGCCAAATCCAAGTAAGCAAGGAGTTAGCTCCATCGCCAAATGATCTGTTTGACTCAATCTGATATCAGATTGACCCAAATAACTGAGATACTGTGCCTTTCAAGGAGCCAACCCAGCTATATGAATTTCATAAGGATCTTGAAGTAAAAAAAAAAAAAAAAGGATATTGAGATTCTGCAGTTTCGGAGTTTTCAGTCTTAGTAGCTGTGTGTATCCTCTACATTTGTGCCTCACTGTAACTGTTCATTCTTTTTCTCCCATGTATTCCAAGGATATTTGAGTAGTGCACCCCAGATTTTAGGGAATATGTTTTGTAACTATAGCTCTTATTATTCCATATGAGCAAATGCCTTTGTTAAAGGAAAAAAAGTGACAAGAGCTAAATCCCATTTTAAGGAAATTTACACTTAGTGAAAATGTTTTCAAAACCCCAACTGATGATTCCCTTCAAAGAACAGTCAATACAACATTCAAAAAGAACAATTAGAAATAGTTTTATTACAGAATTTAACCTGTTGTTACTTTCCCTGGTAACACTAAAAGTCTTTCTATTTCTGAATGATTCCACAAATTATCTGTCCTCAGAGTTTACACTGACTTATTAAGGTATCTCCTATGAGGTGTAAAAGCAAATGACCTGATATAGGACCTTTCATAGAAACAATATTATATGAATTCAATCATAATTTCATTTGCATCGCTATCCAATGCCATTGCCCAGAGATTCCAGATTCTAACCTCACTAAGAATCTTCTCATCTAACTTGGGAAAGAATTCTTATCATTGATATTTCTATTCAATAATGTATAATTGAAGCATTTAATTTACACTATTCTTTTCAGGTAATACTTCACCCTAGAAATCTTTATTTGGGGGGTAGCTAGATGGTACAGTGGATAGAGCACTGGTCCTGGAATCAGGATGACGTGAGTCCAAATCTGATCTCAGACACTTAATACTTACTTAGCTGTGTAACACTGGGCAAGTCATCTAACTCCATTGCCTTGCAAAAACAAAAAAAAATCTTTATTTGGTCTTCTTTCAAACATTTCAGTATAGACCTTCCTAATTCCCATACTGGGGGCAGCTAGGTGGCACAATGTGCAAAATGCCAGGCCTAGAGTCAAAAAGACCTGAGTTCAAATGTGATCTCTGAAACTTACGAGCATATGACACTGTTCAAGTCACTAAATCTGGCTTGCCAGAGTTTCTTCTTCTAAAAAAAGAGATGGAGAAAGAAATGGCAAACCACTCTAGTATCTTTGCAAAGAAAACCCCAAAATAGTCATAGAGTTGAACACGACTGAAAAATAACTAAATCACAACAATTCTCATCTTGGATCAACTTTAGAAATCAAGATTTTTCTCAAAGTATTTTTAAAAATGTTTTCCCATAGGACTATCCCCACTGAAATTAAGATGACCACTTGTTAGAGTTATTCCTATGAATAATTAGGATGACATTTAATATTCTAGTAACTATTACACCAGTCTCTGGTCTCTTAACTCTTCATACCATCTTTCACACAACTGCAAAAATAATATTCTTCATGCACAAACTTGAACATATCACTCACATACAAACTTGAATATATCATTCATGCACAAACTTGAATATATCACTCTTCCGCTCAAAAAGGGAAACTCATTGCCTTGGTATTTAAGATTCTCTACAATCTGGCTCAATCTACCTCTCCAGACTTATTTCATATCATTTCCCTTCAAGAAGTCTATAAACAGCTATAGATTTCCTTAAAGTCAATATCCTGATGTTTATCATAATCCCAGTCACATAAGTTCTTCATAAATGTTTGTTGACTGTCTGGTCTTCCATTTTTGTACTCTCCAGGTACTGTACACTCTCTTCATCTGTTGATGAAATCCTCATCTTTCCTTCAAGGGTTGCTTAAGGTTCTATTTCCTAAGTGTTGCTTTCCCTGATTGTCGCAGTGGAAATTTTTCCCTCAGTTTATCATTGAACATTTTTTCTGTATATCCACTCAATCTCTAAAATATCCTACTTTGCTTAACAATCTTTTATGTACTTGACATTTCCCATTCAATAGAAGAAAAGTTCTCTGAGGGCAGGGACTGAGACATTTTTCATTTTGGTAATCCCAGCATCCAATGCAGTTTCTTGCACTTAATTTATTGAACTAAATTGAATGAGAATCTAAATGGTCATTATTGAACAAGAACAAGAATTAATTGAGAAGTCAGATTGAGTATAGTAGTATACTGGATCCTTGGTATGCATCTTTTTTTTTTTTGCAAGGCAATGGGGTTAAGTGGCTTGCCCAAGGCCACACAGCTAGGTAATTATTACGTGTTTAAGGTCAGATTTGAACTCAGGTCTTCCTGACTCCAGGGCCGGTGCTTTATCCCCTGCGCCCCCTAGCCGCCCCTGTATGCATCTATTGAGGAAAAATCGATACTATTCTTTTTTCAAGGGCCTTTTAGTAATGGGGAGGTAAGAGAGTCAACCAAATAAGCAACAGAAATGTATCATATACATCATTATAAAGTGCATTTTTTTTTTTAGTTTTTGCAAGGCAATGGGGTTAAGTGGCTTGCCCAAAGCCACACAGCTAGGTAATTATTAAGTGTCTGAGACTGGATTTGAACCCAGGTACTCCTGACTCCGGGGCCGGTGCTTTATCCACTGCGCCACCTAGCCACCCCAATATAAAGTGAATTTGAGAGAAGCAGATTACCAAGTGAATTCAAAGGAGTTTTGGTTGTTGTTTTTTAATTTTTGACTTTTAGATTATTATTGTGTTTTTCAATTATTTTAATCATGCAGATGCAGGGGCAGCTAGGTGGTGCAGTGGATAGATCACCAGCCCCGGAATCAGGAGGACCTGAGTTCAAATCCAAACTCAGACACTTAATTACCTGGCTGTGTGACCTTGGGCAAGTCACTTAACCCCACTGCCTTGCAAAAACAAAAACAAAATGCAGATGCAGCATTTTCAAATATAATGAATATTGATTTCCCAAATGACTAAAGTTCTTTAGAGCTGTATCATCACTCAAATAAATAATGTCCTTGTAATATTGACATTATATTTAAAAAGCCTGTTCCTTTTTTATTCTAATATACATTCAAAAAAAGAGAAAACTTAACTAGAAAGTTTGTTTAAAAGGGCTAAGATATGATTTTTGAAGACTGAATAATGAAAGATAATTTTTTCAAACAATGCAATAAAATGAAATATGTGCATAATTGCTCCTTTGCTATCTTCCCTTAATCTAGGAAACAGATAATAGCTACAAACTACATTAGTATAATTTCCACTAGCAAGGAATGCACATACTTCCAGTATCTTTCTTTGACTAGCTAGAGCAAGAAAAATTGATCTTTAAAAATCATAGTATTAGGTTTAATGAACTCTAACTTTAACTTAAAATAAAGACAATGTCCATAAATTTCTCAAAATTTGTAGCTTTGGCACTATCCCCAAAACAACAAATCAAAGAAAAACAATATTTAACAGGAAGAAGGAACCATAGCAATGACATATATATTAAGAGGTTGACAATGATGACTGAATTTTTGGTGATAAATATTTCCATTAATTCAAGTGAAATACAATATCCAGATAACTTTAGATATTAAGTCCTCCTTGCTATTCAGTGACCATTTTCTGTCATTACAATTAAAATGCAGTCAATAAGGAGGTAAAATATAACACTTTCACCCATTCTATTCCCTGCCAGTATATTTCTATCTTTACCAGAAGAAAGTGTCACTATAGTAACAAAATATCCAGATCCACAAGTCAAATCAACCTTTACTCTCATGTTGCCAAGCACAGAAACACAGAATCATAGAACTGCAGGGGACATAAATTCCATTCCCTGCCTCTTATCAGATGTGACCTAAACCAAACAGAAGGAGGAATATTGTATTCTGAAAGATTATACATCAGCCTCATTCAGTAATTCCTTCTAGTATATGTCAATCTATACTTCCTTGATTCTATTTCACTTAATTCCCTGCAGTGGCAGTTTTTGTAAAAGTAGAAGATAGACAAAATAATAGTATCATTCAAACCCATTATTGAATATCCTACTAGTCTTCTTTAAATAATCTTAATCTCCCCAGTTTTATAATTCTTTATTCCAACCCTTTGTTGCTCTCCTCTAGATCTTTCTAAAGATGCAGTTCTTAATCTTTTGGGGGTCATGGTTCCTTAGGCAGTCTCATGAAACTTCTGGACACCTTTTCAGAATAATGTTTTAAATGTATAAAATATCTAGGATTATAAAGGAAATCAATTATATTAAAAGTTATCAAAATAGTATTTAGGGCTAATTCAAGGTCCCAGGTTAAGAACCCATATTAAAGTTACCTAAATCATTACTCATTATAAATTTTCCAAATGAATATCATACTCTGACCGGTAACAGTTGGCTTGATTTTTGTAATACTGAACACAGTTCAGAGTTTAATCAAATTAAGATCAGCAGGTTCTCTTGACACAAAGTTCAAAGTAGATACAAAAATGAAATGATTCTCAAATACATTGGACCTAGAGTAAATCTAAATTCAATCAATTACAAGTTAAGCATTTCTTCATTACATATTTTGCAAATTTTTTCAAACCTTTCCCACCTTTGAGAATTTTTTTTTATTTTAAAGGGGTTGGTGGAATATGAGAAGTGTGATGGGGAACAAAAATAACACCACATATCATAAATCTAATCAGCAAAATTGTTATACCAGCATAGCTATTATATTTTAAAATTCTAAATTTCAATTCTTTTATTCCTTCCAAAGTATTTTGAAGAATACTTTTCACCCTGAGCACTATTTAACAGATTATGAAAGGGAAATACAGAGGGATATCTAAGCTACACAGAATCTGTGTTCCATTCTCATAGGATTAACTCTCCTGGCAAGAGACCAGTCTTCTTCAGTGATGGTCCCAAAAGACTTCCAAATAATATTTTAGTAGGGTTAGGATGGTAGTACTCATAATGCTTGTGTACCATAAATATGTATTATTGAATGGGGAAAGGAATAATTTATAATTTGGTTATATAATAATAATTGTCATTATTATTATTTTTATTATTATTATTATACACTTATAGAGGACTTTCAAAGATTATGGTGTGTTTTCTTCATAATAACCCTATGAAGTAGTGCAAATATTATTAACATGATTTTCAGATGAGGAAACTAAGAGGTTAAGTGACTTGCAGATGGTCACCTAGCAAGTATGAGTCAGGATTCAAATACAGGTCTCAACTTCAATATAATGCTCTTTCTCCTTTATAATTTTTTAAATGAACCTTTATGAGCAAGTAATATTTATCTTTCATTTTAGTTTCATTTTGTTATTAAAGATAAAAGTCTCTTTAAGAAAAGCATTTTCTAATGGAGAGCTTTTTTGTACTCTATTCTTGTACCTCTTCCCTCCCCCTTCCATTTAGTGCCAATAAGACGCTTTTATTTAACACTTTTCAAGACAAGAGAGGAAAAAAAATCATTTTGGGGCCAACAGATAATACCTTCCCTGAAATAAAACTGGTCTCCATTGTCTATATCTTGATTTTAGTTTAACATGTAGAAACCCTGTAAAGCTGAGATTGAATTTAAGTGTCATCTGCATTCTCCCTAACATCCTTCTATAAGAATTTTTGGGTTTGTTTGTTTTTTGGGGGGGGGTTGTTTGTGGTACAAAGAACTTTACAGTGATTTCTTGTCTCTTCAATTCAGAAAAGAGCTGATAAAGTATTTTCCTATGAATTATCTTGGAAAATGAGAATTTGAAGGAATCAGATTCCCCCTTATCAAGGCAAAGAGAAGCAAAATCCTAAACCAGCCTCTATCATAAACAGCTGAAATATCAAAGCACTGATTACCTACAAAGCCGACTAAATATTCGAGACTTTGAGCAAGTGAACGCCAAGAATCAGGAATTCTAAAAAAGCAACCAAGTGGAAGCGGGGAGGGGAAGAAAGGGGTTAAGGGTTGCGCAGCCTAATCTGGGTATTAGATTCTCTTTGTGAGTTCTCAAAAGCAGGCATATAAGATGAGATACTTACCTTTCTGAATGAGGTCATCCAGGTCTTGGTCAAATCCCTGCCTGTGGCATTTCCTCCAGAGCCCCATGTTGGTGGAGTTGTACTGGCGGTTGCACTCGTCCATAGCGCTTAAGGCAAACAGCTGCCTCCGGTTCCTGGCCCGGAGGAGTTTCCCTTCCCAACGGTCCAATCTAGACCTACTGGCCCTAAGCGGCAAGTTATTGTTGTTATTATAAATGAAGCCTGGATCGACCCGACGAGTAGTAAAGGCTTTGCACCTGTCCCGATGCTTCCTGGCGTCTGTCTCGTACCAATGGTCTGAACAGATCGCCACGGCCAGCATGCCGAGGGCGCAGAGAGCTAAGGAGAGGCCAGTGTAGAGCAGTAACCTTCCAGCAGCCATACCTCAGCTTCACAACGACACCATGGGCATGTTTCACAACCTAGCTCTTCAGTCCCAGAACAAAGCAGCCAGCTGAGCCCGAGAGATTGCAGCTGAGTGCCCTACTCAACCGATTCTCCCCACCTAGACTTCCACGGTTTGAAGCGACATACAAAGCACCAAGGCTTCTGGGAGGATCTAAAAAGTTCTAACCCCAAGAAAATCGAGTGGGTTAATTGGCATCTCCTGCAGCTTAAAGCGGCTAAGTATTTCAGAAGCGACCTCCACGTCTCTGTGAAAAGGATTCCCCACTTAAAACAGCGGGGTTGCTCAGCTCAAGACCACCTTTGCGCAGAGTCGACCTTCTTCCGTTCCTCCTCCTTTTTTTCCCAGAAGGAAAATAATAAAAGTTCTTTCTGATTAAACTGGAGCTCCTTGACTTTCTTTGTGCAGTGTTCCAATGGAATCGATCCACCTCTCTTTTCTAAGTGTGGTGATTGAAATAGATGGGGGAAAGGGTTGCTAAACTGGGCCACTTGACAGTAATCAGGTGAACTGTAGTATCGCTGGTCAGCGCCTAGAAATCTCCCGATTCCAATGGACCAATTGTCCTTCGCTTACAAGCCGGCTCTGATCTTAAAGTGGATCACCTTTTCGTTTTGCAACCTGTGCTTGTGGTCTGGCAATGCAGCGCAGGAAACGGTTTCTCAATTCAGTCTTAGGCTACCAAAAAAAAAAAAATCTTTCTCCTTCAGCAAGAAAGGGACTTCACCGAAGCAGGCTTCCGTAGGATTTCAGCCTCGGACAATCTTTGTTCCCTAGCTCCTCTGCTTTCTTTCTCTTGTCTTGCCATTCAGGCGACTCGTTTTGTTGTCGGCGCTGTCAACCAGGCAACCTAATTGGACGATTCCTTTCCCTGGATTAGATGAAACTGGGTAGCAGCAGGAGAACACAGAGAGATTAGCTCTGGCTGGGGCTGGAGTCCAACCGGAGAGAGGCTGCAAAGAACTAAGAAGCTCCTTCAGCACCATGGACAGAAGGCTCTGCCCAGAGGCACCCAGAGCCCAAGGGAGAGAACCCCCGGCTTCATAACGCCGACATCCTCGCCCGGCTTTGCTTCCCGGATGTAAATCGGTCAGTCGCCTCCCAATCTGATTTTTCAACAGTGCTTTACTTCATCTGGCAACCAAACAGCCTCTGAAACGTGCTTCCCATATGCAAGGAAAATGCAGGTACAAAGGTTGGGGGGGAGGGGGGGAACCCAAAGTAATGCCTTCCTCCCCCAACACGCACACATACACACATGCACACACCCGGGCGCCTCGAAATAAATAAGCCCCTCCAAAAAAAAACAATGTCTGGAGCACTAGAGAGAAGGGGAAAGACACGCAGTCTGCCTAACAGTTGTCAATGGCTCTCATATTGCACCATTTCCCTTACATGCACAACCGGTGCTCCCACAAAGGAGCCTAGATGCCAAGATCTCTGCCTCAGCAGCTCCACGCGAATAATATCCCAGCATCAGCAGTTATTATATTCAGGGTGTTTTTTTTTCCTTTGGTGGTCGTAGTGGTGAAAGGGGTGAGGGGGTGGCGGTAGGGAGGGGAGGACTGTTGGTTATTCAATTTCCCCTCCCTTCCTTCGGTAGCGATAGCCTCACTACCTTGCGGGCACCATCAGAGACCTGGAGAAACCGAAGAGAAGCCGATGTCCAGGAGTCTCTGGAAATCTCATCTCCCCGCTCTGAACCTTAAAATAAAGGAACGTTTTCTGAGCTCCCGGATACCTGAGGATGTTTCCTTGTTCAAACGCTGAGAGCTGCAGCCTTGGCTAAAGCCCACAGACGGAGAATACAGAGCACTGAGCCAAAAGCTAGTGATGTCATCCGTGCAACGTGAGACTCATTTCTTATTTTTCTAGCCTCCTTAAAGATAAACTGCACCATTTTCCCGGCAGGCGATGTCTAAGTCTTATTCTTTGAACAGGCAAGTCAATGGTGTATATGTATATATGTATGTATGTGTGTATTTAACCACATACATACTTATGCACGGATACATATGTGTCTTTTGTAATGTATTTACCGCAAATACTATTATAAATTTAGGAATGATCCCTGAATCTCAAATTTCTATGCTTACAAAAATGGTAAACTCCCACAAACCGTGCACACAGCTCTTTAAATATGTGCTTGTGTGTGTATGAACATATATGTATGCTTAGTGAGAAGCTGATATTCAAAACGACTTTCAGCTCATATGCAAAACTGGAATTTTTTTTCCTCCTCACTACAGTTCCCCATTGGTGTTGTTTCAATTTGTAGGGAGCTTTTTGTCTTCACAGAAAAAGCCACATACTCTGCCTTGCTGGCTGCAGGCATTTCCATCATTGAGCTGTATGCTTTCTGGGGGGTCTATTAATGGTTAGCCCCATTTCAGCACAGACAGATCATTAAAAATTCCCCAACACCTAACCCACCTCCACTCCTCTGAATGTGTGTGAGAGAGACAGAGACAGAGATAGATAAACAGAAAGAGACGAAGTGAGTTCTGATGCATATAAAATGAGAGATGAAGAATTTAATGGATGTGCTTTTTTAATAGTTATTCTGAAAAATATTTGGAGGAAAAAATTGGAGGAAAGGTGGATTAATAAAATATTTGGAGGTGATTTTTCTATACATATAGGTCAGCTGGATTTAAGATGTGTACTTTTCTATTGAGACCTGTAGAAAAATGATGCATGACTAATAGGTGTCCAGCAAAGCTTGAGATGAAGGGCGCTCAGGAGGATGGGCTCCCATCCTGAACAAATTCATTAAGCCAGGCTGCTTGCATTGTCTACTCTGAGATCTCACCACGGATTTTGCAAACGTCAGCTCTGTGTTTATAGATTTGCATTTTTTTTCTTTTTACTCAAAAGTCTTGTTTATTATTTTCATCTCCCACCCATTAGGGTCAACTCTATGAACATTTCAAGAAAGTGTCAGATTAATAGATTGTTGCAAGACTAGAGCTGCAGAATAAGACAGAAGCCTTCTCAGGGATAAGAATGTTCACAGCATTTTGCTTTGCCCTCCAGAGTTTTTGAACCAAAATGAGCGACTCTCCACCATGTTCTTTTTGTCCTTCCTCTCCCTTCCTCCTCCTTACATTTTAAAAATAAATAAAATAGGGGTTTCAGTGCCATCTAGTGGGGGAGGGGAGTCTTTCACTCCTTTTCTCAGGATTCTGAGATTAATGTGATTTACAGAGGGGTAGGCAATGGCCTGAATTTGCCCCTGCTTTCCTTATGCTATTTGTCTGATAGAAGTGGACAGCCTGGTGCTATTTTCCAGCTTCAGACCATAAGATCCAGAGGTAAAGTGAAGTAGTAACATGGGTTACCAGTGCCAATCCTGTTCCCTTTTTGCTAGTTCCCAAATCCTAGACTTCTCAGAAAAAATTAATAAGTAAATAATAACAATGTACATATCTGAAACAATTTTCTCCCAAGGATATCAGAACATTTTTCCATGTGTAATCTCATTTATCTTCTTAAAATGATTACATTTGATAGGAAAAAGAGAGAGATGACATATACAAGGTCACACAGTAAACTAAATACAAGGACTAGAACTCTGGTCTCTTGTCTCTGAAGTCTAACTATTCCCACCAGACCAGGCAATATATGGAATAATGGCACTAATGGCACCCAGGGAAATCCTTAATGGTAATTTACCAATAACCACTTTTCTCTTTTAACTCCTTCTTTCCTTCCTCTTCTCTTTCTTCACTCCATTTTTTCCTACCTTTTTAACCTTCTCTTCCTGTCTTGGACCTCAACCTATTAGCTGGATACAATTTTGATGACAGAGATGACCTTTCTCAGAGCCATAAGTAGTAATTTTTTCCCCCAAAGAGCCAACTCAGAAAGGAGGACTCACTTTGGATTTCCCAGGGCATTAGGAAATTTCTTTTCTGGTATATAAAAAGTTCTAATAAAGAAAGGAATTTGAAGAGAGTGAGGATCTGAGATACATCTGTCAGAGAGAAAAAAATCTGTCTTTGGATAAGACTACTGTCACCCTCAAATATATGTCTTAAACTAGAACAAAACCCCAATGGTCTTTTCCTAGTTATAGATCTACTCCTGCTATCAGAATGACTACAATACCTTCATTAGGTAAGTTACTTTTCTCTCCTTCCTTATGATTTATGTTATAATTGCCCACTCACCATTTCCATTTCTACTGATACTATCCAATTCTGTTTTCTAATACTAATTACCTCACCACTGGACAGGAAATTCTTAATTGGTCTCTATGTCATCCCCAACTACATCATTACCAGATTAATTTTCCTGACAATACCAATTTTATTATGGTTTTTCCCATGCTCAAAAACCTTAAAGTACTCTATGTTGCTCATTGAATAACAGTTCAAATTCATGACCCTCCAAAAAATCTGGTCCCAACCAATTTTTCTACACTTTTTATATGACTCCAGATTAGGAACTGGAAGAGGCCTTAGAAGTCATCTTGTCCAATCTTTTCTTTTACATGGAACCTTCACTTGAAAGACTGTCTTGCCTCAAGAGAAAGAGCTTTTTTCCTGAAACAAATCTGCTGTAGCCAGGCTGGTCTACTAGCTATGTTTTAACATATATCATTCAGAGTCCTATCTTTCAGCTCTGCCTATACACATTAAATTATATTGCAATGATCATTTCACTCCTTCACTCAGAAATAGCAGTTTTGCCTACTGAATAAAATGAGCATTCCAGGCCTTCTAACTGAATGACTCCAACATAACTGTCCAACTTTGTCTCATACAATTCATTTCTCATATGTTCTACACTCCACCACATTGGACTACTCTTCATCCTCAACTCTCATAATTCCATCTCTCATTTTCATGTTTTTTCTCATATCATTCCCTATATGTGAAATGACATTCTCTGTTTGTTGAAGTCTCTAAGTTTTCCCTGATCCCTTTCTCCCCTTTAATCTTCCTCCTAATCTAGGGAAAAGTGAACTCTTCCCTACTCAAATATTCCTAGCACTTTGTCTGAACCTTTCTTATCTTTCTTTCCCTTACACCTTAGTTATTTTTGCAAATGTCCTCTAATCATTGTACAGAAGATTTCTTCAAATCAGAGTTTGTGTCATATATATCTTTATATCACAGGATCTAGCGCAGTTCTTTGTATACAATGTTTACTGAACTGACAATCTTTATCATAGCATTGAAAGGAAAGTCACAAAACAATGAAGAACTACATATGTACAAAGTGAAAGTTTATTCTGATTCTTCATATCCATGTATCTTAAATTATAGGAGAATTCCAACTGAAAAGATTCTCTCAGTAATAATCTCTTTTTTTTAAAGCAGCTGACACTCAAAATGAAAAATCTTTCTTAGAAAGAATTCCGCTTCTCAGAGGTTTGGTCTGTATTTTTTGTCTCATTCTTTTTGACAGTTAAGCTTCCTTTCAAAGGAAAAAATGATCCATGCTTTCTCCAATGTCCTATTTCCATTTAATATTTTGTTCCACTTAATATTGGGTCTTAAGCCCTATGTGACATTGGTGAGAAAATCTTAATTGGAGTTGTCAGTGTTTCCACATAAGTATCACTGACTATTGCTGTGGGACCTTGGGTAAGTCAAATCAATAAGTGCTATTAAACTCCTCCTATATTCCAGGCACTATGCTTGCTCTGCAGATTCAAAGAAAGACAAAAAAAAAAAAAACCAATC
Organism: Macrotis lagotis; assembly: GCF_037893015.1. NCBI lineage: Eukaryota > Metazoa > Chordata > Mammalia > Peramelemorphia > Peramelidae > Macrotis > Macrotis lagotis. The sequence goes on from NC_133664.1 coordinate 107,627,580, forward strand.
CCTGCCCTCAAGAAGCTCCCAACCTAACTAGGGAGAGAACATGAAAACAACTATTGGAAAAAAAAAAAAGACATATACAGGCTAAGTAACACTGACTTGAGGGAAGTCAGAGAAGCATGGAAGTAGGAATGAAAGAATTCTAGGCATAGGGCATATAGGAAAGAGACTAAGGAGAAGGAAATAAGCATTTTTTTAACTCCTATTTATTTTTAGGTATTATTATTATCCCCATTTTGCAGCAAACAGAGGTTAAGTGACCCACCCAAGGTCACACAGTCTGAATGATCATGCACACACACACACACACACATACACACTCACACACACACTCACACACTGTGTGTGAGTGTGTGTGTGTGTGTGTTTTAATTTGAACTCAAGTTTTCTTGGTTCCAAGTCTTGTGCTCTGTCCACTGTGGCACCTAGCTGTTTCAGGCTATTGAGACAGCCAGTGAAAAGCATATAATGAAGAAATGCAGGCATATTTGAAAAATAACAAGGCATCCAGTGTCAAGTAAATGGAGGGGAGTAAAACCTAAGAAGCCTGAAGAAGTAGGAAGGGGGCCAGATTATAAAAGGCTTTACAATCCAAAAATAAATTTTGTTGTTGATCCTAGAAGTAATAGAAAACCAATGGAATATTTTGAATGAGGTTAAGGGCGGAGGCATAGTTCTATAGTTTAGGAAGACCACTAATAGTGAATGAAGTCGGGGGGCAGCTAGGTGGTGCAGCGGATAGAGCACTGGCCTTGGAGTCATGAGTGCCTGGGTTCAAATTCGGACTCAGACACAGTAATTGCCTAGCTGTGTGGCCTTGGGCAAGCTACTCAACCCCATTGCCTTACAAAAACCTAAAAAATAGTGAATGAAGTCAACTATAGTAGGGAGAGACTTGAGTTAGGAAGACCAACCAGAAGAAACTGCAAGAGTTTAGATATAGGGTGGCTAGGTGGTGCAGTGGATAAAGCACCGGCCCTGGAGTCAGGAGTACCTGGGTTCAAATCCAGTCTCAGACACTTAATAATTACCTAGCTGTGTGGCCTTGAGCAAGCTACTTAACCCCATTTGCCTTGCAAAAACCTAAAAAAAAAAGAGTTTAGATATGAGGTGATAAGGGCATGCACCAGGATAGTACTCACTTTTGCTTCTTAGTCTCATTTTCCTTGTCTATAAGAGGAAGAGGGTGTGCTAAATCACCTGAAAGGTCTTCTTAAATTCCAGACTCTATGAATTGCTCTATGAATTTAAGAATAACTTGTAAAGAAGCAAAGATAGTGTGCAACAAGTATTTTAGTTAATTTTTTTAAGTACAACATCCTGAATGATAAATAGTCAAGTAGGTGGGAACATGTAAAGAATGGATTTCCTCTTTAAATCAAGAGGAAGGCACAATAACAGGAATAAGAAGTAGGAGGGCACAAATGAAAGGGAGAACTATCAATGAAATGAGGAGAAATAGTATAGGCTGAGTGAGGGCTGGTTCAGAGAATAAAGCGAGTGGACAATCTTTTAGAGTAGTTCAGATAAAGCATAGAAAAAAGAAAAGAATATGCGAAATACAGTAAGAGGGAGTACAGAACATTTAGAGGATATGCAGAAACAGCATATATGGAAGATATAGATGAGAAAAGGATTTCCTAGAGTATTTATGTCTAAGTTAGTTTTTAGATTAGGAAATGGACCTGATTTCAATGATATAGAAGAATCCCAAGTAATGGAAATACCTTCTACTACTAGTTCATGTGATCATCTTATCTGCAACTTAGTCTTGAAAGGCACCTAAAGGGAGTCAGATAGATGGTATAAGGCAGTAGCCCTGGAAGCAGGAGGACCTGAGTTCAAAGCCAACCTCAGACACTTATCATTCTGTGCAAGTCACTTAACTCTGATTGCCTAAAAAAAAAAGCTAACAAAGGTATGAAGATTTTAAGTGACTTAGAAAGGGGCATGTACAGTATGTGTCAGAGGTGTCAAATCTTTCTGGCTGTGAGTTCAGTTCTTAATCCATGCTACTTATAAATTTATATATGCTCTAAAAATTGTAATTCATGATATCCTCTGTCCTTTTGTCACTCTGCTACCTCACTGAAAAGTGGAAATGGGTAGCAAGGACTGAGGAACATTTTTAATTTTTGTTTTATGAATTATCATGACCAAAGAATTAAATATTATGTATACAGTCCTATCGATGGTAAGCCTTTCCACCTTAGCTAGCTTGGTTCTTAGAAAGCAGAACCATATTCAAAGCCTTTCTAAAATAAAACAATCTGTCAAACCTTATGGGTCTCTAAAATTCAAGCTCCCCTCAGTGGTATGATGAAGCATTGGAGTAAGATATTATTGAGTTTGGGCTGGGGAAGGTTTCACAAACAAAGAGAAAGAGCACTGTGTTTGTATATCATCTCTACTCCTGTTGTGGTCATAGGTAAGTCATTTAAACTTATTTGGTCTCAGTCTCATATTCATAGGACTTTACACTTACAAGAGATAAAAAGAGCCTAGAAAGGGCTTCAACCAGTGAATATCTGATCTTACAAAGCAGAGATATGTCAGCCAAAGTCAATTTCAGTTTAGAACATAAATTTATTCTATAAAACCTTACATGGAAGGATGGTTAAAGATTATGAGCAGTGTCATCTCATAAAAGCAAAAAGCAGTGGAAGGAAAAACAAATTAAATTTAAAAAGCTCAGAGATAACAAACTAAGCCAAATGATTCCAAGGACATTTAAGGATGATAGTAGAATGAGCACCACAAACATGCAAAAACTGGAAAAGACTTTACAAAAATTCTAAAGATTTATATGGTAAGCTCATCTCCATCAATGACAGAACTATCGCATTTAAACCCTAACATAATAATACCAAATGTGGATTGAACTGAGGGAGGAGTGTGAAGAGAGACTGCAGAGCTCTGTCCTCTGCCTCTGGAACAGGATGCTGGGGCTCTGAACACATTCAGATCCTGATCCCAGTCTAGGCCCCCCCATAGAACAGCAGCCCCCCCCCACCTCAGCCCCGTGGCAGAGGGGGGCGCTTATGGTCATTCACAGACCAGGAGGGAGGGAGGACAGAGCCTCACACACTGAGACCCTTGTGGGAGTGTCCCAAAAGCTCAGGAAGCACCCCAAAACCAGGCCCAGGCTGGGAAAATGAGCAAGCAGAGAAACAAAAGGAAGACTATTGAGAAATATTTTGCAAATGAGCCCAAGAAGGATCAAAAAACTCAGTCTGAAGATGAGGAAGCACAAGCTCCTGCATCTAAAGACTCCAAGAAAAACAGAAATTGGGCTCAGGCTATGACAGAGCTCAAAAAAGACTTTGAAAATCAAATGAGGGAGTTGGAAGAAAAACTGGGAAAAGAAAGGAGAGAGATGCAGGAAAAACATGAAAATGAAGTCAGCAGCTTAGTCAAGGAAATCCAAAAAAATGCTGAAGAAAATAGCATGCTAAAAACCAGCTTAGGTCAAATGGATAAAACAGTTCAAAAAGTTATTGAGGAGAAGGATGCTTTAAAAAGCAAAATGGGCCAGATGGAAAAAGAAATAAGAAAACTCTCTGAGGAGAACAAATCCTTCAGACAAAGAATAGAATTCAGGGAGATTGATGAATTTACCAGAAATCAGGAATCAATACTTCAAAACCAAAAAAATGAAAAATTAGAAGAAAATGTGAAATATCTCATTGAATAAACAACTGATATGGAAAACAGACTTAGGAAAAATAATTTAAAAATTATTGGAATACCTGAAAGTCATGATCAGGAAAAGAGCCTTGACATCATTTTCAAAGAATTACTACAGGAAAATTGCCCTGATATTCTAGAAGCAGAGGGCAAAATAGAAATGGAGAGAATCCACCGATCCCCCAGAGAAAGAGATCCCAAAAAACCAACCCCCAGGAATATTATAGCCAAGTTCCAGAACTCCCAAGTCAAAGAGAAAATATTACAAGCAGCCAGAAGGACACAGTTCAAATATCGTGGAGCTGCAGTCAGGATCTCACAGGACTTAGCAGCAACTACATTGGAAGCTCGTAGGGCTTGGAATACAATATACTGGAAGGCAAACGAGCTTAGAATGCAGCCAAGAATGAACTACCCAGCAAGGCTGAATGTCCTCTTCCAGGGAAAAAGATGGACTTTCAATGAACCAGGGGAATTTCAAATGTTCCTTTTGGAATGGCCAGAGCTGAACAGAAGGTTTGATCTGCAGATACAGGACTCAGGTGAAGCATGGAGATTGGAGGAGAGGGGGGAAATATGAGGGACTTGATGATGATGACCTGCATGTATTCCTGCATAGAAAAATGACACTGATAATACTCATATGAACCTTCTCAGTTAATAGAGCAGGTAGAGAGAGCTTTTATAGTTGAAGCACAGGAGAAAGCTGAATTCGAAGATAAAATATGGTGTAAAAATGGAGTCAATAGAAAAAAAGGGAAATGGAATGGGAGAAAGAAAAAGGAGAGGGGGAATAGTCCAAGATATTTCACATAAGATTTTTTTTTATTACAATGAGCTATTGCAATGATATGGAAGGGGGGAGGCAGGGGGAATGAGGGAACCTTTGCTCTCATCAGAGATGGCTAGGAGAGGAAACAGCCTATATACTCAATGGGGTATAGACATCTGGAGTAAGAAGGAGGGGGGAGCAGGGGGAAGGGGTGGGGATGTGAATAGAGGAGGAGAGGATGGACCATGGGGGGAGAGTGGTCAGATATAACACATTTTCTTTCTTACTTCTTGCAAGGGGCTGGGATTGGACGGCCTGTCCGGGACCATAGGGCCAGGTGGATGCTGGGCCTAAGGGGTGGAAGGGGGGATTGGGGCCTTTTGGCCCCAGGACCAGGGATCTGTCTACTGCACCACTCAGCTACCCTACAGCAGAGTCAGAGTGAAAGGAGAGAGAAAATATAGTACATGGTAGTGGAGAAATAAGAAAGGAGGGAGCTGCAATCAGCAGTGGCAACATTGGAAAAATATGGAAGTAACTTTTGTGATGGACTTATCATAAAGAATGAGATCTACCCATGACAGAGTTGTTGGTGTTGGAACAAAGACTCAAGCATATCTTTTGTTATTATTATTTGGGGGAGGGTGCAGGGCAAGTGGGGCTGGGTGGCCTGCCTGGGGCCACACAGCAGGGTGATCTTTGGGTGTCTGGGGCCGGATTTGGACCCAGGTGCTCCTTGCTCAAGGTTCCAATGCTCTGTCTGCCACCCAGCCACCCCTACTATTATTACTATTTTATTTTATTTTATTTTATTTTATTTTGGGTCTTTTTTTTTCTTCTTTTTGGTTTTTGCAGGGCAGTGGGAATCGGGTGGCTTGCATGTTACACGGCTGGGTGATTGTTGGGTTTATGAGGCTGGATATGGACTCGGGTGCTCGTGGCTCCAGGGCTGGTGCTTCGTTCATTGCACCACCTGGCCATACCTACAATTATTACTATTACTTTTATTTTTAATTTTAATTTTTTTCTCTCCCCTTTACCTTTTTCACCCAAACAAGTCTATCTATATTCATGGGGGAGGAGGGGTATTTTGTTTATTTGTAAACAAGAATATTTTATTAATGTAAAAAAAAACATGTGTACAAAATGGGAATAAAAAAATAAATTAAAAAAATAATACCAAATGTGCTGCCTAAGAAAACAGAAATGCCAAGAAAGAAAATAAAGATGGAAAGATGAGCTGGAGAAGATGGAGCGTACAAAGAGGAGGTTTGTTGCTAGATGTGACGTTTTGAGGTTATTAAAGGATTGATTCTCCGGATATTTCCAAAGAAGATACTGAATGCTTTAGGGGAAAAAAATCATAGAACTAATACAATATTTCATTGGATTTATGATCTCATCCATGTAAATGTTACCTCTAGAGATGCAGATCATGGTCTAACTCTGTTTGCCTATCTTGTGTGACTCTTGCCCATGTCCTCCTGTAATTTGCCAAGGGGCCACACAATATGCTTAAAATACTTTTTCCTTTTCTCTTGTTCTCTTTACACTGTGAGGGATATCTATGAAGAATATAGGCCAACTATAGATTATCCATCATGTATGTAACTGGCTCATTTTTCCTGAAAATACATTTCTAGAATGGTACCTTTTAAACTATTTCTCTTATATAATTACTCATTTATAATATGTTACAACAGCCTGATTGTACCTAGCATAGACTTTAGATAATTTTCAATTTCAGTTTTTGAAGATTTATATAATAGCCCATGACCCACAGTCATATAATATTAGAAAAACATTAGTGTTTTTAAAAATGTTACAGAGAAAAAGTGTGAGGTCACTCTAAGAACTTTACCATTCATAAAAGCAATTGCCTCCACTCTCCTCCTTCTCTTCAATTCCAGGCCCAGGTTACTGTCTATTAGCAATATCTGTCCAAGATATATGTTCTTATGTTTGAGCTCTATGAATCATTCATGGTCTAACTTCATATCATAGTCTGAACAATAGGTACTCTTCATCGATTTGGCTTTTCCTGTGAAGATAGTTCTGTCAGAATCTTTTGATTTATTATCATTTAGGAGGCTCTTTGATGTTCTGTGGCTCCATGTAATTGATACAGTTTCATTCAAAAACAGAAGGTCTGGAGAACCTCAATAGAGAAGTTTCTCTTCTGCTTAGACATGCTCCATGAGGGTGGCAAATACTATTTGCAAGCATTTATAATCAGAAGACCATCAAGACTGTACATGTATGACCTATATCAGATTACTCATTGTCATGGGGAGGGGTAAGGAAAGGAAAGTGCTTAGAAAAATATGGAACTTGAAAGTTAATAAAAAGCTAATATTTGCATGTAATTGGAAAAAATAATATTCAAAAATAAAAAAATCAAAACAAAAATATTTATTTCCATTGTTTCCTTTTCTAAAGGAATTGTGTTTAACTTTGATACATGCTTAGAAGAAATCTTGTTAGAGAAGAGCATTTAAGGTTATGTTTTCTCTACCAGATCAATATTATGTGTATGTGTATGTGTATAGAGTCAATAAACAAACACAATGGGATCTTATATTCTCTAATCTTCTCAGCAATTCTATGACTGAAAACATTGTTACTGAATAGCTTTTGCAAAAATCTGTCTTTTCCCATTTCATATCTTCATCCAAAATGCCCTTGATACATGTTTAGACTTCTCTCATAAAAAATGTATAGGGATTAGAAAGTAGGCATATGGGTTGTTATTAATATTTACTTGGACACCTTTTTAAAAAATCATAAGATCCCCAGATATCTCTCCCTTCATATACTTTAAGAATAATTATCTTAGTATATTCAAAACTAGTTGGCTCCTGTCTTGCATATATATATAATATACATATATTATATATATATGTATGTTAGTCTAATCCAGCTGTTTCATTCCATGTCATTTTCACATCTCTATGCAACACAACCAGAGCTGTCACATTAGGGTCCAAATGTGGTGGTTTCACTTTCCTTGACAGAGAAAAAGTTAGTTATGAAAAAGACTCATAGATCTTTTCCATTTTTCATCTATTTTCCCTTCCTTCCATTTTCATCCTTAAATTCCTTTTTGATTATGAAATTTAGTTAGGTAGGTCTCTGAGATTTCTTCCACTGATTCTTCCTCTTTTAGGAGGTTGTGTTGCTCATGATCTTCCACCATCTTTTTTTCCTGCAAAAATTTTACAAGCACTTTACATTCAAAATTTGTGTTTCCCTTGGCTGCTAAACCTCTCTGCTTGGGAAGGAACTGAGTACTATCTTGGTGTTCCTTTGGTCTCAGAAATTGGTGGGTAATGTTATTTATTTGTAATTTTGACCTGCATCCAAGATTTCATTACTGCAAGACACTCCTTCCATAGATAAAGATCTAAAACTTAAAGGGTGCCTAGTGCTATGCATCTTATTGTAACCTGTTGTCATTATCTATCCAAGATACATGTACTTCTGTCTGAACTCTTTGTATCATCAATAGTCTGACTCAAAAAGCTAGTACTTGCACCCAGGTTTTTCTTACTCTAAGAGTAGTCCTCTATTGTGTCATACTGTTGCTTCTTCTTCTTCTTATGAAAATCAATTTACATAAGTTAAGATCCCTTAAAATGGTTATAATCTGATTCAATATCCCTTTCTTCATTTCCTATTTTTGGGTCAATTGCCATTGCAGAAAGGTCAAATTAGAGTTGTTTTAATATCATGTAATGTCATTTTTTTAACTTATATTCTTAATTTTTTATTTTTATTATTAATTTTTATCTTTTCTCAAACAAGTCAATGATTATCATAACTCAAGAAAGAGAATAAGACTATCAATATCCACTTACCCATATACTCATTTCCCCAACTCTGTAAAATCCTTATGAATATAATCTGCATATATGTTAGGGGATATCCCTGACTGAAGTAGGGATATGAGAAGGGAGCCAGCAGATTTTTGCAAACAGTTTTCCAGAGCTAGCCACAACTTTAGAGTCACAAAATTGACAGAAAAGTATAAACAATACAATATCCCACTATGCATATTGTCAGATGACTATAAAAATATTTGATTTGGTAGAGAAATAGACCTCCATAAAAACTCTGCTCCAACGATGTGTTTCCTCTGCACATGTCAAAAATTCTAAAAGATTCCTTGAAAGATATAAAAATAGAAATAACTTTTACAGTGAGCCTCTTATTGTAAATATCAAGCCAGGCATAAGATGGAAAGGTCTATGTTTGCCAAAGATGTTTGTCATCATCATGGAGTTGTCTAGAAAAGAACGCATATGGAAGAGTATTTTATGTTGTAGCATCTGACACATTCATTTTCACATCTGGGCCCCTCAGAAAAGCTCCTAAAACTTTGAAGCATTCTGTAAGTCTACATCTACTTAAAATCATAGCTCACAAACCTCCAACCAAAAGTTACAATAGAATATTCCCCCATAACCTGGAGTAGACTCTCCTACAAATATACACAAACTATCAGTGGAAAGAGTGAACATAACTAAAGAACATTTGGAGGAGCAGACATGGAAGGAATATGTCTGACAAGACTGCATACATGGAGGATGCACAAATGAGGAATACATGACTAGAATTAGCATCAAGGGGCACACCACAGGATCCAACATGGCAGATGGAGAGAGGAACTCCATCAGCATGTCAGGGTCAGCAGGCTGCAGGCTGAACTAACTTTGGGAAATTAACTCTAAGAATGTTTTCATTTTGTTTTTTCTCAATCACAAGTAAAAACATTTTTAACATTAGTATTTTATACTTTTTGATTTCCAAGTTCCCTCCTCCTTCCTCTCTCCCCTTCTAGAAAAGGCAAGAACATTGACATAGATTAAACAAATGTAGTCATGTAAAACATTTCATATATGCAAAACATATTTTCAAATTAGTCATGTTGCAAAAGAGAACACAAACCAAAAAGAGAGAAAAATAAGAAATTTTTAAAAGTATACTTTCATCTAAATTCAGGTTCCATCAGTTCTTTCTCTGGAGATGGATAACATTTTTCATCTTAAGACCCTCTGACCATTGACTTGAATTCCAGTTTTGCAGCTTAAAAACTGTGGGCTTTCCTTGGACAAGTGATTTATTCTCTCTGGGCTTCCTTAGCTCTAAAAAAAAAAAAAAACAAGAAAAGAAAAAAAGAGGGGGATTTTAGACAGTTTCCTAAGGTCTTTTCTAGGATTAAGTTCACAATCCTATAACTCCAAGCTTCTTCTTGACATAAAAAGGCTCAGGGACAGCACTGGCCCTGGAGTCAGAAAGACCTGAGTTCAAATTTGACCTCAGACACTTAGCTATGTAACCTTTGGCAAGTTACTTAACCACGTTGCCTTGCAAAAAAAAATTTTTAAATAAAAGGTTATTTTTAAGAATAAAATAATCAGGGGCAGCTAGGTGGCACAGTGGATAAAGCACCAGCCCTGGACTCAGGAGTACCTGGATTCATATCCAGTCTCAGACACTTAATAATTACCTAGCTGTGTAGCCTTGGGCAAGCCACTTAACCCCACTTGCCTTGCAAAAAAAATACTAAAAAAAAAGAATAAAATAATCAGTCAAAACAAGTAAAGAACCTGTTTGAGGCACACAAAATAAACTATAGAGAAAAATAGTACTGTGAATTAACATAATGGAGCAAAGGGAAGAGTATTGAAAATCCTATTCTTGACAAAATGATTTAAAAGGTGAACAAATAAAGTTAACAAGGAAAAGATCAATAAGACAAATGAGCAGCAAATTAGAACAATGAAGAAACACATCAAAACAGCATATTCAGGGGCGGCTAGGTGGTGCAGTGGATAGAGCACCAGCCCTGGAGTCAGGAGTGCCTGAGTTCAAATCCAGCCTCAGACACTTAATAATTACCTAGCTGTGTGGCCTTGGGCAAGCCACTTAAGCCCACTGTCTTGCAAAAGACCTAAAAAAAAAAAAAACATTAATTGAACAAAATCATAAGGCAATAAATTAGAAGCACACATGAGACCTCAATAATCCAGTGGAATCAAGCTTGAAAATTAGAGGCAAAAAGATACTCTAAGCAAAATCCTGTTCTTGAGCAGATTCCTCTTTGCATTCCCCTACTTCCATACCCCAACCATGGTGAAGCTTAGGAATACTACTAAGAATAAAATTCTTCCCTCAAGGAGAGAGAAGACAGGACAGGTAAAAACATGTCAAAAGATGAAGGGAAAAACAGTGGAAAAGAGGTTGTGATCTCACAGAAGAAGGCCAAGAAAGTGGTGGCTATATGAGTAAAGAAGGTATCTCCAGCCAAAAAAGTTGTTGCCACCACACCTGCCAAAAAAACAGTAAGAAGGCAACTGTGGCCCTACCAAGAAAGGAGCTACCAGGGCAGCTAGGTGGCATAGTGGATAAAGCACTGGCCCTGGAGTACCTGGGTTCAAATCCGGTCTCAGACACTTAATAATTACCTAGCTGTGTGGCCTTGGGCAAGCCACTTAACCCCATTTGCCTTGCAAAAACCTAAAAAGGGGGGGGGGCCTACCCCAAGAAAGCTACCATCTCACCAGACAAGAAGGAAGCCACTCCAGCTAAAGCAACAGTCCCCTCACCCCTCAACAAAAGGGACAAAAAATGGAAGGATGCTAAGAAAGAGGACATTAAGATGAAAAGGATGAAGAAATTGACCTCCCATAGGAACAAAAATGGGACCCACTGCAGTCAAACAAGATTCTTAAGATAATGAAGATAATAGTAATGAGGGGAAGAAGCTGAGAATGTGAATATCTTTTGGAAAGTATAGTATGATGCTTTGGGGAGAGCTGCCTCTGATAAGATGGGAAAGACAAGGAAGCAGAGGAGGATGGAAGGAGGAAGATAAAGATGAGAAGGAAGAAAATGAGTTGGAGGAAGAAGTGCCTATCAAAGAAGCACTAGGGAAGAAGAAAAAGGAAATGGGAAAACAGAAAACTCCCAAAACCAAGAAGCAGAAATTGGAAGCTGAGGCATCTACAAACTTCAGTATCTTTGTTGGTAACTGGAATGAAAACTGGCATCATAAATTTCTTTACACAAAATAAAAAAGTTGTAAATGCAGATATTCACATTGATACTGAATTGTCTGTTTGCCTAAGAATCAACTAAAGAAATGGAAAAGACTCTGGAATTCAGTGACTCCAAAGTCCTTGACTCTAAAATGAAATTGGAAAAGACAAAAGTAAACAAAAAAGTGAAGTCACAAAGACAATCTTCATCAAGAATCTGCCTTCTGAAATAACTCAGGAAGAGTATAAGAAAGTGTTTGAAGATGATATTGTTAGGCTGATCTGCACTAAGAAAGGGTCGCCCAAAAGAATTGTTGGCATTAAAATATAAGACAGAAGCAAATGTCAACAAGTCCTAGGAAAAGAAATTGAGGGCCAAGGTTGATGGTTGGGTGATCATCGTGGACTACACAAGGGAGAAAAGTCAAGAATAAGAGAATTCAAGAAATAGGCAGAATAATTCATGAAGGGAGAATAACAGCAAGCCTCAAACTGGTGCTGCATAGCCTCACCTATAGCACCACTGAAGAAAGTCATCAGGAAGTCTTTAAGAAGGCAACATTGATCAGTTTGACCCAAAATATCAAGTTAAACCTAAAGGATGTGCATTTATTGAATTTGCTTCTGCAGAAGATGCAAACGAAACTTTGAATTCTTATAACAATAAAGAAATTGAAGGCAGAGTGATTAGGTTGGAGATAAAGGGACAAAAGGCAACTAAATGTAATACTAAGGAGCAAGTCCTACAAAACTTTTTCAAAGATCTGTCAGAAGACACAACAGTAGAAACACTATTTTCATTTTAGATTCATTTTATAGCTCTTTTGGTGCCAAGATAGTTAGATTGAGAGACAGAGCCATCTAAAGGTTTCAGTTTTGTGTTCTTCAACCTAAAAGTAGATGCTAAAATTATGGAAGAGACTATGGAAGATCAATGGAAACAAAATAACAAAATAATTAGGCCAAGCCCAGTGGCTTTGGAGAACTCCATGGCAGTTGTAGCAGTGGTGGTAATGGAGATTTAGGTAGCTGGCAAAAGGGGTTCTGGTGACAAAGACCAAGGAAACTGTGACAGTCAGGGTAGTTTCTGAGGATGCTGAGGAGGAAGAGGACACAACAAGCCACAAGGAAAGAAAATAAAGTTTGAATAGCTCCTCCCCATTCTCATTCCCCTGCTATTTGATAGACTCTGAGGATTTTATCCTTTGTGTAATAATTGACAGGGCCATCTGAGGTCATTTCAAGACAAACATGTAATTCAAAGGTCTTCTTGGAAACACCTGAATAACCTTTTGAGGGACAGAATACATTAGTTTTTGGGGGGGTTAGGTTTTTGCAAGGCAAATAGGGTTAAGTGGCTTGCCCAAGACCACATAGGCAGGTAATTATTAAGTGTCTGAGGCCAAATTTGATCTCAGGTACTCCTGACTCCAGGACTGGTGCTCTATCCACTGCACCACCTAGCCACCCCCAGAATACGTTTGTTTTGACTAGATGGATATTGCATATAAACTTTTTACAGAGATGGGTGATAAATGTGGGAGTTAACCTTTTTGGTCTATGAATTGCCTTAAGTTTATAATGTTATATCCCTTGTACATTATAAACTCAAGGCAATTCCCATACAAATATCTGTAGGGGTTTTTTGATTTGTTTTTATCCTTTATTCTGGCTGCAAAACTAAAAATGTTTTCCCCTCGTTCCTACTTCAGCAACCTAACTTAACACATATTAAAAGAGCCTAAACTGGGGGGAAAAAAACTGGGGGGAAAAATTAGAAATATCTTCCAGATGAGCATAATGAAACAACAATCCGGAATAACTTACTTTAGAGAACAATACAGAAGGATTAAGAAAAAAAAAACAAAAACAAAACAAATACTGAATCCAGCCTCAGCCACTTAATAATTACCTAACTGTGGGACCCTGGGCAAGTCACTTAAATCCATTGCCTTGCCAAAAAAAAAAAAACTGAAGGAATAGAAACCAAAATCAACAGGCTTATAGGTAGTATCCAAAGGATACTGTTGTAGTGAAATTCCAAGTTTAACTTATCAAGACACATTGTGGTCAAAATTAAAAAACACAATGTATAACAACAAATACTATGGAAAGCCAAGAAAAAGAATTTTATACCTCAATGAGAAATCCTCATTTATGAGAAAACCAAAAAAAAATGGTTAGAATGTAATATTATAAAAAACAAAGAAAAAAAGTTTGTTCCTTAAAACAATATCCTTCAAAGCTGAGTTAAATCAGAAAAATTAAAGTTGTGGAGAAGCAGCATTAAGAATGTCTTCAGAGAGATGTATAGAAGGATAAAGAGATAGAAATTCAAGGAACAAGAGCATAGGATTGCCAGTAGGTATGTTCCATTGACACACAACCAGGTACAAAAAATTTTTATAGCAGGTATTTTTTTTTTTAGATTTTTCAAGGCAATGGGGTTAAGTGGCTTGCCCAAGGCCACACAGCTAGGTAATTATTAAGTGTCTGAGGTTGGATTTGAACCCAGGTACTCCTGACTCCAAGGCTGGTGCTCAATCCACTGCGCCACCTAGCCACCCCTATAGCAGGTGTTTTTTGAAGGCAAAAAATTTGAACTCACAAGAATGTCTAGCAATTGGATAGTCTGAATAGGTTGTAAGAAATGGGGCTGTGTGGTGCAGTAGATAGAGTATTTGGCCTGAAGACTCTTCTTTCTGAGTTCAAACCTAGCCTGAGACACTTACTAGTTGTACTCTCAAGCAAGTCACTTAATCCTGTTTGCCTCAGTTCCTCAACTGTAAAATGCACTGAGAAGGAAATGGCAAACTACTCCATTATCTTTTCTAAGAAAATTCCAAACAAGGTCATGAAGAACATCAGACATGACTGAATGACTAAGCGGCTATTGTGTTATAAAAAAATAAATAGATTTTCTTGTGTTTTTTTCAAAAGCCACATAAAGATATATGAAATAGGAGTAGCTAGGTGGTGCAGTGGATAGGAAAAGGATTAAAGACACTCAGACTCTATTCAAATCCAGCCTCAGACACTTAATAATTACCTAACTGTGTGGCCTTGGGCAAGCCACTTAACCCCATTGCCTTGCAAAAACTAAAAAATTTTTAAAAAGACATGAAATAATATAAACTGAACCAGAAGAACACTTTATATGATAACAAATATTATTAAATTGAACAATTTTAGGACTTTTATAAACTGAAGAAAAATGAAATGAGTAGAACTAAGAAAACAATTTATACAATAACAACATTGTAATAACAACTTTGAAAGCTGCAAGAACAATGATTATAATATACAATGAACAATGATTCCAGAAAAGTGAAAATGAAACAGAGGTTTTTAGTACAGAATGAAACATATATTTCTGTGTGTGTGTGTGTGTGTGTGTATATATATATATGTGTGTTTGCATGTATTTGTATATATAAGTATATCCATTGAAAGAATTTTGTTTTGCTTAACATATATATTTGTTAAAAAGAAGTATTTGTATTACAGATGTTCCATATTTATGAATACAGAATTCTGAATTGTATGTGTAAATGTTATTATTTATAAGGGGATGAAATCTGTGGATGTTAAAATGTATGTATCTGAGTTTAAGTACTTTTAAGTACTTTACTTTTACTTCCCTGCCAAGGCGGGGTTGGGGAAAAGGGAGAGAAAACAGATAAAAAAAATAGAGGGGCTGTGTGCCAGGTTGGGGGGGGTATTTCTACAGATGTGAAATGTTTATTTTATGTACTTTCAGATGAGGTCTCTGTATTATTAGTTTTATTTAACTGTTTTAATTTGTTACAAGAGATCTGTCACAAAATAGAAGTAATCAATAAATGTTCAAAAGGTAAAAAAAAAATTCATGAAAAAACTTAAAAAAGGAAAAAAGAACTAGAGAACAGACCCCAGATTCTTTAGGTGGCTTTCTTATTGAGGATTTTTAGGAGGCCATGGACAAGAGTCACAAAAAACAGTTGGATTAGCAAATACTCTGTTGGAAGGGGGAGCCATGTCAATAAACTCACAGATTAATGTGTGTATATATGTATATGTATTTATATATAGATCTACACATAGCTATAGATATACAAATACATATAAAATGTATGTGTGTTTACATATAAGCAAAAGATCTTATTCAAATTGCACAATGGCTCCAGGAGTAGAGAATTCAAAAGGTTGGAAAATCTGGTGGCAAGATGGCTGAGGATTGTTAAAATGGTTGTGATCTCTGATGGAGTAGGGAGCTTCAATAAGAGTGGGGGTAAGGAAAGATATGTAAGCTTTGAATGGCAAAAGGACAAGCTCTGAGGTAGTCACACAGAGAATTTTATCTAGTAATAGGAATGCCTGCAGTAGTCATCCTGGGCAAGTCATTTAATCCTGTTTAACTTCATTTTCCTCACCTATAAAATGGAGATACTAATAATACCTACCTTCTAGGACGGCTCTGAGGATTAAATTAAATATATATTATCTGTAAAATACTTTGCAAATCTTAACATCTCTATAAATGCTGGCTATTATATGTGCAGATCATCTACAATTTCTGGTTCTATATTCATAAATCTGGAACATCTATGGTATGTACTTAAACTCAGATACATACATTTTAACATCCACAGATTTCATCCCCCTATAAATAATAACATTTACACATACAATTCAGAATTTTGTATATGGAACATCTGTAATACAATATTTAACTCAGATTCATGTACTCTTAACCCTGACAGGCAACATATACCTACAAATAATATCTACCCATAATAAGTGTAAAAATGACGTAACTGTATACCTAAACACATGCAATTAAATTCTATTAATATTTATTAAATGTCTAATTGTACAAAGCACTGTGATAAAGACACCAAAGACAAAAGTTAAACAGACCCTATCCTCAACAGTCATATTCTACTGGCTATAATATATAACATGTACACAGAGAACATTAGACATTGGATGATCAAGCTGCAATTCATGCAGAATTGCACAAATAAATACATATTTAAATATAAACACTCAAAAAAAAGTAGAATAGATTGATTCTATTGTGACCTTAGCTCATATCACTCAAATATTCAGCCTCTTTGGGCTTTAGTTACCTTACTTATAAAATGAAGGTTAGGAATAGGTGGTCTTTAATGTCTCTTTTACAACTAAAGTTCTTTGCTTTTGTGATTTTAAAAAGTGAGTGGTTTGTAACTAGAAAAGATAATGAGTGATATATAAGTGGAAGATGGTAAATTCTAAGTGAGAGAGGAAGATGAGATAGGTAAGAATCTAAGTGGACAAGAGAGAGAGTGGTCAGTGATGTAACCACAGAATTCTATTACAGTATTTAATATTGGACATAGAATTGCAATTTGGTGAAACTGTAGATTATGGAACAAATGCCCATCATTCCCCTTGTGCCCTGCTTGGCTGGAATGCACAGATGAATATCAAGACAGCCTGAATATATTGGCAAAGAACCTTTATTGATTTGGAGAATTTGCTTTTCCTTCTGACCCTGAGGGTATATGATATTATCCCCCTTAGCTTTATTGTGGTAACCCCTTCATTCTAGGTAGGATTCCTCAGACCATAGACAGAATCTCTAGGCTTCTTATAACAGTTACTCCATCTCCTCATTCCTACCCTATCCCGTCTGACTACAAAAAATCTGATGTTCTGTCTTTTACATATTTCTCCACCCACAAACCCTCTAAATATAAATATTTGAAAGAAGCCTATCTATTTGAAAGTTCCCATTTAGTACATAAAATCAATTCAAACCAGTAAGATTGCACAGACTAGAGATAAGGAATTATTTCATAATTTTATAATGCAGAATTTTTTATAATGCTGAATTCTTGTTTTTCCTTTTCTATAGCCCAATATAATGTTACTAATACCTTTATCATTTTCAGGAACCAGAACCTTGATTTCCACAAGTTCTCTTCTGTTCCTCACTTCTAACCAAGATGTAGGGTTCCCAAAGTTATAAATTAAGTCTTAGAGCCTTAAAGGTCATTTAGATCAACACTCTTATTTTACTGTCCATGAAGAAATTAACACTCAGTTTTAGGTTATCCAATGTCACCTGGATAATAAGTCCATTGTGTATTTCAACAGAATTTCTCTCACCCTGACTATTTTGCAAAGTTGTCCCTGAATTATCAGGGGTCTAATAATTTTTCTTCCTTAGTAACAATTGAATTTAGTTCACCAAAGTAGTCATTTTTTCTTCCATCTCAGTGGTTTTTCATTAAAAACTGATGACTGTTATGTTAGAGAAAACATGGAGGACATCAAAATGGGTTTGAAAACCATTCTATTCTTTTTGAAATCAAATTAATTTTCTATAATACTTTTCAAATATTAGAATCATTGAATATTTGGAAGCAGCACTCACTCTCCCCCAGCTATAGGGGCTGTGTCTCTCATCTCTGATCTTTTGCTTAGGTTGCCATTCTTGCCCAAAGTAGATCCTATGCTCTCTGTTAAATTAGAGGCAGGTAATTGGAGTGCTAAACCTGCAGTCAGATAGATCTGGGTTCAAATCCTAACATAGGAATTTATTTACTAGCTGTGGAACTTTGGGCAAGTTACTTAACCTCTGTCAGCCTCAATTTTCTCATCTACACAAGAGATGATAATAACACTTGCCTTCCAGGGTCATGGTGAGGATCAAATGATATAACATAAGGTGCTTTACAAACAAAGTGCTATATTATTATTATCACTACTATTATCATCATTATTATTAGACTGAATTGCTTCAATACACGAAAGCATTATTATAAATTCAGTCTCTGTATAATGTCTTCCTTAAAGAGACATCATAACCAAGTCTAGATGTAAAATTGGAAGACTGTAGCCTAAGTCTTTGTTTCATCATTTATTAGTTTTATGAACATAAGCAGGTCATTTCCCCCATCCTGTTTCATCTCTAGCACAATACAAAATAGGAATAACATTGCTTTCACTACTTCCTTCATGTGGTCACAGTAAATAAAGTACTTTATGAACTTTTAAACCGCTAAATAGTCCAAACTCTTGTTATTAGACTTAACAGTAATCAATTCAATTATACAACTACTAAAACAAAACTCACATCTTCCTCCTTAATTTTTGCATGCAGATGTAGTCCATGACCCAATGTCCCATTCTAGATGTACATAGGAGACCTTCAGGTTTGTGAGGGAAGCAGGCTTCTCCCAAATCACTCTCTTTGGATCACATCTCCTAAACAGGGTCTTCCCTGAAAAGAATAGAACATGGTCTATTGTAGATCTTTACAGTAAAGGAGAAGAGACCCTGGACTCTCATGCAAGCATGATAATATTAGAATAAATAAAAGGAAACATTTTCTTTCCTTCTCAGATAAATGTGAAACACAAGATTTGGGTGAAGCTCATAAGCAGTCAAGACTACTCTTCTTCCTCTCCAGCTCCCAGGAGAAAGCATTTTGTGTAGAGAATAGACCCTTTTTCCACCTGTGAATCCCTCCAAGCTTTGAGTACCACCAACTGGTTGAAGCCCCCTCCCTAAATTGGGAAAGCAATTGGGTCACTAAAGAATCAATCCCTTTTCCATACCTAATTCAAGAATTTATAAAGGACAAGATTCCAGTTTTCTCCTCCAGGCCTTGGCTATGTCCCGTTTCTCCTTGGCTCCATAGTTCACTTGTCCTAGAATTCTTTTCCTTCTTCCCAGATCTGAGCATTTATGATGAATTCCTTTGCAGAAGGACTAGTCCAGGAATTCCTCTGTTGTTTTACAATTGCTATAGATTTTTATCCATAAAATAGACTCTGAGTGTCTTTAATCCTTTTCCTATATTTGTCTCTCAACTCTGGTTCGCTCCATTCTTTCCACAGATGTAGTTGCTCTTGAAAGGCCGCATCCAAGGATACAACTCTGATCAATATCAATCATGGTTCAATCAATCATCTTCAGATTGGTGTCAGTGGGACAGTAAGTACCCAAGATAAGGGTACTCTTCATATCCTATCAGAATATAATCAGAATATAAAATCAAAGTCCCAAATATGGCATAAATGGGGGTATTTAAGCTTTATATAAGGAGACACAGTTGATGTTTATTGTTTGTCCTTCATTCTCAAAGAAGACCTTGACATCAGAGAGGTGATGCCATAATGTGCAAGTAAATGGATTTCAGTGAGGGGGTGCTGTGCAAAGTCACCAGACTCATTTTCTCCTCAGAAGCTATCTGGGTCCAGTTGATGCAAGGGAAAGATGAAGAGAATTGTGAATGTAACAGAAAGAAATTGGATGGAGATGTAAGTTGACTACTACCTATTCTTGAGATGTAAATTTACTACCATGGAATAGAGAACCATGAATATAGCAGAAACTAAATCTGTAATCTTAAAGGCTGCTAATCTTGTCAAATTGGGTGGTGATCACCATTCTTGATGTACCATTGATTCATTGTTTAATGTAAATTTTGTAACCTTCACCTTCTACCTAATTCCAGATCTTTGCCCACTGGATGAGAGGCAAGACATAAAAATCTAGGTTGAACTCCCACTCAGGGCCACAGTCTTCTCTGACCTGTGGTCAAGCCAACAATGCTTGACTGTTCTTTTCTCTTTCTCTCTCTCTCTCTCTCTCTCTCTCTCTCTCTCTCCCTATCCCTTCCTATGTGTTGTAACTTCTTTTACTAAATTTTTGTCTTGGGCAGCTAGGTGGTACAGTGAATAAGCACTGGCCCTGGAGACAGGAGGTCCTGAATTTAAATATGACCTCAGACATAATAATTACCTAGCTGTGTGCCTTGGGCAAGTCACTTAACCCCATTGCCTTACTAAAAATAAAAAACAAATAAAAATAAATTTTTGTTTTATTTCCACCCTTTCTCTTCTGAGTCTGAATAATGATTCCTCATAGGCAGATCCGAACTCAAGTAGCTAGAGGCTTCACAGTGACCAGATATGAATCAGGATGACTGGAGAGGGTCCTTCTAGGCACCCAGCTAAACTCTGGAAAAACAAAATAAGGCAAGGCAGTCCCTACCCACAAGCAACTCATAGTCTAATTAATGGTGGGGAAAAAAAAAAACATGCAAGCAGCTAAACACACAAACAAGATATATATATATATATATATATATATATATATATATATATATATATATATATATATATATATACAGTATAAGTGGGGGGACACTAAAACTAAGGAAGACAAGGAAATCCTTTTTGCAAAAAATGAGATTTTAGCTGAGACTTGAAGGAAGCCAGGGAAACCAGGAGTGGAAAATTCAATTCCATTCAATAAACATTTATTAAGTACCAACTATTTGCCAAGTAGGTAGTGTTTTAGTGGGTAAAGTGCTGACCCTGGAGTCAGAAAAATTCATCTTCCTAAGTTCAAAGCTGGTCTCAGATACTTATTAGCTGGGTGACCCTGAACAAGTCACTTTACCCTGCTTGCCCCCCTCCATTATCTCTGCCAAGAAAACCCCAAATGAGATCTCAAAAAGTCCAACACAACTGAAAATTACTTAATATGTTATCACCCGCAATAGCTCTGGTGTGGGTCTAGACATGAATTTCCAAGGGTTAGGCCAGGTAAACAAACATATCCAAACAAAAAAAGTTCAGAAATGAAAATCTACCAACTTTATTTTTGGAAACTCAGACTTTTTATAGCAAAAACTTATCTCAGGAATGACTGGTTAAAGGATACCCAGTTTCACAATTTCCTGGGTAAATGTACAATATTTGTTCTTAAAAATATGCATACTTCTCCATCAAAGAAACCTTTTACAACCACCCCAGGAGCCACAGATTATCCTAGGTCAGGGTTGACTAGTGAGCCAATGGATCCCTACAATGAGCAATATCCATACATGTCTGAGGAAGATCACCAAGGATATGTGTATATCACTCCCTGGGGCTGGCCCTCTACAATATGTGAGGCACTATACCTGCTAGGGATACAAAAAAAATTAAAAATGAAAACAAGGAAGGAGAAGGAGAGAGAGAGAGAGAGAGAGAGAGAGAGAGAGAGAGAGAGAGAGCATTTATGATATGGGACAGCCAATGAAAATTCCTAGAGTTGGGAAATAGAGTGTCTTGTTCAAGAAATAGCAAGGAGGCCAATGTCAGTCACTAGTGGCAAAGTATAAGGAGATGGAAAGGTAAAGGTTAGGTTATTAAAAGTTTATTAAAGCCAAATAAATGATTTTATATTTTATCTTGGAAATTAGATTAGATTTGTGCTTTAGGGAGATCAATTTGACAGCTAAGTGTAGGGTGAATTGAACTGAGGAGAAACCAAAGGCAAGGAGACCAACCAGATAAATATTTTGATAGCCCAGGAATGAGGTGATGAAGGCAAAAAAAAAGCCCACATCCGGATATGGGTGGCAATATTAAAAGGGTTCTTTAGCTGTTAAACCAAAGATGATCATAATAGCCTATTGATTCTTATATGCCCTTGGTACATTGGGTTTTCCTGACAGATGGCAATCAACTCTGACTGGTTAACAATTGAGAAGAATAAATATTATAATAAGAGGTGAACCTATTTTATTAAGAGACTGGAGGACCTGATTTTGTATCACTCTTACTCTCAAACCATCCCAAAGCTCTAAGCAGTTTTGCTGTTTGTCCTCCAAGAGGACTATGACCTCCAAAAAGGAGGTAATGTCATAACATGTAAGTAATTAGATTTAAGTGAGGGAGGCTGTTCAAAGATATCAGACTTACTTTCTCCTCCAGGGCAATCTGAGACTAGGAGATGACCCTGGATGCTGTAGGAGACCTTGAATTTTTTCAGCTTAGGTTTGACTGAGGCAATGCCCACTCAGAGATCTAATCTAGGTAAAAAAGAAATAAAGCAAAGAATGACCTTTTTTACCTAGTCCAAAATGTTTTTTTTTAATCATTCTGATCACTGTATAGCATGGAAACAATGTAGAGACTATCAGACTGCCTTCTATGGGGAGTGGGGGTGGGGAGGAGGGAAGAGAGATTGGGAGAAAAATTGTAAAATTCAAAAAACAATTTAAAAAATCATTCTGGGAGGGGAAAACCCTCAGGGTTTCCTGGTCAAAACAGAAACAAAAGTATTTACATTCACTCTGAATCAATCAGGTCCCAAACAATGACTATATGGAGCTTGGACTGGAACTTACTATTGGTCAGTTCATGAGAACCAGAGTGATTCGAGGTCAGTAAACTTCAAGATATCTTTCCAAGTTTCAAAGATCAAAAATTTTAAATTGATATTCCATTGGGCAGAGCAACCCAGGTAAGGGTGTGATAACCTATTCAGAGTACCTTGAATAGAAGAATAGTACTTAATAAATGTTTGTTGATTAATTGGTTGTCTAGGTTGAGTTCCTTTTTCTATTTCCCTATTTAGAAACTGATATTTTCCTCTCCCAGCACAACCTCCTATCATTTCACCTCTTCCTATTCTACTCCCCTACCTTGTCTTCATAAAGACCTCCAATCATTAAAAAGCTTTTGCAAAGACAAAACCACCATAACCAAGATCAAAAGAAATGCAAATTAGGAAACAATTTTTGCAACTAGTATTTCTGACAAAGGACTCACTTCTAAAATATACAAAGAACTGAGTCAAATTTTCAAAAAAACAAGCCATTCCCCAATTGACAAATGGTCAAAGGATATGCAAAGGCGATTTACAGCTGAGGAAATCAAAGCAATTCACAGTCATATGAAAAATTGTTCCAAATCATCACTTATTAGAGAAATGCAAATTAAAGCATCTCCTAGATACCACCTCACACTTCTCATACTGGCCAATATGACCAGAAAGGACAATGATCATTGTTGGAAGGGTTGTGGGAAATCTGGGACACTATTACATTGTTAGTGGAGCTGTGAATTCATCCAAACTTTCTGGAGAGCAAGTTGGAATTATTCCCAAAGGGCAACAAAAATGTGCATACCCTTTGACCCAGCAATACCACTACTGGGTCTATACCCTGAAGAGATGATGAAAAAAGGTAAAACATCACTTGTACAAAAATATTTATAGCAGCCCTGTTTGTGGTGGCAAAGAATTGGAAATTAAGTAAATGTCCTTCAATTGGGGAATGGCTTAACAAACTGTGGTATATATGTATGTCATGGATCACTATTGTTCTATCAGAAACCAGGAGGGTTGGGAATTCAGGGAAGCCTAGAAGGATTTTCATGAACTGATGTTGAGATGAATGAGCAGAACCAGAAAAACATTGTAAACCCTAACAACATGGGGAAGATGATCAACCTTGATGGACTTGCTCATTCCATCAGTGCAACAATCAGGCACAATTTTGGGATATCTGCAATGGAAAATACCATCTGTATCCAGAGAAAGAATTATGGACTTTGAACAAAGACCAAAGACTATTACCTTCAAATTAGAAAAAAAACCCGTTATCTTATTTTGGTATCTCATACTTTATTTTTCTTCCTTAAGGATATGATTTCTCTGTCATCACATTCAACTGAGATCAATGTACCATGGAAACAATATAAAGACTAATAGAATGCCTTCTGTGGGGGGTGGGGGGAGGGAAGCAAGAATGGTGAGGAAATTGTAAAACTCAAAATAAACTCCAAAACAAAAAGACCTCCATTCCTTTTATCCCTCAGTACTTTAAGTTATTTACTGTCTCTGATTTCACTTTCTACCTCCTTCAGCCTGAGGCCCTGTTGCCATTTTTCTTTCACCAAAGTTCAGTCACTATCTGCCTCTACTATATGGCTCTCACTACTAAATAAAATTAGTAGTAATCTTACAATCATGCTGATTGGAAACAGCACAAATTCATTTATCTAACCTCACTTATTGGTACTTCATTCACAGCAGCAAGGCAGTTCTTTTACTCCTTCCTAATTGATTTGTCTATCTCACTCCCTCATCAAAGCTGGAGTAGGACACTACAGGTTCCTCCTGTTGGGTGGAGTTTGAACAAGATTGAGGAGAATGTTAAATCCAATCTATCAATCTTATTCTTCTGGGGTTGATTTGACCTGGAAGAGAATGATGAAATAGGGGGAAAAATCCTGGATCTCCCCAATAAAAATTGGTTATTAATATAAGAAATATTCATTTCTCTCAGTCCAGTGGAAAAAATCTGACATTATATGTAATGTTCCAAAATCTGACATTTTTGCTGTGTTCCAAACTTGTAAATCCTTCCCAAACTCATCCCATACTTATCTCTACAAAAGTCTTGGGTTAAGTGTCTTTTCTTTGGGGTCAAACTTCTCTATAATGTTGTGACATTCATGTTCTATTAGTTATCCATTAAAATCTGTAAAACCCTGAAAATTGTAAAGCACTGTGTAATTTGAGTAATACTTCCCTTATTTCAACTCCCTAACAGAAAACATAAATGTAGTTCCTTTCTTAACCATGCTTTTGAACTAAAAGGTAAACAAGAGATTGGTATGTATTCAAATTTGTATAGAACTGGCATTGGCAGAATTTCAAAGGTATTCGTTGGCATGATCCCAAGATCTAAAATTCCAAGGGAAAAGTTAATGAAATTGTGAAGATATAAAAAGGAGTCATTCCAGTGAAGAAAAAAATGGGAACAACTAAAGATAAATATGATTTATCGTTGTTAGGCATAGCTATCATTAGCATTTCAATAAAAGCATCCAAGTGGTCATAAAAGTATTTTAAACTGTTAGAGGTAAAACAAGGGCAAAGTGCTCCAAAACTGTGAGGAAGAAGTAAACATTTTTCAGCTCAGAGTAGCTCAAGGACTTAGGAAGAAATTAATATTACCATTCTATTACAGGGCAAATTATGTTGGACCTCCAAGTCAGGAAAGAGTTAACTGAATTGAGGGGCGGCTAGGTGGCTCTTTCCTGACTTGGAGGTCCAACATAATTTGCCCTGTAATAGAATGGTAATATTAATTTCTTCCTAAGTCCTTGAGCTACTCTGAGCTGAAAAATGTTTACTTCTTAAGTGTCTGAGCCCGGATTTGAACCCAGGTACTCCTGACTCTAAAGCACTGGCCTTGGAGTCAGGAGTACCTGGGTTCAAATCCTGTCTCAGAAGCTTAATTACCTAGCTGTGTGGCCTTGGGCAAGCCACTTAACCCCATTTGCCTTGCCAAAAACCTAAAAAAAAAAAAAGTTAACTGAGTTGAAATCTTACCTTAGGTGAATCATAGTTGTGTTACTCTGGGCAAGTTACTTAACCTCTGTATATCTTCATTTTCTTATATTAAGCATTATATAAATGCTATTATTATTAGTTCTAGCTGTTAGTAATATTGTGTTTTACAAATAGTTGAATCTCCTTCAACCTTAAGTTTTCTCATCTGAATGCCTATCAGGTTCTCTGAATTATTATGGCAAGCTTTAGAGTATTATACAAAAAGAAAAATGTACATAATATCGATGCCAGACCATGATCACCAGATACTTCACTGGAACAAAACACAAATACTTCCCTTATTTCAACCCCCCTAGTCTGGAAGACATTAACCAAGATTTAAACTAAAAGGTAAACAAAAGATTAATAAGTATTCAAATTTGTATAGAATTGGCAGAATTTCAGAGGTATGCATTGGTGTGATTCCAAGATCTAATATTATTTTTTTTTTTTGCAAGGCTATGGGGTTAAGTGGCTTGCCCAAGGCCACACAGCTAGGTAATTATTAAGCGTCTGAGGCCCCATTTGAACTCAGCTACTCCTGACTCCAGGGCCAGGTGCTCTATCCACTGTACCACCTGGCCGACCCAAAGATCTAATATCCTAAAGGAAAGTTAATGAAATTGTGAAGATCTAAAAAAGAGCCATTCCAGTAAGGAAGAAAATGGGAGCAACTAAAGATAAATAGTCCTTATCTCCACATATAGGAAATCACAAAATAGGAAAGAGAAGGAATAGGTGGAAGGAAGGAGCCGCTGAGGGGAAAAAGATAGGTAAAAAAAAAGTATAACAGGATTTAGAGCTGACAAAAACCTAGCTCCAGTCAGT
Organism: Macrotis lagotis; assembly: GCF_037893015.1. Taxonomy (NCBI): domain Eukaryota; kingdom Metazoa; phylum Chordata; class Mammalia; order Peramelemorphia; family Peramelidae; genus Macrotis; species Macrotis lagotis. The sequence continues at coordinate 107,654,058 of NC_133664.1, forward strand.
CCTTAATTTTTTTATTAACAAAAAAAATCTATTTTCACGCCACCTCTTCAAAAAAAAAACTTTGTAAGAAATAAGTATGGTCAAGTCAAAATGAAACTCCCCCTCTCGACTCCTTCAAAAAGCGCCAACCTCTTTCATTTATAGAGGAGCAAACTGATGCCCAACGAGGCTGGGATTTTTTTCCAAGGTCATCCCGAGTAGTAATTAGAGAAGCTCGAAGGCCAAGTCCTCGGATTCCAGATCCGCTCGCTTTCCACTAGCCCCGAAGAATGAAGGAAAGGGGCCGCGCGGGAGGGTCTGCAGCCATCAGCATCCCGTCAACATGCCTCTTGGACACGTCAACATCCCCACTTCCGGTGGGCGGGACTCCCGAGGCGCCACTCTCATTGGCCGCCGCGCTGTTCCCACGGCAACCGCGGGTAATTGATGTGGCTGGGGCCAGCCGGGCGGCAGGAGTGGGAGGAACCCAGACGCGCCGCAAACAAGCGCTAATAAAGGGCTTGGGATGGCGGGGAGGATGCCGAAGAATGCCGGAGGGCGCGTGGCTGGGCGGGTGCGGAGGACTGTAGGAGCCCATCACTCGAGATTGTTAAACCACCAATGTTGCGAGCGCAGAGCGCTTCACAAATCCCGAAGCGCTGTTGGGATGATGCTGACCCCGATGCAGCAAATGGAACGAAGGAAAGGGGTTGGATGCTGCGGTCCAGCATCCCCTCCCCCACACCGGCCCCGGCCCCACCCCCACCCCAAACTGCCCAACCGGAGCTCGGGAGATCCGGGAGCTCAGAGGACAGAGCGGCGTTATCGCGCAGGCGCCGAGTTCAGACCTCCGACCTCCAGGGGTCGCAGGAGAGTCCTCCAAGCTCTGGCCCGGCGTCTCTTCTAGCCCGCCAGCTTCCGGTACTCCGCTTTTCTACGCCTCTTCTCGCGCGCATGCGCCAAAGCAACCCGACCTGCTCTCGCTCTCCGGGCCGGAGGCGTCGCCCCAGACTTGAGCGGAGCGGAAGGAGATGAGGGAGCCCGACTTCCGGAGGACGTGACGTAAGGCGAGGAAGGCCCGGACCCATTAAGTTGGTTAGTGTTTTTTTTTTTTAGTTTGTGGGGTTTAGTGGGGTGCCGTTAAAATGGGGGTTCCGTGGGGTCGAGCTAGGGCTGAAGCGTTGTGCCTCAGGACTTGTTCCCTCGGGGGTCAAATGGTCAGAGGTGAGGTCAGAAGTCAGCCCAGGTCACTCTACTAATGACGTATTACGAAATGAAACTGACTACAGCAGCTTCTTGTTAGCTAGCGGGGTGTTAGGCTTTGGGGATGCAAAGGCAAAAAATGGGCCAGGCCTGGCCATCGAATAATTAACATTCTAATGAATGGAATGCAATGAAAGAGGGGGGCAACATATACACGAGGGGAACAATTACAAGTGTGATACAAAGTGGGAGGAAGAGAGCATTAATAACTGGGGGAAAGGGGGAGGGCAAGCTTGGGGTTTGAAAAAAACAGTCATTTTTCTCTCTCTTGTTAACCTTTCTGCTTTTAATTTTTTGTAATGCAAATATATTTTGGGGGGGAAATTTTACAGTTTCATCTTAGTGAATTGTATCATAGGTAGTTATGTTCCTAAGGTAGACACAAAATAACTGTTATCTTTTGACCTAGCATCAGTGGGCCACTTTCCCAACAAACTCCAGCAGTCTGGTTTCTCATTAGGCCACCAATTTTGTTCATTTTGAATCTACTTTATACATCTCTCCCGTCCATCATCCCTTTCTCTTCCTGCATAATCATCCCTATTTCAGGTACATGGCTTCTCTCACCTGGACTATGATGATAGCCTTCTATCTTCTCTCTCCCCTTTGATCTATTCTCTACCCAACCAAAATACACTTTAAAAGCCCAGCTCTGGGGGCAGCTAGGTGGTGCAGTGGATAGAGCACCAGCCCTGGAGTCAGGAGGACCAGAGTTCAAAGGTGGCCTCAGGCACTTAATAATGACCTAGCTGTGTGGCCTTGGGCAAGCCACTTAACCCTATTGCCTTGCAAAAAAAAAAAAACTAAAAAAACCCAAACAAACAAAGGCCCAGCTCTAACTATGTTATCTCCCTACTCAAAAACCTTTTGTGGAACTTTCTCTCCTGGAGGACAAAATGCAAATTCTTTAGCCTAAGGTTGTCTGGCATTTGTTTCCAACCAAATGAGACCTTTGGTTCTTCTTGATATCAAATTCCACCTCTTACTTTCAGCATCATATAAGTGGCACATATTCAGTAATAGAACTCATAGTTAACCCCTCCCATTCACAATACACCCCTCCACCCCCAATACTCTCACAACACCATTGCAAACTATTGGGAGCACCACTATCTTAAGTATCCTTATCTTCCTTTATGGTTTCATTTAGGTATGCAGTAGATATTGTACCAACCATGAAGTCAGGGAGACCCGAGTTCAAATCCAGCCTTAAACTCTTGACACTAGTGTGTGGCCTAGACCAAATCACTTAAAGCTGATTACCTCTCATCCAGGGTGATCTCCAGTTGTCTTGATCCATATCTGGCCTCTGGGCCCAGATGATTCAAGAGCTGAAAATAAGACTGGGGACTTTGCACAGCACCCTCTCACTCAAATCCAATTCACATGCTTGTCATGGCATCACCTCTCTGCTGTCTTGGTCTTCAAGAATGAAGGACAAACATTAATTATTCAGTCATCACCTTAGCCTTCCCTGATCTCTGTGTATGTTTCTCCTCTCCTTTCTCTTCAGATTACATTTATAAGGTTTAATATACCCATTTTGTAAATATGAGATTATAGATCTCAAACTAAAAGGCACTTCAGTGGTCATTCAGTCTTAAAACCTATCATTTTATGGGTGTGGAAACTTAAAGCCCATATTATGTTCCTCCCAGTATCACATAAACCCCTTGTAGGTATGGAATGTGCTTTTTTGAACTTAGTAACTATTAAATATTTATGGAATTGAATTGAACCCTCTCATTCAAATACATTTTTATTCTTCTGGGTATATTTTATTAATATCCATATACTTACTTTAAGCATGAGGAGTAATATTTTGAGGAGGGGGAGGACAGTGATTTACAGGTATGTTTAAAAAAAAGGAGGAAGAAAAAGATTGATTTACAAGGATCTTTTTATATTACAGCACTGTACCTGGTAGGGAAGAAGATAAATATTTTGGGGACATAATGTATCTGCAAATAGGTGACTGGATATCTGCTGTAGGGGAAGGAAAGGAACAAAAATGTGTAAATTACAGAAACAACTTATGATAGAATTCAAATTTTATTCAAGTCAGTAATTTCTAACTCAAATACTTTTTTTCATGGAAGCTTTGTTAGAAGCATTGACTACCCCATTTAAACATTTAATAGACTGAAATACTGTACATTCACAATGAAAAACTTAGAAAACAATATTGCATTATTAGACATTACACAAAACACTAAACTATATATTGAACAATATATTGAATTTGAGGAGATGTTATTTGTCTTTAAGGCTAGTACTTGCAGAAAAGCAGTTTTAATTGGTACAATAGAACTAATGCTGAAGTAGATAAATTGCTTTTGAATTCTGACTGCCATTTAGTAATATCTGTGTGTCCTTGAACAAATCACTTAATAATCCTGAATCTCAACTTTCTCATCTGTAAAGAATAAAGGAATTGGACCAAGTGGTTTCTGTTGTCCCTTCTCCAAGTTTGATCTTGAGTTAGAGGAGACTGATGCAAAGGGAGAAGGAAACATGGGGAAATTCCATAGGAAATTACTGGGAACTTTCAAGAGCTTTAAATGTTGATGACACTGGCATCTTATGGTCATTGAAATTATGACTTTTCTTTGCTAAAGATGATCACTAGCAGTATTTTTATATTTAATTGATTGCTTTTTGACTCATAACTAGAACAGAAAGATTTTCCTTAGGATGGACTAGAGTTTTAAGAGCAGAGAATGTAAGGGATGAAGTTGGTTGTGTGTGTATACATATAAATAAGATTATATAAGGTGTACAATTAAGTTAGCTGAGTGGTGAAAAAGTAAAATAGAGAAATAGCAACATGATCCCTCTGAACTAGAAGGAAAAGAAATAGTAAGATAAAATGGGAGTCAGACTTCCTGTGCTGACCATGAGATGGCTCTGTTAAATCAGGAGAGTTTCGGAGAAGCCTGAAATCAGAAGTGAAAGAAATTTGGAAGAGCAGAGTCAGTAAGTTGAATCAACTTTGAGATATGTCCAGAACTTCCTAAAGTAATATTTTATTCAGTGTGCTTATATGATTAGTGAACCCCAGATGGGGTTGTTAAAGGTTCCTCTAGTTTAAATCCTGCTTTCCATCGGAAGTGATTTTGAAGTTTTCTGGCATGACAATGAAAGGCTAATAGCCTGGGGAGATTTTTTTTTAAAATAGTAACTTTTTCCCCCCTTTGGTTTTTAGGAATGGAGTTATTTCCTTTTGGTTTTGGGTTAGTTTTTGTTATTCTTTTTTTCCTGTTCTGAGGACAGTACTTTCCTAGTTAGGTAATTCCAGCTTATTAACACTGTAAGAGGTGAGTTAACATATTTAAAATATTTCTCAACCTACTACTAAGATTTCACATCATATAGCTTTACTTAACGCCGAGAATATCTGATCTCTTTTGCCAATTTTTGATCTGGTATGAGCTGTCAGTTCTAACTGGCAGATAACTTGGATCTGGTGTCTACCCTCCTGTAGATCTTTATGTAAACATGTGCTTTAGTATTTAGTATTTATTCATCAAAATGGTATAATAATGATTTTCTTTCTGAAATACTGAGGTCTTTGAGACATATAACATGTAACTGTTATAGAATTGTGGTTTTTTAGCCGTTTGCAATTCTCTTCATGACTCCATTTGGGGTGTTCTTGGCCAAGATCCTGGGCTGGTTTGCCATTTCCTTCTCCAGCTCATTTTATAGATAAGGCAAACAGGGTTAAAAGACTTGCCTAGAGTCTCACAGCTAGGAGGTATCTGATTAGATTAGAATCTAGGTCTTCTGATGTGGGGCTCAAGTGCTCTATCTACTGTACCACCTAGCTGCTCTATTTTAGAACAGTGTAGATCTTTACAGGACAAAAACAAAACATACAGAGTGGAAATGAGTCACATCACAATTCAGAGAATGAATAGTCACCATTTGGGAAATAAAAATCTTGTGTTTAAGGATTTTTTAATGTTCTTTTAGAGCAAGTTCACCAAAAAAACTACAAGACCACTACTACCTTAGTCCAATAACCCCTTCCTCAAATAACTTCCAACCTCTAATGACTCTGGATGAATTCAGTCCTGTAACCTAGAGGCTAAATGACCTCATAATTCATTAGCACTTCTCAGAGCCTTTTGTAATCCTTTGAGAAAGAGTGTTCAAAGGACTAAATAAAATAAAGGCAACAGTATAATTATTTTTCTGCAAAGATTGAACCTTTAGATGTCAAACAGTCAGCATATTTATTTTGCAGATTGCTTACGTTGATGTTTTCTGAAGATACATTAGTGTTAATTGTGACCCTGGTAATCTCTTTCCCATTCTCCTTACCAAGCAAGCTTACTTTAAAAAAAAAAAAAGGATAATTTGAATGTACTAAATGCCTATTTAAGCATAACATAGTTAATTGCAAAGAAAAGGTATAGCAAAGCAATAACAGATAACTTTTTAATTGTATCAGCCCCATAAACAGAAAACATAAACCATAAATATAAAGTATTGTGCCAAAGAATCAGTTATATTGTATCACATAGGTTTCTCAAGTCCCCACACAATAAAATATCTGCCAATTTGCATGATTCATCATGACTCATCTTTTGCATCTTTCTTTTCCTAAATGTTTATTGGGCAGTCCTAGGATATTTCCTACTAAGATGTTTATCATCCTTTTCCATTTGTGTAGGAACTGCCTTTCCCAGCTGTCTCTGGAGATGTCCTCCCTTTCAGAATATGCCGTGCGGATGGCTCGGCTGAGCGCTCGAATATTTGGAGAAGTTGCCAGCCCCACTGATTCCAAGTCCATGAAAGTAGTGAAGTTGTTTAGTGAGCAACCTTTGGCCAAAAGGAAGGAAACCTATGACTGGTATCCCCCTCACAACACCTATTTTGCTCTCATGAGGAAACTCCGTTTCTTTGGTCTTTACAGGTAATAGAGAAAAAGAAACTGGGAATGGTGAGAGAATTTTTGATATGTGAGAATACAGGCAGGATGCCTAAAATCTTTCTATCCTTTAGGGTACCTATCTATACTTTTAAAGCTAAAATTAAGAGAAAATGAAAGATTTTTTTCAAAATATCTATAGCTTGAAAACCATTTTAGTATATGTGTTGATTGGAAGAAACATTGAATTTTCAAGTACCTGAAAATTGATTAAAATTGTGCAGAACTTTTAGTTTGGCATCCACACTGTTAACGAGTCCTGAATGATGCCGGAGAGAAAAAGATGTAAATATTGTGCAAAGAAATAGCAGCAATATTAATGTATTCAATGATATTGGTAGTGGGACAACAGTTTCAGCTCAATGATGAGTTTTTGCCCCAATCTCTGACCTTCCTATTAGGTGTGGGAACCTCTGTTATTCTTATAGTCATACTTTCCCTGGCACTATTATTTCTACCCACCTTGTTCAAATAATTTAATTTTGTTTGTATTTTTTATGCATAATTTTGTTCTAATGAAGCTGCAGGCTACCTTTAAGGGTTTACATTTAGATTTAATGGTATTGTATTTTTTATTCATTGGAGAAAGAGCCTATAGTAAAAGAAAAATGGGATTCAGGCAAGGGAAAGGGTAAGATCAGATATCTTTAATTTTAGAACTGTTATGTTAGCATTTTTTTAAATTGACATATCATTGAGATTCAAAAATAATACGCTATTTCTGCTTATGCATTTGAATTAATATGAGAATATTTGCCTCTCAGGATAGCTAGACTCTAATATTTCAGTACTAAATGACTTTGTTAGCTCATATAATATTATACATTATAGTCATATAGTCATATACATTTAGTCATATACATATAGTCATAATTTTCATGTTGCTTTTCCACAGAATATTTTTAATCTGAGACCGGGACTGCAGAAAGACTACCTGGTCTTAGTAACTCTAAATATTAGGCAACAAAATTTTTTAGGTCAACAATAGGATGAAATGCTGAAGGTTCTGCAACTTAACTTGCTTAGAGGAAAAACTCTTCATCATGATAATGTAACATAGTGCTTTTTTAGACAGAAGGATCGTAATTCATAGTTTTCAGTTTTAGTAGGTGCTTTTTGCCTTTCTACTATGTTGGGACTAAAATATTACTCACTTTTTTAATTTTAAAATTCTCAAGAAAGTTTGTCAAAAAGCCTTTATAAGTATATGTTAAGTTTATCAAATCAAAAATATCAATTTAAAATCAGATTTACTTACTGATGGACAATATATAAAATATCTGAATTTTAAAATTCTCAATGAAGTTAGATGTCAAAAAACCTTAAAAGTACCAAAATACTTTACCCATGCAAAATACAACAGAAAATGAGGGAAGAGAGGGTAGATCTCAGAGTGGCCAGGATTGAGGAATATATCATAAAGTTTATATATTAAAATGCATGTTATTCGCCTATAAGAAAACTCCTTAGACCCTTACACTACATCTGTGCCCTATTGTTTTACATACAGTCCTAAAAAAAAAAGCGTTTATCTCATTTCTTAAGTCATAACAGACTAGCATCAGCAAATTAGAAAGAAAGAGAGGAGTTTTCTATTGTTAGATATATTAACAAGAGAGATCTGACTGTTGGGAGCCTGATAGCAAAAAAAAAAGAAACAGGAAAAACTATTAAAAGTAAACAACTCTAAAAATATAGTCTGGGACCTACCAAGTAGGGGGAAAATAAGTCCTTATTCACAGCATCATTGTACAATAGTACATTATAATAATTTATGTTTATAATGATGACTGTCATTAGAAAAGGGTTAATGTTTGGTATCTTCTGCTTTATAAAAAAGTTAGCAAAGCATATAATAAAGTTTAATAATAAAGTCAAAATGGGTTAAAATAAACAAATTTTGATGCTTAAAGGTATAAATTCTCAGTTAAGAAAAAAGTACCCATTGGCTGAGGTTTTTCTGCGTGTTAGGACCAAATATGAATGTTATTCCTAGGAAGTAAAATAAATATAGATTAGCATCATTTGCGAAAGAATTTTAGTTCTGCTCTAATACATATCCTAACAATTAGCAAACATTTTTTCTTGGAGGCTTGTTTTTTAGCAGTTAGAAAAGACAAGCCTCCACCTTACACTCAGTTTACAGGTGATCTAGCCATCTGACCAATCTTTAGAGCCTGATATCCATGGCACTGGAACTCCTTCCCACCACTGACACCCTTTCCTGCTCGTTGTCTTTTGTGACCTAGAACTCTTATGCTTTAAAACTCTTTACCTTAGCATTTTTAAAATAATTTGCCATTGAGATGCAAAAACAATATGTTCATTCACCTGAGTCATTTCCTGGTAGTTCTGTGCACCACAGTTGCTGTGGTAGCTAGAGTTCCTACATTTTTCCTTATTTTCTTTCTGTTCAATCTTTCCTATATTGCAGCAGAAGCTTCCCAGCTTCTAGCAGGTCTCTGGAGTCTGCCTTTATTTCCTTAATTGATTTCTCATCTTACAGGATTTCAAGGGTCATAGGGAATTTGCTTTTCAGAGCTCCTATTATGGACCTCAGGTATATCATTAGTAAAATAAATTCATAAACAAGCCTAGAAGCTTAGCCACAATTTACATCTTTGTTTCTATGGGATCAGACATTCTGAATTTCTGAGGGTTTTTTGGTTTTTTGGTTTTAGTTTTTGTGAAGCAGTGGAGTAAAGTGACTTGCCCAAATCCTACAGCCAATAAGTATCAAGTGTCTGAGGCTGAATTTGAACTCGTCCTCTTGACTCCAGGATGTGCTCTATCTACTGTGCCATCTAGCCACTCCCAAGGCATTTTGAATTTCAAATAATGCACTTAGAGATGAACTTTTGAAATGTAACCTATTCATAAGTTGGAGATAGCTTTGTGTTTTCCATAAACCTAGTTGGGTATGCTCCCTTGAAAAAGTCAAATATTGATAACCATTATCATCATCAGAACTAGCATTTATGTATCACTTCAAGGTATGCAAGTCATGTGTTTACTTATTTGAAACCTACAAAAATCACCAAAGAGAACATTATTACAGTTACTTGATTAATTAATTATTTTTTTTCTCTACTCAGAGATGAACATGAAGATTTTAAGGAAGAGCAAAGACGACTAAAGAAGCTTCGTGGAAAAGGCATACCAAAGAAAGGAGAAGGAAAAAGATCAGCTGCAAAGAAATAGTGTTGGACTAATCTCTGGACCAGTCAGTGACTAAAATGAAAAAGAAGTACACATGCTTGTAATTTTTCCACTCTCAGTAGTAATACCATTTTCCTAAATTGACTATTGATCCAAAAATTATCCTTGTCATTCTAATGGAATCAGATCATGCTGAATTAGGATCGGATTCTTGAACCTATTTTGGTCCTTAAAAGTTATTTTGACCTTGATAGTTCTGTAAATATGTCATCTGTTGTATTCTCAAAGAAATTATAAATATGTAAATATTTGCTAATTTTCTAGCAAAAAAAAAATCCTGTGGTTGGCATCTTGTGATTACTTCTTCAGCCCAATTGGCCACTAATGATTCTGTGTGAACATATTTTTTCCTTCCTTTTTTTTTTAAAAAGGTTTTTGCAAGGCAAATGGGGGTTAAGTGGTTTGCCCAAGGCCACACAGCTAGGTAATTATTAAGTGTCTGAGGCTGGATTTGAACTCAGGTACTGACTCCAGGGCTGGTGCTCTATCTACTGTGCCACCTAGCCACCCCCCCATGCATCTTTTTTGACTTAGCCTGACTTACTCCACTCATTCACTAGCCCACTTTCTTCACTTTTTTGAACCACACTGCCTTTAACCTGACTGTTTATAAGACTTTTTTTGCATTATCCAGCATATTTTTGGGTCTTTGGCAAAGAAGGGAGGATTTATTAAGGATCTCTGGGATATTGAGGAAACTAAACTGTTTAAGTAACTTGTCCAATGTCAAACAGCTACTAAGTGTCTGTGACTGTATTTGAATCCAGGTCTTCCTGCCTCCAGACCCATGGTTTTGCCATCCAGCTACCCTAAGTGACATAACTAGGGAGAGAGATGAGAATATAGGGTGAGGATTCTCTTTATTGAAGTGGTATTATATAGTCATACATATCTAAATCTACATTTATACATAGAAAAAGAATTGGGTGACAATTAAGAATCTATTATTTTGGCAGTGGGCCTAAATTAAATTGAAGAGCCATTTTAACCTAGCTTTGGTCTCTCCTAGAAACACTAAAATACTCTGGTGCAGTTTTCATAGAACATTGGTTGTTCTGAGATATTTCTGGCTTTTTCCAGTACATATACTGTTTTACTTTTGTTTTCATGGGGAGAGTGGAGAAGAAAATGAACTTGTACATTGTTCCTACAGTTCCTCAAGCCAGCATTGATTTAAGTAAGCGTTATAGAAGGTGGTAAAAGGATTTTTGAGACAAGAGGAGCCCTTAAAAATCATATAATCCAAGCCCTTTTACATATGAGGAAACTGAGGCAAGAGGCTGTCTGTCCAATATCACTCAGCTAGTTAGTAGTAGAATAAGAATTTCAATTCAGGTTTCTTGACTCCCACTCTAATCACTGTCTTCTGTAGTATGCTGGTAGTAATTGGGAATAATTCTAAAGCCAATATTGACTTTAAGCTTATTCCTGCTCCAGTGCAAATTCTGTTTGTTGTGTTAGAACAAATAGATCTTTTAGAAAAACATTATATAGATGTTATCACTAAGATCCGAATTGTAGACCATATGAAGAAATCAGCTTCCTTAAAGTGGTGGTTGTTTCTTTTGGGAATGTCATCTCCCAATAGTATAAGGCTTTATATCCTAATGTAATTTTAAATCATATGTATTTTTTTTAATGTGGCAGAAGACAGGGTTGTGACTTGATTAAAGGTCCTAGACAGTAAGAAGGTATGGTCTAATTATTTTAGGATTAAATGTCTAAAATGTAGCTGATCCAAATGATTTAAAGCTGACAAGGAGATTTAGCTGGGAGTTTGATAAAAAGGTATTCTTGAATATTGTGCTCTCTAGTAGGAGAGAAGTGAACAGCATGAAGAAAGCATTTGAATTAGGAAGGAAAAAGAAAAGAGTAGGCAATTTCAGAGTAGCATTTTGAAAATGACAAGCTACAAAGATTCAAAGTTAGAGAATATTTCCTTGCTCAGATGAAGCCAAAAAGGGAATCATTGTGTGGGACAGCTGATAGAAGGGACTGAAGTGTGTTTTAAACCCTGCAGTACCCCAAGCAGTAACGGCAGTGAGCAGGTTTAATTGGAAGGGGAAGTAGCTCCGACAATGGAAGCCTGGACTGTCAAAAGATTCATTGAGCACTTAAAATTGATATTGCTAAATATCTGAACCTAAAAGATTGATAGTAAATGTTTCCTTAAAGAGTTATGCCCTAAGACCATATAGTTTAAGCAAAAATATCCACTGTATCAAGGGAGGAGACATGAGAGTGAATACTGGATCCCTGTTCTGTCTCATGGTTCCAACTGCAGACATCAAGTGTTAGAAAGGGTCTTGGTCATCTAATCCAGCTCCAGTCACTTCCCCTGGAGGAAACCAATAGCCCAGGGCTGTAACAGCAATGGGAAATTGAAGACATTGTTCCATTTTCTAATTCCTGGTTCCCAGGTGGAAAAACACCCATGCTGATGACCTGTTTTGAGGTCTCCCTTTGTACCAAGTACCTGTATGGAACTCTCTGGGGCACCTCCTGCTGTGCTCTAGGTGTTAGGGAAATGCAAAATGAAGAAACAGCCTCTGCTCTCAAAGAAATTACATGTTCCTGGGGTAGGAGAATGTGAGCAAGGAAAGAATACTAATGAGAAGTAGCCCCAGTGTTGAGCCTTGATCCAGGCAAGATGGACAAGTGTCACGCACGGAAGAGTTGAAGTGCAGAAGCATCTACTAACCACTTAATTTGTATCATGTCCTGGACTCAGCACAGGGAGACATCCATAAGAAGAATAGTTAGGTACAGAGATCTAAAGCACAGGAGAGAGGTCAGAGAAAGTTATAAATTTGGGAATCCTACCCAAAAGTAATCATTTAAGTTGTGAAAGCAGATGAAATCACCAAGAAATATAAAAAAAAATCTTAGCATTTTATGGTTTTTTCCACATATTTTCTATTTTTCCAGTTACATATAAAGATAATTTTCAATTTTTTTAATTTCCAAATTTTTTCCATTGCCTCCTCCCTTCCCAAGACAGCAAGCAACATGGTTATCCATGTACAATCATGTTCAGATATATTTCCCTATTGAGACTTAATGTTTAATGAATGACAAAAGAATAGGAGTAGATCTGTGATCTCACATTAAGGAATTCTTCTCTGAAAGTTCTTAAGGATGAACAACATACCTTTGTATTAGTACTTCATATACTTTCATGTAACATTTGAATATATGTCTTTGTAATTATTTGTTTAGTTCAAAAATAATTCATAACAAAAAAAAAAGCCCCATGCTTTTATCCTAGTCTGGATGGGTACCCCTGATAACTTAATTTGCATTTTTGGTCTATTTTTTCCTTATTCACTATCTTCTGTTGTCCTTTAGCTATTGACTTTCAGTTAAATTTAGATGAACATTGACTTTTAAAAACATATATATATGTGTGTATGTATTTTCAAGGGGAAATAGCCCCAAAAATACTTCTATTCCCCGTCTTCATATTAAATTGTTTGCTTTTGAAAATGAAATCACATCTCAACTCTGAAAAAAATCAAGATTATTTCTTGATTTGCTGTGATGATTTTATTTTTTTTTAAAGTGGAATAAGCAATAAGATTAGTTCTATCTTAGATCTATTGGTTTGTTGGGATGGAAATCCCTTTGAGAGGAAATTACACTCCAGGATTTGTGATGAAGAAGAGAAAAGACAGGAATAGTCTAATATAAGCTATAGATTTTGGTAGAGTAGATTTCAAAGGGTTCAGAGGAAGAAGAAGAAGGAATTCACGAATAGAAATTCTTTAAGGGAAATAAGCCCAGAGAAATGGTTGGGAAGCTCTTAAGAATGAGGTTCTGAAGATACAAGAAAAAAAAATATTCTAATGAAGAAGGAAAAGAGAAGCTGTTCAAAATGAGGGCATAGGAGCAGCTAGGTGTCAAAATGGATAAAGCACTGACCCTGGAGTCAGGAGGACCCGAATTCAAGTGTTAGTCTCAGACACTTTACACACTTAATTACCTAGCTGTGTGACCCTTGGACAAGTCACTTAAGCCCATTGCCTTGCAAAAAACAAACAAACAAACAAACAAAAAAGATGAGGAGAAACGCAGAGAAGTCACTGAATTTTCAAAAATTGTGCAGATGATTGAAGCAAGGAAAATGTATAAAATTTCAGAGTTAAAAGGAAACTTATTGACTTATAACCCACACTTAAAAAAAAAAACTCCAAATAATTACTACAGTTGGCATCCTTTACCCTGCTTTCAGCTGTTTTGAGGAATCTGACCCATAATTTTTACCAGAACTGGGAGAAAAATATAAGTTCTAATTTTACGGCAACTAAATTTATAGACCATTCTGGTGAAAGTTCAGAATACTTATTCTTTCCATCAGTGTTTCAACATGTACCTTCCATCTGGTTGAGTTGGTTTATTAGGTGGAGGAGGGAATTCCCACTAACCTCTGTGCATTTTAATGTCATACTTTTTAACTTCCCCGAACTTAAATAGGTAATCTTGGGATCTTAATGCAAATAGGCTACCAAGCTGGCTAATTCTGCTTATCCCTACCCAATCACATGTCTTCATGATAACTGGAAGATTATTCTACTTAGACCACTTCATCCAGCCTCTCCTATTTGGATGGAAGAATTCATACAGCTTCTATAAGTCCAAGGGGGAGGAAGTAAACTCTTTTTTAAAAAGACTACCTCTACCTCCCTTTCACCCAAAGATACTTGGAGAATACTGTTTTGGTCCTAATGCAGAGGAAGGCTGCAGGGCAAGGGAAGAAAAGTTCTTGAAACTCTTAACCTTATATTGTTCTTTTTAAGTGAAATGCGTTTCCTTTTTTTAGTGTTAAAAATACCAGCCAAACAACAGTAATACATTCTAGAAGGCTGAGATTACAAGGAAACAAAAGAGTAAAGCTTTCAGTAGAGACATAAATGGAAAAACAATGAAACATTCAAGAACACCAAAGTTAGAACAAGCATTCAAGAATATTGATCCAAAAAAAAGGCCTCATGAAACAGAAGAATGAAAAGCAGTAGAATGGCCTAACTAGGGTGAAATCTAAGAATTTAGAAACCAAAAAGAATTTGAAGATTCTTTAGTATGACTTCCTTATTTCACCTATGAGCAAATACCTAAACTCAAATGACAGAACTATGATCAGAGCCCAAGTCTAGTCTGGTAGGTTCTATGACCATATACTGCTTCAGCTGGTTATCCCAACCACAGTTCAGCCTTTTCTAAGGCCCAGCTCATGATCTCTCTGATAGATCATGGCCGGGCAGCAATCAGAACCTATCCTTAAAAGTAAAAGCTGGAGATCATAGAATTTCTGTTAGTGAATTCCTTTTTCTGCTTCCTCTGAAATCTGCTCTTCCAAAATCTAAAGCTTTTATTGAACTATTCCTGTCTTTCCTCTTCTCCATCAAATCCTAAGGAGTATAATTTCCTCCCAAAGGAATTTTTACCCCAACAAACCAATAGATCTAGGATGGAATTAATCTTGTTGCTTCTTCCATTTAAAAAAAAATAAAATAATCATTAAAGCAAATCAAGAAATAATTCAAAATGGTGGTCTTTCAAAGGCCATTTTGTGCTTGCTACTTCCAAATCTTGAGGATTGATTTGATATCAGAAACCCAGAAAAAAAAGGTTTGACAATGGCATGGGAATTGAGACAAGTGCAAATTTATTCCCAATTCTTGCCAATTCAGCCTTTGATAACTGAGGCAAAACATCTGTATTTAGAATGTGTTACAACCTCATTGTCCAGAATGATCATCAACTTTAAGCCACACATAGCCCCACTTTCTTACCTTGTAATGTGCAAAGGAATAGCCCTTTTGTCTGATTTTACTGAGCCCAATAGGTTGCTGAACCATTTGCAATGACAAGGAAATGAAGAGATGGGAGATGTTGGTTTGTGACAGGAAGACCTTGTGAAACTACCACTTCCCAAGTATTTAATTCTTGAAGGAACCATTGAGCAGGGGCCACCATCTGGATTAAACAAAGAACACAGAAGGCTACTTTTTCAACAATACTTCCCACACATGTATTCTACCATTTGAAGATTTATTTGGGTTAAACTCTCTTAAAAAAAAATGAAAATCACCCCAGAAAAGGATAAGCCTTACATTCACACTCAGCTATCACTTACTTTGATCAGATTAACTTTTTTTTTTTTAGGTTTTGCAAGGCAAATGGGGTTAAGTGGCTTGCCCAAGGCCACACAGCTAGGTAATTATTAAGTGTGTGAGACCGGATTTGAACCCAGGTACTCCTGACTCCAAGGCCGGTGCTTCATCCACTACACCACCTAGCCGCCCCGATCAGATTAACTTTTAGGCAGAGATAATGCCAATAAATAGATAACTTTTAGCTTCATCAGAATCATGGTTAGGTTAAGCAGGAATATCCAGAAAAATTAGAAAGCCATGTTTATGACAACCATGGACATGGCATCCTTGATAGCTCCCAATTAGGATTAGTAGGATGTGAGTACTGAGAATGTGATCAGTGTGGGCTCACAAAGACACTCGGAAATGATAGATCCAGAAAAGCTATAGCCAGACAAGAAGGGTAGATCCCAAAACATATCTGGAGGACAAGACAGAACCAGGGAATTCAAGACACCTATTCAAATTGCCAAAGCACTACTGTCCAGAAAGGCCAGAGAATGTCAGAAAACCAGGAAATCAACAGGAATTAAAAGGTAGTGTGTTCAGAACAGGCAGGAGGGATTAGTAACAAGGAGACTGGTATGAATTACCAAACCAGAATTTTTTTTTTTATATATATATAATTCCTGATAGGGCAGAAACCCATCCTAGGAGGCACCCTTCACTGCAGCTATATATTATAAACCCTGGCAGATCCTCACACAACTACTAAGATATTAAAATCACCATACCCAAAAGATGTTGAAAACTAATTTCTGCTTTAGCATAGATCCCAGAGTTCCAAGAAGATAAATACCTTACCCATTATAACGGCTGACTTAAAGAGATGTGAACTAAGTTGTTTTTTTTTTCATCTAACAATATCTTACTGTCTTTCATGGAGAAGATTGCATAAGTCAGTAGAGAAAATAATTTCTCTGAGGGAGTGAATGTACAGAAGGAAAAGCAGAAGGCCAGAAACTGAGCCTTGGAGACATCTGGGGGATGAGGGTGGGAGTAAAGAAGAGGATGATGCCCAGTTACAAGCAGTCAACAGAGATGCAGGAAAGGAACCAAAGTAATGTCACAAAAGCCAAGGAAGAAGGAACTTTTTGAGAAAGAGGGATTCAACCAGGAAATGGTGCTAAGAGGCCAAGGGGAAAAGAAATTAGCTATTTGGATTTATCTAGAAAGAGGTCATTGGTAGACTCGGCAAGAGTAGTTTCAGTAGAGTGGTGGAGAGAGAAGCCAAAATGCTGGAACTGGAAGCATTTTTTATGACTAAGTACAAGAAATAATACCTTCAAGATGTCATCATAAATTCTTGCAGGTTCAAGACCATATAAGGCTTTTTTGTTTTTCAAAATTACTTAACCATTCTGATCTGATTTTTTGAGTAAGACATCATAGCCAAAAAAGAAAAACTCTATAAATCAGTGCTAATAGCTTATTAACTTAGGAAGTTGGTTTTTATGTATTTCCTTCATGATGGCTATGCACTTTATACTTTGTAATTATTTCATTACCTTAAAATTTTTTTTATTCTAGTTTTTTTCAGTGACACTGAGTTAAGTTGTAGGTACTATATCTTAGTATTCATTTAAAATATTTTTTAATTGCTGGAGGAATTTAAACAGGTAAATAAAATGTACTACATGGTCTCTACCCCTAACTCCTATATAAGTCAAGCCCGATGGTTTTTCCCTTACTTCTTCCTAGACTGAGGGGGCAGGAAGCACACCTCTGAGTTTCCTGCTGTGTTTGCCTGAGTTTGAGGATAAACACATGCAATGTTGACATCCTTAAGATGTCCTATGGTAAAGATATTCTTAAAGCTTTGATAAATCTCTGGGAGATAATAAAATCCTGGGACAGGAGATAAACTTTGGGTTCTCATCACAGCAGCCCTTTACAAAGAATGTGCTAAAGAAAAAATCTAAGAAAAGAAAATTCAAACCAACCAAAATAGAAAATTAACAAAGGAGGGAAAAGAAAAAATATTGATGCCTACAAAATAATGAAAAAAGGAATACAGATGGAAAAAAGAAATAAGACATTGAGAAACCCCCCCCAAAAGGTTAAGCCACACATTTAGAAAAAATAAAATAATAGCACAAAGTCACAAGACTAAATTTATTTAAAAAATAATATAACTAACACTAAACAGTATTTTTTAAAAGGATGAGAAGAAAATAATGAAGAAAATGTCCAATTTAGAGTATATTAATAGAAAACTTGAAAGAATCAATAAAAATGACCAACGCCAGATTTGCTGTAACAGGAAAACAAAATTTGAGAAAATAAAGACCAAACATATTTTTAAAAAAATCTTGACAATTCAAGTGATTAATATGAAGAATAAGTCAAGATACCACAACTTTAGGATTACTTCTATTCCCAAACAATCAGAAAAAAAAATTCTGAAAAATGTGTTTTAGAAAATCTTTTTTTTAAACTTTGTAAAATTAATAAAGCCAATAGTAATATCTGAATAGAAAGATTAATAGGATTAATAACCCAAATTTCAATATAATAATAGAAAAAATCTTTTAAGCTTCAAGATGATAGAAGGAACATACAAGATAATTCAAGATCCCAGGACTTCACAAGGAAGCTAAGTGACAAACCAAAATAAAATTCGTGTAAAATTAATAAACACAACCTCATCCCAGAATTTTCTGCCAACAAAATGACAAGAAGGCAAGCATTTAGACTTTTAAAACTTTTCAGAGAAACATGTATTTCAAGAAGTCTTTGACTTGACCAAAAAAGGTAATAAGTGATATCTCATAGCAAAATAAACTTGTTCCTCACAAAATGTGAAAACTCACAAATTTAACCAAATATTATATATCTATATCCATATCTATCTATATATGTGGATGTTTTAGATTAAATAAAGGGAAATTTGAGAGAGAAGGAAAGCAGGATAATCCCAATACAAAGATCCTTACTTTGATGAAGGGGAAATTCAAGCTATAGAAATAGATTTCCTTAGAAGCAGAAGATAGGAATTTTATCTAAAATAATTTAGTTACAATTAGCTTATTTAATTGTAATAAGAATTTTAAAAGTCAGTATTTCCTTCTGATAAATTTAGTGACAATCCCCCAAAATAACAAAAGACAAATTTTAAATTTTATAACATTATTTGCAAATGGACTAAAATCTCTAATAGATTAGAAAAAATAAATTGAACAATGGGGAGAAAAAAAGGAAAAAAATGGAATAAACAGCAGAAGTCAACAATTTGCTGATTAGAGAAAATGCCTTTAATTTAGAAAGATACAAATTGATTCAAACTGAAAAGGTGGGTGGTCTCAAACTAAACAGGGTATAACCAAATCACCAAAAGTGGGAGTGGAACCTATGATTCTCAGAAAGTTAAATATGAACTATTAAGTGTTTTGAGAGAGAGAGAAATGTTAAACTAAAAGGTATTTACAATAAAAGTATACTTAACTTGAAAGACCTGTGGTTTCTTCAGTGTGGATACCAATGCAGATTGAAACCTTTCTTTGATTTAGTACATGGACTCTAAGACTTGCTGTGACCTGAAATTTCATCATCCTCCTGGCAACCTGGTGATAAACTAACCACTCCAATTTTGCTAAACTGATCCTCAGACAAAAGACATTCAGGACATTACCAAGTACATTCAAAAGGAGAGTACATCAATTTTAAATGTATATGTGGCGCAGTAAATAGAGCACCGGCCCTGGAGTCAGGAGTACCTGAGTTCAAATCCAGCCTCAGACACTTGATAATTACCTAGCTGTGTGGCCTTGGGCAAGCCACTTAACCCCATTTGGCTTGCAAAAACCTAAAAAGAAAAATAAAAAGACGCACATAGTTAAAATAAAGTGTTAAAGCAGAATTTAATATGCTATCTACTAAATTTTTTAAAAAGCAGGAATATATATGACTGTTATGTGGGTTTATTTGGGAAAAAAAAAGAGTTTATGGTGACAGTTCAGGATGCAGTCATTACCATCAAATATTATAAGAGGATTATCTTTAAGAAGCAAGGACTTATGGGGCAGCTAAATGGTGCAGTGGATAGAGCACTGGCCCTGGAGTCAGGAGAACCTGAGTTCAATTCCAGCCTCAGACATTTAGTAATACTTAGCTGCGTGACTTTAGGCAAGTCACTTAACCACATTGTCTTGCGAAAAACAAACCAAAGAAAAAAAAAGAAGCAGGAACTTAGTGATCAATGTAAGATTATGGAAGGAAATGGCAGAAACCATAATCCATCATTGCAAAATACATACATACATATACATATATATATATATATATATATATCATAACCCATATATTTGTGTGTATATTATATAGAAACTATAGTCCATCATTGCATATATATACATATATATCTAAACTATAAAAGTTTAGCATCTATCAAATACTTAGCAAAACATTCCAAAGTGTCTAGAATTGTACATCAGAAGCAAAAAAAATTTTCAAGAACTGATAACCCCCCCAGCCTTCAAACATGGATTTCAAAATATCCTAGAGAATGCATCTAATAAATTATACTAGGACCAGATTATTTACACTATCACACACTAGTATTGCCTATAGTCTTCCAGATATAATATTATTCTTCAATTTTCCATGAAACTTTTCCCAGGACTTTTTCTATATAAACATCGGAAAAAGATGAGAATGGTTTTTTCCCCTTGGAGGAGAGAGTGAGGTGGACAACTGTGCAACTCTGCCTCACTTAAATCCAATTTACATAGGAATCAAAAAAGATCACCCATATCATTTTTATCATTCCTATCTCAAAATCCTGTGGCAACAGGCAAGTGATGAAGCAGCAAATGTGGATACAGTGGGAGCTTAGTCACAATCCTGTACATAGGAGGCCCAGATCATAGGATCATCTTCTCACTGGAAGCAGCAATAGAATTCAGCACCTCTTGGTGACTGAGCAGCCCTTTTAAGGATTTCATTGCTCACCTCCTGATGTAAGGAGGGTGTCAAAGAAGATGCCCTAAAAATTGTCTGTTTACCCAACCCTAGTCTGATTTCCACAGTAAGCAGGGATCCTGCCCTGCCATCAAAACACAAAAAAAAAAAATTTTTTCAAAGAAGATTCCACTCAACATGGGAGCATGGAATATGCACATGCTCATAAAGAACACATGATCCAATAGACCTGAAATTCTCTTGTTGCAAGAGAATTCAACATCCAAATAGCAGCCCTAAGTGAAACAAGTTTAGCAAATAAAGGCCAGCTTACTGAAGTTGGAGCTGGAGATATGTTTTTCTGTGGTGGCAGTAGGGAAGGGGAACATTGTAAAGTTGGAGTAGGTTTAGCAAAGATGAAACAAGGTAATATATTTTCTTTTCAGTCAAATTAATAAAAACCAATATAGTCAACAAACTTGTTTTCCAACTTGCAGGAAAACGCCTTGCCACTATCATCAGTACCTGTGCTCTCATGATGACAAACCCTAATGAAGTCAAAGAAAAAGTTCTTATGAAGACCTGGAGACCTTTATCATTAATGTACCAAAAGAAGACAAGTTAATAATTCTGGATGACTTTAATGCTAAAGTAGGTTCAGACTACCAGATATGGTAGGTAGTCTTTGGGAGGAATGGCATTGGAAATAACAACAACAATGAACTGAAGGCTCATGTACCTCATGACATCATCACAAACAGTCTTATATTTACCTAAATACAATAAAATTTCCAGGATGCATTGTCACAGCAAACATTGGCATCTAATAGACTCTGTGATTGCAAGGAAAACAGACAGACAGGATGTGAGAATGATGAAGGCACTGTATGGTGCAGAGTGCTGGACTGATCACAGACTCATTCTCTCCAAACTAAATACATTCATTGAAAACTGAATCCAATGCAAAATGACTTCTAGAAGCATTAATGTCAGGAGATTGGAGGGTCTCCCTGAGTTGGTTCAATTTGTTGCTAACTTTGAGGGAATACTGAGCAAACACACAGTTGATAACAGTGAAGCAGAAAAAGTTCATGAATCTTCCAGGGTGGAGCCAAGATGGTGGTACAAAGCAAACATGCTCCTAGAGCCCTTTCCTAATAAATGAAGCCTCCACTCTGACATTCACACTACAGATCTCCCCAAGAAAAAAAGATTCAAAGAAGTTTTCAACCGCAAACACCATGGAGGATCTTCAGTGAAGATCTGTCTCTTTGGGGGGAAAGGGGAAGTAAAATCCAGGAAGTGGGAGAGTGGGGAAAGCCAGCAGGAGGCTATTAGCCACAGTGCAATGCAGCCCCAATAGTTTAATAATAACAGAGGTCCAGACAGCTACATAGCAAGCCTGCAGGGAGGATCCCAACCCTAAACAAAGTCTGAACCCTGAAAACACCAGGGTAAAAGTCAGGACTTGGTCAGGAACAATCCTCTGTTAAATCAGAACCTCCACAACCTCTGCAAAGGTAAGGCCTGGACTGCATAGACAATATCTTGGCCAGCAGTAAGCTAGGGATCAGACCCCAGCCTCAGAAAAATAAAAACTTGGATCCATATACCCTAGGAGCAGAACTACAACAACAAAGATGAACAAAAAAGCTAAAAGAATGCTTACTATTGAAAACTACTTTAGAGACAAAGATGACAGCACTGCCATGTCTGAAGAAGAAAAGCAGTGAAAAATCACTCACAAGGGAACTATCAAAACAGACTGTAAATTAGACTCAAATACAAAAGCTCATCAAAGAGCTTTAAAAAAGAATTTAAAAACCAAAGAGAGGAAGAAGAAAAATGGAAAAAAAGAAATGAAAGTCATGCAGGAAAATTGTGAAAAGTTGACCAAAAAAAAAAAAATCAGCTCCATTAAATGTAAAAATAACTAACTGGAAAAGAAAACACAAAAGCCAATTGAAGAAAATAAAATCCTAAAACTTAGAATTAAACAGTTAGAAACCAATGAATCTGAAAGACTACAAGATTTCATCAAACAAAACAAAAAGGATAAAAACATTGAAGAAAATGTAAAGTACCTTCTAGGGAAAAGGAATTTCCTGGAAAATAGATCAAGGAGAGCCAACCTATGAGTCATTGGACTACTAGAAAGCCTGGACCAACAAAAGAACCTGGAAAACATCATGCAGGAAATTATAAGGGAAAACTGCCTCAATCTATTAGAAAAAGATATCAATATAACCACTGAAAGAATCCACAGGACCCCTCTAGAAAGAGACCCCAGGATAAAAACTCCAAGGGCTATAATAGCCAATCTAGAACCCTCAATTGAAAGAGAGATTATTGCAAGCAGCAAAAAGAAAACAATTCAAATACAAAGGGAACACAATCAGACTAACATAGGACCTATCAACCTCAACACTGAAGGATTGGAAGAACTGGAATAACAAATTTCAGAGAGCTAAGGACCAGGAATTACAACCTGGAATGTACTACCCTGCAAAATTCAGCATATACTGCCAGGGAAAAAGATGAATGTTCTTTTTTTTTTAAGTTTTTGCAAGGCAGTGGGGTTAAGTGGCTTGCCCAAGGCCACACAGCTAGGTAATTATCAAGTGTCTGAAGCCAGATCTGAACTCAGGTACTCCTGACTCCAGGGCCAATGCTCTATCCACTGCCACCTAGCTGCCCCCAAAAGATGGATGTTCAATGAAATACAGGACTTCCAGAATTTCCTGACACAAAGACCAGAACTGAACAGAGAATTCAATGGCCAAATACACAACCGAAGAGCTGCTTAAAAAAGAGAAACAAAAAAGGGGACAGAAAAAACAAAACCATTTTATACAAATGTTGGTCAATTTGTATATAACTCTAAAAGGGAATTTATAACACTTCTAATTCTTTAGAACTTTACTTCTCTAAGGATAATTAAAGGGTAGAATATAATTTAAGAGAATGAACCTAAAGGATATGGGTATAAATGAGATCTTGTCTCTCAATTGAAGTGGTCCAAGATCACATCATTGCTTGAGACAAAAAGCCCTGAAAAAAATCATGGGTGTTAACTTCAACTTAAGTGTTTAATTATATTTTGACTCACTTTAATAACAAAGTGCTTAGCACCTTATCTAGTGAGGGCATCATAAACTGTGAGGACCTGAGACAGTGTCTCTGTTACTTACAATCATTTGTAAAGTTCTCAGGTGAGACCTTCAGAGCTCCCCCCTCCCAGTACTTTAGAGATCTTCAAGATTAGGGTTTGAATTAATCAGTGCTTCACTTAACAAGGGGTTAAGTACCCTGGTGGGGGGGCAGCAAAGTGGGAGAGGAAATAGGCTTTGGTTCAATTAACAAGGTGTTAAATTCCCTGGGTGGGGAGAGGGGGAGGTAAAGTGTAAAAGAAAATAGGTGTGGGGAGGAGGGGCACAAATAGTTCAAGAAATGATATGGCTTTGGATGATACCTTGGCAAAGTGTCATCCAAAGCCATATCATTTCTTGAACTATTTGTGCCCCTCCCCCCAGGCCTACTTGAAAAGGGGGTAAGGTAAAAAATGATTATAATTATAATTTGATGCTATCTGAGTCAAGGCTGCTTATCAAACAATCAAGTAGACCATCTGTGATATCTTGATAACAATAAGAGCTTATCAAGCAATCAAATAATAGAATTGTGATAGATGATACCCAATTAATACTATTAGAACACCAAGGGAAAAGGCACAAAGATTTATAATTTTAGAGGGAAATAAGGGAGAATATGAATACTGAGTAAATTCTATTTGATAGATTCAATAATATACATTCCCACTTGGGTTTAAAAATCTAATTTAATCTACAGGGAAGGGGGGACTGGGAAAGGGAAAGATAAAGGAAGAAGGAACTGATAAAAGGGAAGGGAAGTATAAGTGAAAATAAATTGAAATTTAAACTTTTAAAAGAAAAATCAAAGGGAAAGGTAGTAAAATTTTGGTGAGGAGGAATGAAAGAAAAGGAAAGGGATAAATATAAATGGAGAAAGATAGCATGTAGGGAAATACAGAATTAGTAATCTTAACAATAAATGTGAATGTGATGAACTGTCCCATAAAACAGAAGCAGATAGCAGAATGGATTAAAAACCAAATTCCTACAATGTGTTGTTTACAAGGAACACATTTGAAGCAGAAAGATATACACAAGGTAAAGGTAAAAGGTTGGAGCAAAATATATTATGCCTCAGCTGAAGTAAAAAAATCTGAGATAGTGATTCTAATCTCAGAAAAAGTAAAAGCAAAAAATCAATCTCATTGAAAGGGATAGGGAAGGAAACTACATCTTAAAAGGCACCACTGGAAATGAAGCTATATCATTACTAAACATGTATGCACTTAATGGGATAGCAACTGGATTCCTAGAGGAAAAGCTAAGTGAATTATAAGGAGAAATAGACAGCAAAACTTTAATAATGGGAGAGCTCAACCTCCCTCTCTCAGAACTAGCTAAATTAAAAACAAAATAAACAAGAAGGAAGTTAAGGTAAATGATATCTTAGAAAACTTGGATATGATAGACCTCTGGAGAAACCTTAATAGGGATAGAAAAGAATATACCTTTTTCTTGGCAGTACATGGCACCTTCACCAAAATTGACTATGTACTAGGGCACAAAAACCTTAAAATCAAATGCAGAAAGGCAGAAATAGTGAATACACACTTCTCAGACCATGATGCAATAAAAATTAATGTAAAAAAGTGTCAGGAAAAGATAAACCAAGAACTAACTGGAAATTAAATAACTTTATTTTAAATAATGGGATCAAACAGCAAATAATAGAAATAATAATTATATCCAAGAAAATTATAATAATGAGACATCATACCAAAATTTATGGGATGCAATCAAGGCAATTTTGAGAGGAAACTTTATATCTCTAAATGCCTATATGAATAAAAAAGAGAAAAAGGAAATCAATGAATTTAGTTTGCAACTAAAAAAACGCTAGAAGAAGAACAAATTAAACATCCCCAATTAAATACCAAATTAGAAATTCTGAAAATCAAGGGAGAAATTAAGAAAATAGATAGCAAAAAAAAATTGATCTCATAAATAAAACTAAGAGTTGGTTTTATGAAAAAGTCAACAAAATAGATAAACTTTTTGTTAATCTGATTAAACAACAGAGAGAAGATAACAAATTACCAGTATCAAAAATGAGAAGGGTGAACTAACCACAAATGAGGAGGAAATTAAAGAGATAATTCAGAGCCACTTTGCTAAACTTTATGCCAACAAATTGGACAACTTGAGTGAAATGGATGAATATTTACAAAAAATACATACTTCCCAGATTAATAGAAGAGGAAATAATTTATTTAAATAATCCTATTTCAGAAAAAGAAGTTGAAGAAACCATCAATAAGCTCCCTAAGAAAAAGTCTTCAGGTCCTGATGGATTTACAAGTGAATTCTACCAAACATTTTAGGAACAATGAATTCCTATTCTACATAAACTATTTTTAAAAATAGGAGAGGAAGGAGTTCTGCCAAACTCCTTTTATGACACCAACATGGTGCTGATACCTGCTAAACCAGGAAGAACCAAAACAGATAAAGAAAATTTTAGACCAATCTCCCTAATGAATATTGATGCAAAAATCTTAAATAAAATTTTAGCAATGAGACTATACCAAGTTATTACTGGGATAATACACCATGATCAGTTTGGATTTATACCAGGCAGGCAGGAATGGTTCAACATTAGGAAAACACTCAACATAATTAATCATATCAACAGTAAAACCAACAGAAATCATATGATTATCTCAATAGATGCTGAAAAAGTCTTTGAAAAAACACAACATCCATCCCTATTAAAAGCACTAGGAAAATATAGGAATAAATGAAGTTTTCCTTAAAATAATAAATGGTATCTATCTAAAGTCATCAACACATATTATATTTAATGGGAATAAACTTAGAGCATTTCCAATAAATTCAGGGGTGAAACAAGGATGCCCATTATCACCATCATTATTCAATATAGTATTAGAAATGCTAGCAGTAGCAATAAGAGAAGAAAAAGAAATTGAAGGAATCAGAATAGGCAATGAGGAAGTAAAGCTTTCACTCCTTGCAGATGATAAGATGGTATACCTAGAGAACCCAAGAAAATCATCTTAAAAACTCCTTGAAACAATTAACAAATTCAGCAAAGTAGTAGGATACAAAATAAACCCATATAAATCATCAGCATTTCTATATATATATGAACAACAAAGCCCAAGAACAAGAGATAGAAAGAGAAACTCCATTTAAAATAACTTAGACAACATTAAATTCTTGGGAATCTACCACCCAAGACAAACCCAGAAATTGTATGAACACAATTATAAAGCTTTCCTCACCCAAATAAAGTCAGATCTAAAAAAAGTGGAAAAATGGCAAATGCTCTTGGTGGGGTTGAGATAATATAATAAAAATGAATTACTTATTCAGTGCCATACCAATCAAACTACCAAATAACTGCATTACCGATCTAGGGAAAAATAGTAACAAAATTCATCTGGAGTAACAAAAGGGTGAGAATAGCAAGGGAATTTATGAAAAAAATGTAAAGGAAGGTGGCCTAGCTCTATCAGCTCTATAAAGCAGCAGTCATCAAAACTGCCTGGTACTGGTTAAGAAATAGAGTAATGGATCAATGGATTAGAATAGCTTCAAAAGAAACTGCAGTAAATGACTACAGCAATCTACTATTTGACAAACCCAAATACATCAGCCTTTGGGATAAGAACTCACTATTTGACAAAAATTGTAGGGAAAACTGGAAAATAGTATGGCAAAAACTGGGCACAGATTCACAACTCAAACCCTATACCAAAATAAGGTCATAATGGTTATAGGATTTAGACATAAAGAGTGATACCATAAATAAATCAATAGACCAAAAAATACTCAATCTATCTAATCTATGGAAAAGGGATAAATTTATGACCCAACAAGAATTATAGCAGATTATAAACTGTAAAATGAATGATTTTGACTATATTAAATTAAAAGTTTTTTCATTAATAAAATCAATGCTGCCAAAATTAGAAGAAAAGCTGAAAGCTGGGAAACAATCTTCACAACCAGTAGTTCTGATAAAGGTCTCATTTCTAAAATATATAGATAATTGCATCAAATCACAAATCATTCCCAATTGATAAATGGTCAAAGGATATGAACAGACAGTTTTCAAATGAAGAAATTAAAGCTATATATAATCATATGGAAAAATGCTCCAAAACATTATTGATTAGAGAAATGCAAATTAAAACAACAATGAGGTATCATTGCACATCCATTAGATTAGCCAAGATGAGAAAAAGGGACGATGATCAATGTTGGAGAGGTTGTGGGAGGATTGGGACATTAAGGCATTGCTGGTGGAGTTGTGAATGGATCCAACCTTTCTGAAGAGCAATATGAAACTATACCCAAAGAGTAATGAAACTGTTCATACCATTTGACCCAACAATTCTAATTCTAGGACTATATCCAGAAGACGTTGTAAAAAAAAAAGGGGGGGGGAAGTCCTACATGTTCCAAAATATTCATAGCAGCTCTCTTTGTTATGGCAAAGAATTGGAATTTGAGGGGATGCCCATAAATTGGGGAATGGCTAAACAAGTTATGTACATGAATACTATGGAATATTATTATTCTATAAGAAACCATAAATGGTCGGACTCTGGAGAAGCATGGAATGACTTATGGGATCTGATGGTGAGCAAAGGGAGAGCCAAGATAACAATGTACACATCAGCAATATTATGAGAAGAACAACCTTGATGGAAGCAGCTCCTTTCAACAGAACAGAGAGCTAGGACAACTTTATTTGACTGGTTATGGACTACACTATCCACAACCAGAGGAAGAAAAACAAAACAAAATAAAACACAGGGAAAAAAATCTTCTGAATCTGTTGAACACTTTATAAAAATATCTCATATGTATCTCTCTCCCTTAATCCTAATTCAATATGCCAAAAATTACTTACTAATTTGTAAATAATCATTAACAAAATATGTATGTAAAATATATGTAACTTGACTGTTCCTGCTGAGGGGAGGGGGATGGGAAAGGAGTGTGGAGGGAAATTTTTAACTTGGAAATTATGCATGAATGAAAATAAATAAATACATTTTTTAAAAAAGAAAAAGAGTGGGAAACTTTCAGAGATCTGGTATACAGCACTGCATTTGCTCATCTGGGTCAGAACATTCACAAATATCAAAACTGGTTTGATGAAAATAATGGGAAAATACAGAAGCTGCTAAATGGAAAAAAATGAGAATTTCACAGGGTTTATCAACAGGATAGTTCATCCATATCTTTTTTTTTTTTAGGGTTTTTTTTTGCAAGGCAAATGGGGTTAAGTGACTTGCCCAAGGCCGCACAGCTAGGTAATTATTAAGTGTCTGAGACCAGATTTGAATAGTTCATCCATTTCTAAGAAGGTGGCATTTAATTCCATCAAAAGTAAAGTACAAGTTAAATTCCATCAAAAGTAAAGTGAAGTTTAGAGAGATACAGGACTCTTGGTTCAGTAAGAAGGCAGATGAAATCAAATTTTATGAAGATAGTATCAATCCAAAATGTTTTTATGAGGCCCTGAAGGCTACCTATAGTGGTGCAGCTCAACTACTCAGTGCTGATGGAGCCACATTGATTAACTATGGGGACATGATCCTAGAGAGATGAACTGAACGCTTCCATAGTGTTCTTAACAGACCGTCATCAATCAGTGCAGAAGCCATTGACTGTTTACCTCAACTTGAAGTCAATCAGTCCCTAGCTGAAGTTCCAACTGAAAAAGAAATTTTGAATGCCAGTAGGCTCTTTGCAAGTGACAAAGCACCTGGTGCTGATTCTATTCCAGTGAGATCTACAAGGGGGGGGAGGATGAGGGGACATTTGCTCATCTAAAAGTTGACTGAAATTTTCCTAGTTATATGGCTTGAAGAGGTTATTTCCCCCAAGATTCAAGAATGCCTCCATTGCCCAAATCTATAAAGGTAAAGGGAATAGATTGTCCTGTGACAATCACAGGGCTATTTCTCTTTTAATCATTGCTAGTAAAATTCTTGCCAGAGTCCTCCTCAATAGAGTGATCCTTCTCCTGGAAGATGGTCACCTCCCTGATAGCCAACATGGTTTCAGAAAAAATTGAGGGAAAGTCAATATGACAACTCCAGGAAAAATATCAAGAGCAGATCAAAGGTCTCTATACAACTTTTGTAAATCTTATCATGTCTTTTGATACCATCAATTGTGAGGGTTTATGGAAAATTATGTCTATATTGTATTTCAGTTTTATGGTGGCATGCTTGCTGAGGTTCTGGATAATGGATGATGTTCTCTAGGTTTCTCGATCACCAGTGGAGTGAAACAAGGATATGTCCTTGCTCCCATGCTTTTTAGCATGATATTTTCAGCCATGTTATCAAATGCTCTCACTGAGAATCAATATCAGCTACCACACTGATAGTAAATTCTTCAACTTGAAAATGCTAGAAGCCAATGCCAAATTGGAGAAAGTGTTGGTGCATGATCTTTTGGTTGGAGAGGATTCTACACTCACTGCAGCCTCTGAAGCTGAGATGCAATAAAGTATGGATCTGTTCCTGCTTCTGCTTTTTATTTTGACCTAATAATCAACAATAAGAAAGCACAGGTGATTGATTGATCAGTCAGCACCACACCACTCTAATATGGAATCATCAGTTATAGCAAATGGAGAAGTTTTGAAAACAGTGGACAAGTTCATTTACTTTGATAGTGTCCTTTCCAGGGACATGCATTTGCTCAGTATTTGGCAGGTTCCAAAAAAAAGTGTGGAAAAGAAGACTTATTAGACTGACTAGCAAACTGAAGGTCTACTGAGCCATTGTGCTGACCTTATTGCTGTATGCCTATGAAACCTGTACAGTCTACCAGAAACATGCCAGGAAACTGAATCAATTCCATTTAAATTGTCTTAACAAGACTGAAGTCCTTTCTTGAGCTAAACTGCCTAGCATTCAAACATTATTACAGAGAGCACAACTACAAGGAGCTGTCCATAGAATGCCAAACGTATGTTTCCCAAAATACTATTTTATGGAGAACTCACACAGGAGTCAGAAAAAGTGAAACAAGGATATTCTCAAGGTCTCTCCAGAGAACTTTGGATTGATTCTGTGACATGAAAGACACTGACACAGAACCATCCAGTATAGCATGCCTTCATCAGTGAGAACGCTGCGTTCTATGCATAAAGTAAAATGGAAGCAACTCAAAAGACACGATAGCCATAAGTTTAGTGTACTCACCCCAGGTGTTCACATGGACTATTTGTGCCTGACCTGTGACAGAGCATTTGACATCTTACTGGTCTGATCAGCCACAGCAAGACATACTGTAATTTGTCTCTAACACAGTGATGTCATTTTGGACTTATTCAATAATGAAGGACAAGAACCAACTGACACCTGCTATGAGTATAAGCTGTATATTTGTTTTATACCTTGCCTGATGTTTATTATCAAAGATAACAAGGGAATCCATTAATGTAGTTTATGTAGCAAAGGAAATCATTTGCAAAGAAACACAGTATCAATTCATATTCACAAATGACTTTTATAACTCCAGGTTTCTGAAATAGACTAAGTTTCCTCAATAGCCTAACACCACTGGGCAAAGGTCCTTAAGAAAATAATCCAAACTGTAGAATAAGTTAGGTATACAATATAGGGTAGTGAATGACCCATTGGTAATCTTTATCAAAGATTCAAACGTTGGGAACAAGAACCCTCTATTTGACAAAAATTGCTGAGAAAATTGGAAAACAATTTGACACAAACTAGGTATAGGCCAAGATAAGATCAAAATGGGTACACGATTTAATTATAAAGGATGATGCCATAAGCAAATTAGGACAGCATGGAATAGTTTACTTATCAGATCTACGAATAAGGGAAGAATTTATGACCAAACAAGAGATGTAGAGTATGACAAGAGGTAAAATGGATGATTTTGATTATATTAAGTTTAAAAAATTTTGCGCTAACAAAAAACCCAATGCATCCAAGATTATAAGGAAAGCAGAAAGTTAGGAGAAAGAATTTTACAGCAAATGTCTCTGATAGAGACCTTGTTTCTCTAATATAGACAATATAGATGTAAAAATACAATTCACTCCCCAATTGATATGAATTTTGAATTGATATCAAAGAATATGAACAGGAAGTTTTCAGATAAAGTCAAAACTCTCTAGAGTCTTTTAAAAAAATGAATGTTCTGATTCACTGTTATTTGTTTTTGAAGAGGACAATGATCAACTGTGAATGACTGTAATGATCCGCTGTACCATCTAGCTGGCCCTTTGGGTTACTTTTTAAAAAATAATTTATTTTTTTGCATTTATATGTTAAATTTTTTAACTGTTTTTAGCAATACATTGATCTAAGACAATTGCAAAGGAATTATGATGAAAAATGCTATCCACCTCCAGAGAAAGGACTGATGGAATTTGAATGCAGATTGAAGCACACTATTCTTCATTTTATTTTTTTCAGTTTTTTTGGTTTGTGTTTTCTTTCATAACATGACTAATAGAGAATTTTTTTTGCATGATTGCACACGTATAAACTACATAAAACTGTTTGCTGTCTCAGGAAGGGAATTGGAGAGAGAGAGAGAAAGAGAGAGAGAGAGAGAGAGAGAGAGAGAGAGAGAGAGAATTTGGGACTTAACTTTTTTTTAATGAATGTTAAAATAACAATTAAATTACCCATCCCCTGTGACCCAGTAATACTGTTACAAGGTCTATTTCCAAAGATGATTAGGGAAAAGGAAAAGAACATAAATGTTCTAAAATATTTATATCTCTCTTTGTGGTGGCAAAGAACTGAAAATTGCAGGGATGGCCATCAATTGGGGGAATGACTGAACAAACTGTTTGTATGGAATGCTTTTATGTGATGGAATATTACTGTTCTATAAGAAATGATGAGCTCATTAATCTTAGAAAAACATGAAAAGATTTGCACAAAATAATGGAGAGAAATGAAAAGAACCAAGAGAACATTGTATACTGTAATATTGTTTTACCACACTATTGTTTTAAGAACAACTTTGAATGAATAAGTTATTTTGACTATTATACCCAAATAAACTAAAAAATATAAAGAAAGATGCTATCTGCCCTTAGAGAAAGAGCTGATTAAAAGAAGTATGTATAGAATAATTTTACATACACACACACACACAAAAAAAAAAACACACCTATGCCTAATGGTGATTACCTCTAAGGTGGGGGGGAAGTCAAGGGAAGTGGGGGATGGGAAAGAAAAAAAAGAAAAAATTACATGATAATTTTGTTGTATATTTAAAAGGAATAACAAGTTGTATAGTGATTTTGCAGTTTCATGTGTAATCATATTTTTTTAACTCTACTTTGTTATGGAAATGCTTGTTTATTTCATACATTAAAGATAAACTAAAATAAAAAAATAAATGTTAAAAAATTTTAACATATAAATGGGAAAAATTATTTTTTAAAAAGTAACCCAAAGGGGCAGCTAGATGGTATAGTGGATAGAGCACTGGCCCTGAAGTCAGGAGGACCTGAATTTAAATCCGGCCTCAGACACTTAATTGCCTAGCTGTGTGGCCTTGGGAAAGTCACTTAATTTCCTTGCCTTAAATAATTAAAAGTTAAAAAAAAAGTAATCTAAGAGAGACTTCAAGTCAATGGCTACATGCATAAAATATGCACCTAAAACTTGCAAATAATTATGGGAATTTTCAAAATCAGTGCAAGATTTCAGAATAAGAATAAACATTGAGATGATATCCCAATCTTGATTGATAAAGTGTATACATGTTACTGTTGAGCCATTTTTCAGTCATGCCCAATTCTTTGTGACCTTATTCGGGGTTTTCTTGGCTAAGATATTTTACCATTTCCATTTCCATTTCTAGTTCATTTTATAGATGAGGAACTGAGGCAAATAGGATTAAATAATGTTCCCATTACTTAAACAGCTTGAAAGTGTTTGAGGCCAGATTTGAATTTAAGAAGATGGACTTTCCTGACTCCAGGCCCAGTACTCCATCCAATATACCACCCAGCTGTCCCTACAGTGGCCAATTAAAAAAATATATATTCTCTTTCCTTTTTAAATATATAAATTTGTGGGGGTTCTTACATGAGTAATTTTCAAATATACTTCCACACATACCAATCAAAATCTTCCTTGTACAAAACAAAACAAAAATTATCAAAATCAATTAAAAAAACAACTCAAGTATAAATAACCAGTAGGTGGTGTCATTGAGCAAGGTGGGCTACACAGGTAAAGAACTAGTCCCTCTCTATTTGGGTCTGAACCTTTAGAATGTAAACATACTCTTTCCCAGCTCTTCCCTTGAAATGTAGACATACTCTTTCCCAGCTCTTCCCTTAACTGGCCCCAGAAACCTGACTTTTTTTTTTTAAAGCTGACTCCACTCTGCCCCTCACCAAAGATAGCTCAATTCAAAAGAAAAAGGTCAATAAGAAAAGTGAACTTGTCTGAGCCTACTTCTCTCCAGGGACTATCTCTGCCATCTGACATGACCCAAGTCATGTTATAATCTATTCAGCTATTAATGAGCTCAAGAGTTATTAATAAACTATCAAGACCCACAACGA
Source organism: Macrotis lagotis (assembly GCF_037893015.1). NCBI lineage: Eukaryota > Metazoa > Chordata > Mammalia > Peramelemorphia > Peramelidae > Macrotis > Macrotis lagotis. Next base: position 107,688,219 of record NC_133664.1, read on the forward strand.
TATCATTCATTTGGCTAGGTTGTGGGAAGAATCCTTTTATTAACAATCAACCCCTATCAATTCCTTAAGTCATTCACTGGTTCTCTTCATTGTAAGTTCCTTGTTTACAATTACAAACATATACAAACCATATAGAAGTTATGACTCATCATCATTTTGTATCAATAGTAAGTTACTATGAAAATGAGAAATTATGAACAACTATAAAAACATAAAAGTCTTGGAGTAAATATCTGCCAATTTAAGGTAGAGCAAGAAAGCAAGACAAGCATTAAAGTACTTCACTAGCTTTCCTCCTATCTCAATTTCAGTTTTTTCCCAGTCACATCTCTTATCTTCATACGGTGTTTGAATAGATGGAGGTGACAAACTGGAAGAAAGTTCAGTTTGCTTCAACAGTTTCTTCTCACATCACCAATCTCCTGCTGGAGCATCTCTCTCTCTCTCTTGTCCCTCTTCCCTCCCCACTTATTATACTAACCTGTGTCACTGCTCCTATACTTGTTCTTTTTCTGGCATTAAAAACAATGTTTACTCAAATTAGACTCTCCTTGAAAACCATTTACAATCCATCCCCTCCAGTGAGCTCATCTATTGGAAATATAATTTCCAGAAGTAACACAACCAGATCTCATATCTTTTCCCTGCCAACAAGGAAATTAGACTGAAAGTGATTACATATGACAACATACACAACAGTCTGTAACCATGGTCCCCTACTCCTCTACCAAGAGGAAGAATATTTGTTTCATCCTCTGTTCTTTGGAACTAAGACTTTCATTACAATTAATCAGAGTTCAACTGCCTTTTACCATTGTTTTTATTTTTATATCATTATAATAATTGTGCATTCTATTTTCTTGGTTCTGCTTCCTTTACAGACATTATTAGTTCATACTAGTCTTCCCATGTTTAACTGAGTTCTTCATGTTTGTTGTTTCATTAGTATAATAATTTTCCATTACATTCATCTACCATAATTTCTTCAGCCATTCTCCAGTGGATGAACATTCATCTGGTGTCTACTTTTTTGCTACCATGGATCCTTGTCCAATATTTTCCTTGGCAACAGAATGATGTAAGCTGTCACTAAATTCTGCTACCTAGGTGCTACATTATCTAGTGATGCACAGGGAAACAGAAAACTAAATTATAAAGGTCATCATGTTCTTTGGAAGACAGGCCAAATTTCATGCCAATATGGTATCAAGTTTCAAGATAAATTAACTCTATCTCAGAGCACTGGTCACCCAGAGCAAGGAAATATGGACCATATATTACAAACTAATACTTGTTTATTTGTGATATTGGCTTATAAAGGGCAGATACCTTATTTTTTTATGTTGTATACCATAACTGGAGCCCATATTAGCAATTTTATAGCTAGTAAGTCCTCTCCCCACCATATATCTCTCTCTCCTCGATGATTCCTTGTGTCTCTCACCTCCTTCCCTCTTCATTTGTTTGTCTTGGTTTTTTCCTTCCTCCTTTCTCTTTCTCTACTTTTACCTTTATAGGCTTTTTCTACAATCTTTTTCTATATCTATCCTAGGTAGTGGATAGAGTGTAGGACCTGAATTAAAGAAGACTCATCTCCTGAGTTCAAATCTGGTCTCAGACACTTACTAGCTGTGTGACTCTGGGCAAGTCACTTAACCCTGTTTGTCTCAGATGCCCCATCTGTAAAATGAACTAGAGAAGGAAATGGCAAACCACTCCAGTGTTAGAGAGTCAAACACCACTGAAAAATGACTGGACAACAACTTACCTATCTTAGAGTCCAACATAGTTATTGACTATCACAAACTGACTAGTTGATGCATTAATATTCTTTTTTTTAGGTTTTTGCAAGGCAAATGGGGTTAAGTGGTTTGCCCAAGGCCACACAGCTAGGTAATTATTAAGTGTCTGAGACCAGATTTGAACCCAGGTACTCCTGACTCCAGGGCTGGTGCTTTATCCACTGTGCCACTTAGCAGCCCTGATGCATTAATATCTTAAAAGGAGTAGTACAATGAAAAGAGAATTGATTCTGTAGTCAGAAGAGCTGGATTCAAAATCTATTGCTGACATATCCTTTATGTATGACCTCTTGGGTCTCAGTTTTCTTTTCTATACAATAAAGGTGTTAGAGTATATTGATTCAAATTCTTTCCAGCTCTAGATCTATGATCTTATGTTAGAGAGTTAACTGAAGCAATAGAGAATGAAAGAATAAAGCAACTGGTGCCCAAGCAGAAGCAGCTGCAAGAAAAATTCAATATGTAGAGGGGCTTCCAGATGAAAGCTGGAAGGCACTTCAAAAGGCTAGCTCAGGCCCTTTCCAAAATCTGAATAGTCTCTATAATATCCCCAAGAAGTGGTCATCCAGCCTCCATCCAAATTCCAGTGACTAGAAATTCATTTCTTCTAAAAAGTAACTCATTCTATTTTTTTGAACAGCTCTAACGAATTAGGAAGTTTTGCCTTATGATAAACTTGGGTCTTCCTCCCCTCCTTCCACCCCCCCCCAATAAAAAAATTTTCTCTCTAAAGTTTTCACTTGTTCTTGTTTCTACCCTTTGGGGCCAAGCATAAAAAAAAAAAATCTAACTTCTCTCCAGTTTAACAACCCTTCAAATATATGATGACAGATATGTGTGTTATCTCCCTCCCTCTCTCACTTAAACACACATACACATACACACACACACACACACACACACACACATGCGCACACACATGAAAATACACAAATTTTTCAAACAACCCCCTATTAGATAGAAAAACGGTCAAGCTTGTCAATCCTCTTTCAAAAATGTGGTACCTAGCTAGAACTGGATGGAATTAGTCAAGTTGGAAAGGTTTTAAGTCTAAGAATAAGCTTAACTAGGTAGGCTCATAGATTCAAAAATAGAATATTTCAGATCATCTAGCCTATCCTCCTCATTTTACAGTTGAGGAAACTGAGGTACACAGAGGTGAAATGATTTGTCCAAAGTCACACAGGAATTCAGTGGCAGTGAACCCCGACCCCTGGCTCCAAATACTTTTGATTGCATCACATACTGGGCTAATTGTTTTGGCAGAGAGATCACAATTAATGAAATTATCTACTAAGGATTATGTTCTAAATTAACTCAAGGAATGCTCACACAAATGAAACCCGGTATTTTGAGGTATTGAAGTAAAATCACATTGGGTTTTTTTGATTAACATAAACACTGCTAACTATTGAATTTGTGGTCCACTAGCACCCTAGATGGTTTTCATATCCCTAGATGGTTTTCATATGACTGCTTTCTTGTCATGTCTCCCCTTGACTCTACTTTTATTAACATTCATCTTTTGAAATTTACATAATTTCATCTTGTCCCACACAAGTACAACTCTGATGTGTCATTGCATCATGGAGGTGACCCTGGACTCCCAAGGGCTAATGCCAGTGGAGTAAAAGCTCTGTAAGTTTCCATTAAAAAGCTTTTTTCTACAATTCTGAGAACAAACTGTTTTTTTGTCCAAGGAATAGCCTAGCTAAATACAGAGAGGCTTGTCACTAGGAGATTAGCCATTAGATGATGAATTCTTTGACCATAGTGACCCATGAAACAAATAAAGACATAAAATGTGCCTCAGTGCTATGCATGACCCTGTCTATGTTTGTGGTAATAATAATGAAGTGGCAGAAAAGTAGATTAGAGAGTACTAAAAATTACATGGGTTTTAGACTATCTACAGAGATTAATTTGTTGTCTGTGAATTTGAAATTGTTGTCCGAAGACCAAATTTATATGTTACTAAAGGAAATGAACCACATTTATATTGGCATCTTAGGTATACAGAAGGCATAAAGAAGTTTTAGATAGTTGGAAGAGAGGCTCACAGGATCTCCTCAAAGAGAAAAATAGCAGCATTGGTTTTATTACATGCTTCAAGGCCACAAGAAGCATATCTTGATGGGTTTTTTGGACATCTCATATTGCATTGCTTATGTAAACAGACAGTCATGAAGACAATTGAAAATTATATGCCAATATTTGCTTAAACAATGAAGGAGTGATGAAAATCTATGAAGAATCTAATAAAATCCTGCAATCCATCATATATTTTTACCTCAAAGACTTTGATACAAAGGGGAACAAAGAAGATAATGGAAAATTACACAGAAAATTATGGCTTTGGATTAAGAAATCAAGGAGACCAAAGATTTTATAAAAGCCTTTTGTCAGTAGACTATAAGTTTTCTTCAAAAGGAGGATGAGAAGGGACTAGACATGGTAAGCATCAAACAGCATTAGCAAAAAAAATTTAATACATTTTAAGAAACAACTGGTTGCCATCAAGGGAGTCATTTCTGTATTTATGAACAGTCAAATGATCTATTATTTAGGTAAAGATCAAAATTCATCCCAAATTAGTAAGTTAAAGATAAGAAGGATAAATATACACCATTACAAAATCCATATCTATTCAGAGAAACTATTGACTCTGAAAAGTGAGATGTGGATAAAAGTAATGATGAACTCTGATGATTATCATTTCTTAAAGAAATTTAAATAACATAAAACAGTTATTATAACTAGGTCAAAAGAGGCCAGAAATCACTTCAAATAGGAAAGACTTGATCTCCTTGATAAATGGAGAGAGAAAAACCAAAAGCAACAAAGATATAGAGTTTGGGCTCACTTTATTATGGAAAAGGATTGATAGAAAATTACAAACCATCTCAGTTATTACTAAATAGTAATAACAAGATGATACCATAAGTCAATTAGGAAAACAAAGAATAGATTCTCTGTCAAATCTATGGAAAGGAGAAGAATTTATATTTAACAAGAAATAGAGTACATAATAAAATGCAAAAAAAGATCGTTTTAATTACTTTCAATTTAAAAGTTTTTGCCCAAAAGCCAAGATAACCAAGATTAGAAGGAATATAGAAAGCTTGGAAACAATTTTCACAACTAATGTTTCTGATACAGGACTCATTTCTAAACTATAAAGAGAATCAAGTCAAATTTATATGAATATGTGTTCTCAATTGATAGTCAAAGGATATGAACAGGCAGTTTCCAGATGAAGAAATTAAAGGTATCCAAAGTCATATATAAAAAAATCTATAAATCACTGTTGATTAGAGAAATGAAAAATTAAAACATCTCTGAGATATCACCTCACACCTATCAGATTGGCTAAAATGATAAAAGGAAAATGATCAGTGTTGGAGAAGATACAGGAAAACTGGAACACTAATGCATTTTTTAATTAAATGTACTTATTTATTTTGAATTTTACAATTTTCCCCCTAATCTTACTTCCCTTCCCCCACCCCCCACACAAGACAGTCTATTAGCCTCTACATTGTTTCCATGGTGTACATTTTGATCTAATTAGAATGTGATGAGAGAGAAATCATATCCTTAAGGGAAAAAAAATAAAGTATAAGAGATAGCAAAATTACAATAAGATAATGATTTTTTTTAAAATTAAAGGTAATATAGTCTTTGGTCTTTGTTTAAACTCCACAATTCTTTCTCTGGATATAAATGGTATTCTCCATCACAGATACTCCCAAATTGTACCTGATTGTTGCATTGATGGAATGAACAAGTCCATTAAGGTTAATCATCACCCCTATGTTGTTGTTAGGATGTACAAGGTTCTTCTGGTTCTGCTCATCTTGCTCAGCATCAGTTCATACAAATACTTCCAAGCTTCCTTGAGTTCCCATCCCTCCTAGTTTCTAATAGACACTAATGCATTACTGATGGAGTTGTGAACTGATCCAATCATTCTGGAGAGTAATCTGGAACTATGCACAAAAAGCAATAAAACTTTGAACACTCTTTGATCCAGCAATACCACTACTAGGTCTATATACCAAAAGATCATAAAAAAAGAAAAAGGGGAAAAATTCAAACATTAAAAAAATATTGATAGCTTTTCTTTCTGTAGTGGCAGTGAATTGGAAACTGATGAAATGCCCATCAACACTAATAGCAACATTGAGTTATGATCAACTATGATAGACTTAGCTCATCTCAGCAGTTCAGTGATCAAGAACAACCAAAGCATATTATTTTCAATTTTAAAATTTTAAAAACTTGTTTTATATAGTTTTTTTTTCTCATGATTATTTTTCCCTTTTAATTTTGATTCTTCTTTCAAAACATGACTAATATGGAAATATGTTAAACATGATAATACATGTATAATTGTGTCAGATTTCTCACTTGTCATGGGGGAAAGGAAGGAAGACAGAAAAATGTAGGACTCCAAAGCTTGCAAAAAAAAAAGATGAATGTTGTTCCTTTTGATTCAGCAATACCACTACTATGTCTATTTCCTGAAGAGATCATGAAAAAGGTAAAAACACCACTTATACAAAAATATTCATAGCAGCCATTTTTGTGGTGGCAAAGAATTGGAAATCAAGTCAATGTCCATCAATTGGGGAATCAGTATAATAATCAGGGACAATTTTAGGATATCTGAGATGGAGAATACCATACCATATGTATCCAAAGAAAGAATTATGGAGTTTAAACAAAGACAAAGACAATATATTGCCTCCAATTTTAAAAAAGTTGTGTTATATAATTTTGCTATCTCTTATATTTAATTTTTTCCTTAAGGATATGATTTTTCTCTCAACACATTCAATTTTGATCAATGTATAGCATGGAAACAATGAAAAGACTATCAGACTGCCTTCTGTGGTGGGTGGGGGTGGGAAGTGAAGTTGAGGGAAAATTGTAAAATTAAAAAAATTTAAAAATAGAATGCAGAAAACAGATGAAAGCTGAAAACTATCTTTGAATATAATTGAAAAAATAAAATAGCATTAAAAAGCAGCAATATCTTGATTTGTGATTTCTAATTATCAGCATTAATAAGGCATAGAGTAGGAAAAGACATGCTGCCCATAAGTTTCCCCCATTCTCATAGGAAATATACTTCACAAAGATCAAATAGAAGGGAATTTCCTTATATGATTACTTTTTCCAGATGCTACTATAGATAGCATTGTGCTGAAGGACTCTGTCAAACCCTAGAACTCAGAAAATTCCTGGGCTCAGGGTCACATTGATACTTAGAATTAATGTGACTTTAGATAAGTTGCTTAACTTCCTGATGTCTCAGTTTATTCATATACAAAAAAAGGGTTTGGATTAGATGACTTCTAAGATTCCTTAACCCTAGATATATAATCTAATGATCATTCCAATCTAATATAAAAGAGATCCATGATCCCTCAAAAATAGGGCTGTCAATCCACATAGGAAAATTCTAATACATGAAGAATTTAAATTGCCCTGATGATGACATGAAAACCATTGTGAAAACCACATGGCAGAACTATTGAGTTAGTTGCCCCATCACCACACACACACACACACACACACACACACACACAATCTCCAAACTTCTAGTTCAGTTTTAAACTATCAAAGCTTAAAGGCAGTTGGTAGTTCAATGGATAGAGTATGCTGGGCCAGGTTTTAGGAAGACCTAAGTTCAAATATGGTTTCAGTACTTGTTAGTTGTGTGACCCTGGGCAAGCCATTTTACTTCTCTCTGTCATAGCTTCCTAAGTTCTTGTGAGCATAAAAATAAGATATTTTTAAAACACTTAGCATAGGGCCTGAAACAAAATAGACATTTCATAAATGCTTGTTTCATTGTTTCCTTCCTTCCTTCCTTCCTTCCTTCCTTCCTTCTTTCCTTCCTTCCTGCAAGGATGATAGTTACTTTTTTAGGGAAGTTTGAGAATGCTGGGTTTTGGGAAAAGAGATCATGAGTTCCTTTTTAGATAAATCAAGTTTGAGATGTTTACAGAACATTCTGTTTGAAATGTCCAATAAGCAGTTAGTGATTGAGGTTGGAACTCAGAAGACAAACTAGGAAGGTGATAGATAATAGATGATAGATAGATAGATAGATAGATAGATAGATAGATAGATAGATAGATAGATAGATAACAGATAGATGATAGAAAGGAATAAAGGAGGGAAGGAAGGGATAATAGATTAGATGGATACATAGATGAATGCATGGATGGATGAATGGATGGATGGATGAATGGGTGGAAGGAAAGATAGAAAACTAGGAATCATATGCATGAACATGCGACTTCAACTCATAAGAGTTGATGAAATCACTGAATGAGATAATATAGACAGAAAAGAAAAAAGAGAGAGAATATGATTCAAGACAAAGCCTTGAATACAGACATGGATGCAGATACCACAGAGGAGATTGTTCATATGCAGAGATTATATGTGTTCAAGAAGAACCAAAAGACAACAATCACCAAAAAAAAAAAAAAAAACAGAAAAGAAAGGTCTAAAATAAGAATTTGCTTAACGTTTCAATTTCTTTAACAAAGTCAAAAAGGGGTGAGGATTGAAAAAGGTCCTAGCAATTAAGAGATATTTGATAACTTGAGAGATAATAGTTTTAGAAGCCAGTCTGCGGAATTTTAGGAGAGAGTGAGTAGAGAAGAAATGGAAGCTCCACATTTTGCAAGAAATTTAGCTAAGGGAGAGTAGAGTTTAGTGAAGTTTTTTTTTTTAAGGGTAAGCAAAACAGACAAGTTTGTAAGAAGCAGAAAAGAAACAGGAAATGGCAGGGTGGTGTAGTGGCGTAGTGGCTAAAGCACCGGCCCTGGAGTCAGGAAGACCTGGGTTCGAATCTGGTCTCAGACACTTAATAATTACCTAGCTGTGTGGCCTTGGGCAAGCCACTTAATCCTGTTTGCCTTGCAAAAAAAAATAAAAAAAGAAGATTAGAAAAAGAGTAGTAATGATGGTGGGAATAATCTGATAGAGGAAAAATAGAAGGAGACAGGATCAAGGATACATATAGAAGAACTGGCATTGACAAAGAGAAGGACAACTCCATCAAAAATTGTAATAAAGAGCTAGTAGGGGATAATCTCAGGGGAATGTGAGATGAAGACAAGAAGAGAAGGAACTCAGAGTGATTTTTTTTCAGTGAGAAGTAGAGATTTTCACTTGAGAGGGTGGGGTATGGAGATACTGTGAGAAGCCTGAGAAGAGAAGAAAAGCCTTGAGAAGAGTCACCATATGGAAAGTAGAATAAAGAGATCATTAGAAAGGAACAGAAAGATTGTAATGCTATAGGAAAGGCTTAGTTAAAGTTAGATAACATAAACCTGTAGTGAATCCAGTCTGCAAGGTTTTGTGACTTTCTCTAATTCCATTAGTAGGAGCAAAGAAGATGGATAGTAGGGATGATCTAGGCTTAGAGTTTGATAAAGCATGAGAAGTCAAAGGAATGAAGAATGCAAAAGTAAAAGATTGTGTAAAGTTCATCTGGTATACATGAGGGTTGAATCGAAAAGAGAAGAAAATGTAGCCAGAGCAGGGATGATTGCTTGGAAAAATACTTGTAAGACTGGAAGTCACAGTGAGAATGAAGAATAGGTTTTAAAAGATTATTATTAAAGTAGGCATTTAAGAGTTAAAAATGGGGGAAGCATACACCTGTAGATGATAGCAAGGTCAAATAGAAGGCAATCACTATGTGTAGATGACATAAGGTAGAAGAGTCATTCATGGTAACTGAGGAGCTGGGAAGTTAAGAGTATCTGGAGAAACAGCAACACATGAGTACAGGAGATGGAGTGGAGAGAAACACAGAGACATTGACATTGAACTCATTGGGAATGAGAGAAAATATCTTATAAGTAGGTAGATAATAGCCACTAGGATCAAATTGCATAATAAATTTGGATAGAGTAAATCCCAAATGAGGAGTGGTTGACAATAAATGATGGTAGAAAAAGAACATAGCCATGATAAGAAAGATCAAGAAGTATTAGCCCCACTCCACTGGGAATGTTGAGAAAAGGGTGGATTTTGAGAGAAAGTGCAATCAGTACTGGAAAGGAAATGAGATACAGTGTCATCTAAGGAGAACCATGTTTTAATGAATTTCAAAAGGTATAAGGATTATGAGAGGGAAAGTCTAAAAGGAAAATAAGTTTCTTAATTATTGTGTAGGAGTTCCAGAAAACACAATAGAATAGGAGAGCAGATTTATGGCAGAACACTGGTGACATAGGGTTAATGTGGATGGGAAAAAGGAGCAGGTAAGAACTGGGAAAGAGATCTTTTTCTTTGGCAATCATGGGATCAATATCATGTGGTTGGGGAAAGTAAGAGGAGGTGGAAATAAGCCAACCACTAGGTAATGAGTACAGGTTTAGTATCAGTGGATGGTAGAAGCTCTGCTGATGAAGTAAGATGATATGAAAGTCTAAGTTCTCTTTATGATCCTAGCCCTCAATATGTCATCACAGACCTCAGCTTCCCTCAGGCAGAAGTTTGTAGTTTTCCATCCCAAGAATCTGGAAACCTTGCCCCTCCAGAGTAATCAAAACCTAAAAGTGTTGTGTCCCAGAGACATCTGAAAGCTCTCAGCAGGTGGTCTTGCTACCTGCATCATTTAGAAGTCCAAGTGTATTGGAATAGGAGGTAATGATAATCCTTCTAGATTTTGCTGTGATCTGATCATATCTAGATTACTTTTTTTTTTTAGGATTTTTCAAGGCAATAGGGTTAAGTGGCTTGCCCAAGGCCACACAGCTAGGTAATTATTAAGTGTCTGAGGCTGGATTTGAACTCAGGTCTTCCTAACTCCAGGGCTGGTGCTCTATCCACTGCGCCACCTAGCCACCCCTAGATTCTTTTAAAAAGGACAATAACAAGTTCTAACTTTAAAGAATTTATACTGATACTAAGTATTAGGTACTAAGTTTAGGTGCTGTTTTATACTGCTAAAAGAGCAGTATTAGCATCTGTACATTTCAGTACCTGAAGACAAAGCTCTATTTCTCCTAACCTGGTCTCTGTAGAACCTAACTAAAAGTGGAATTACAACATTTTTGGAATTTGATCTTTGAGCATATCCTCAATTGCCCTTTGCTCAATATTACTTCAAAATTGTCAGTTTCTCTGCATTGTTATAAATGAACCTCCTGTTGATAGCCCCTTATTGGAACAGGTTAAATACTTCTGATATGTTTTTCCCTAGAGTTCCCTTTGCCATCAGACACTTTCCATGTATATTTTGTCTAGGCTTAAAATTCAGGGAACCTTGAATTTATCAAAGGTAGCTAAATGCTCCATTACCATCTCTTTGATTATCTTAGAATTTAATTCTCTATTAATCATTTTTGTTCTCTGCTTCCTAACTTCAAGATCACAAGAGATTGTGTTGTATTTCTGGGGGTAAAAATCTAGAAAGTATTTTGAAAGAGACAATTACTGGACATCTAGAAAAGGAAATGTTGATTGCAATGAGTCAGCATGATTCGATTGAGTTAAAATGAAATGGTCACTTTGGGGGGGGGGGACTAGATAATCTCTAAGGCCTCTTTAATCTTAGATATTCTGAGAATTTAATTCCTGCTGTTTGGGGGGGGGGCAGAGAAAAGACTAAAGGAAAGGTAAAGGGAGACACAAAAGATGACCATTAAACAGGGAAAAGCACTGAGTTTGTCAAACATTTTATTTTTCAATTTCAAGATAATTTTCAACATTCATCCATTTGCAAAATTTATGCATTTCACCTTTTTCTACCACCCTTCCTTCCCCCCCTCCCCATGGTAGCAAACAATCTGGTATAAATTGTACAGGTACAATCCTGTTTAACATATATTAGTCATGTTGAAAGCACTGGGCTTGGAGTCAGAGGACCTAAGTTAATTCAGCCTCTGTAATTTTATTGCTCTGACTTTGGGAAAAATAATTTCACCTCTTTAGTCCTTTATATTTTTAATCTATAAAATGGGAGGCTTGGAGCAGATGATCTCTAGGGTGGCTTTCAGTTCTATGATTTCAGTAGACAGAGATATTTCCCATGATTGAAGAAATGCTCCATTGCAAGCACTGAAGATAACATGAGCATTGATATGAAAGACAGCAGTTTACTGAGTCCTATTAGGTCACTAGATCTGGTTAGATCTGTGAAGCCACTAGTGGCTTCACAATTGCCTAGAATCCTCTTCTGGGTTCTGTCTTGTTTCTCTATCATTTATTTGCTGAAATTCCTTTCCATGAATTGGTCTATTAGAAAACTATAGTCCAGGGTGGCTAGGTGGTGTAGTGGATAAAGCACCGGCCCTGGAGTCAGGAGTACCTGGGTTCAAATCTGGTCTCAGACACTTAATAATTACCTAGCTGTGTGGCCTTGGGCAAGCCACTTAACCCTGTTTGCCTTGCAAAAACCTAAAAAAAACTATAGTCCATTGTTCCTGAATGACTAAGATTTTTGAGAGGGATACCTTCAACTAATTATATTTAATGAACATTTATTAAGGAACTACTCTGACAAAAGGCATTGTGCTAAGTCCTGGAGATGTAAAGAAGATTATCACCCAAACTTACTCTTCATCTACATGTATGTCAATAACTAGGAAGCAAGGGATCCGAGGGAATTTTATCATGATTTATAGGAGCATTGAATTTTAAGTCAGAAAAATTTAGGTTTGATTCCTGTCTATGCTACCTGCTACTTTTAAGATCTTAAACAAATTTCTTAGGGTCTCATTTTCTTCATCTACAAAATGAGGGGGAAGTGGGTAAACTAGATGATCTTTCAAATCCCTTCAAACTCTCAATTCTCTGGCTAAATGCAATGGAGGGGATAAGGGAGTAAGCTATCACATAGTTGAGGAGAGGATCATTTTCAGAGTTTGCGGCTTAGGTTACAATAATGAGAAAGGATTCATAGAAGAGTTGGCCCCAGAATTGAGCCCCATAGTTCTCCTACAGCTTTCTAACTCACTAAATCTTTTTGGATTTGTGTCTTTGTCTGATATTTTGCCCTTTATGCTCAAAGAAGACCATGACATCAGTGAGGTGATTCCATGACAAGAAAGTGAATTGGATTTGAGTGAGGGGGGGCTGTGCTAAGTCACCAATCTCACTTTCTCCTCTGGAGTCATCTGAGTCAAATATGAATCGGGATGATGAGATGGTCCTGAATGCAAGGCAATCAGGTTTAAGTGACTTGCCCAAGGTCATACAGCTAGTAAGGGTCAAGTGTCTTTGTTTATGGTTAGGGGATACTCAGTTCTTGGGAAAGCTCTTTGCTCATCTTCTTCAATACCCGGCCCCAACCTATTAACCTATTGAAAGGTGGAACTCTAAGGAATTTAATGGTGAGAATTTGGGAAGTTGGCTGCAGTGAGGGCAATAGTAGATGAATATAAAATCAAAAGTTTGTGAATTTTCACTAACAACATTAGGTGATATCAATTAAGATGAACTTGTTCATTTCAGCAGTACAATAATCAAAGACAATTCTAAAAGACATGATGGAAAATACTATCCATATCCAGAGAAGGTACTGTGGAGTTTAAATGAAGACCAAAGCATACTTTCTTCAATTTTTAAACTTGTCATGTATTATGTCAATTTTTTCTTTCTGTTGTTTTTTGCTTCCATTTGCATTTGATTCTTCTTTCATAACATGATTAATATGGATCTATGTTAAGCAAGGTTATACATGTAGAACCTATTATCAGATTGCTTTCCAACAGGGGGAGGGGAGAAGGAAGGGAGGGAGGGAAAAAAGTGTAAAACTCAAAACTTTACCAAAAAATGATTGGTGAAAACTACCATTGCATGTAATTGGAAAAACAAATAAGTAAAGTATTTAAATTATTTAAAAATTGGTAAAATTTCAGATTAATATAATTCAACAAATATCTATTAAGCATCTACTGTAAGCCAGGCACTGTGTTAGGTGCTAGGAATCCAAAAACGAAAGAGAAGGCTCCTGTCCATAAGGAGCTTATATTTTACTGAAGAGAACAACATCTTTGCTGATAAGTAAATTAAAATATATACATTAAATCTTACTTTCCTTGGACTTGTTATTTCATCAATTTAGGGCAATTTTGGTAAAGAACTACCTTTTTCTTTTGTTTTGTTTTGATTAAAATGGTTTTTTATTAAGATGTCTCAATAAATGACACACCTCTCTCAAGATGGGAGAGGGACCTAGAACTAACTTTTGTAAGAAGGTAAATTGGTAATTTCTCTGTAATTTTTAGTCATAGAGTTCCCTAGTCACTAAGAGATATTGGACTTGCCCAATGTCAAAGTCAACATTTAACCAAGGTTTTCCTGGCTCTAAGGCTACTTCATCAACTGGCCTTTCATTTAATCAGTGCAGAGTAATTGTATTTAAGGGGAAAACAAATACTGGGGAGGGGATCAAGAAAGAACTGTAATAGATCATTCTAGAGCTGAGACTGAAGAGGCTTACATAGGTAGAGAAGTTCTTGAAAGTATACAGGCAGAGTCAAAGAAAAAGTTTGAACAATTAAGGAAAAAGAGGCAAATTAGCTAAATAATTGTGATTTTCATCTCCCTCCATTTCCCCCACCCCAAACCACACTCTTTCATAGCAAGTTTCTCAAATCCTGCCTCCTACCTAATGTTTGTACTGATGTGTTGGCTGACCTCAACATTCATGTGGGACAATGAAAACTCTCCTGTTGTGGCTATGAGACTTCATAGAGTTCTCTGCAATAACATGCATGATCTTTAGCAATCACTGCAATTAAGGGGTTGCCAAACTGGAAGTATCACTTTGCAAAAAAAAAAAAATGCCAGAAATTCAGAACTAGCTACCCTCTGAAAGAAAAACAGTTGTAATTAGCTCTACTTTAGATGGTAAGATATTTCTTCAAGAAATTCTAAACAGGTCCTGTTTTGTTTTCATGTCAATCTCCAGTTTCCATCACAAGTTTTAAGAGTCAAGTGATACACCAATGGCATCTTCCAGTGGAATCTCTGGTGTTGTTGACCTTTAGAAAAGATAATTAGGGTGTCTGTATTAAAACATAGACCCCTTAAGTGGACTTTTTGAATAGATAACTTCTCAAGTTTCACTGTGAGAACCAATTTTCTCAAATGGAACTAAATTACTACCTTTACATTAGTACCACCAATCACTTGTGACTGGGTTTTGGGGTTTTTTTTTTGGGGGGGGAGAACTGACTTCCACTTACTGAGAGATTACTACCCAATGACCTAAATAAGTTATATGTGGTTATTGCCTCTCAGTTTCTATGGCCAAAATGAAATTCATCTTCTAGTTTAAAAGATCAAATATTATTCCAGTATTTAGACAGACTTCTCTGAGGTCTCTTTTACAAGGAGAGGAGCCTGACACATCAAGGTCAAGTGAAATAGAAAAACGAAGACAGATAGTTATTTTAAAAAGGACAACCACAAATAGCCTCACTTTGATATTACCTCAAGTTGATATTAGCTCTAAAAATCTTTAATATTTTAAGGGGTCCACTTCTAACAAAGGTGAAAAATTACTACAGGTGGGGAATAAGTTGAACAAATTATAGTATCTGAATATAATAGAGTATCATTGAACAGTAAGAGATGATGATAAGGATGGTTTTAGAAAAAACTGGGAAAACTTGTATGAACCAACACAGAGTGAAATGAGAAGAATTATAACATTGTAAAGAAAAAATAAAAATATCTAGTATATTACATAACATTTTAAGGTTTTTCAAAGTGTTTTACATATGTTAACCAATTTGATCCTCACAAATTGGGAAGTAGGTTCTATTATTACCTCCATTTTTTATATGTGAAAATGAGTCATAAAGAAAACTTAGGTAGTATTGTCATTTTTATTATATTGGCTCAGGCTGAGTCAAAATTAGAACTCAGGTCTTCTTGACCCCCAAGTCCTATACTCTATCCATTGTACCAACTAGCTGCCTCAGAAATAACCTTCAATGACTTTTGAACTCTGCTCGATGTACTGACCAACCAGAAGAGGAATGCTGAAGGGATGAAGAAGAGATGCTAGACTACCTACCTCCTGATAGAGAGGTGGAGTAAGTATGTAAAATGAGATATACATTATTGGACACTATCAATGTGTGAATTTATTTTACTTGGTTATGCTTAATTATTACAAGTGTTTGTTTTTGTTTTATTTTGTTTTCAATTGAAGGTAGTGTGCAACAACACTGTTATTAAAAATAAAATAAAGAAAGAAAGAGGGTCATTGAAACACTTAAGAGAATAGAAGGAACTTCAGCATGGATACTGAGGATGGGTTTGAAATAATATGTTGAATTTATTATATGCCTTTAAAAATCAAGCTTTCACATGCAATCTATTTTTCTTCTCTATTTTGCATATGAAAATACTCAGGTTTTTTTGGTGTTTGTCAAGCATAAAATTTAAAGGAAAGGAAATTTTAAAAGGAAAAAAATAAATGATGAAAGGGACACAGAAAAAGAAACTTGGGAAGACTTGTATGAAGTATTACTGAATAAAGTGAGAAGAACCAGGAGATTTATACATTGACTACAGCACTGTAAAGAAAATCAACTTTAAAAGTCTTAAGAATTATGACTAATTGTGACTAACCATGACTCCAGAAGATGAAGCAAGCCATACATCTTTTGACAGAGTACTATTGGCCTAGATATACAGAATGAAAAATATATTTTCCTGACATGGTCAATTTGTTCATTGTCTTTGCTTTATCTTGCTTCTTTGTTAAAAAAAATTTTTTTTGTGATTAGGGCAAAATGGGATAAGGGGAATGGTTAGTGATAGTCGTGGAAAGAAAGAAGAGAGGAAGGGCAGAAATAAATAGGATGTAAAGAAAGAAGAAAAAAGACAAAAGGAAGGAAGGAAGGAAAGAACAACATTCTCTTTAAATCTACTTAAACTGACAATCAGGTTCTCTGAAGAACCCTAAGGGTAACCATAAGGGATTGTGGATTCTAATATTTTCATTCTAAATTCCCAATCCTATGTAATCCTCTCATAACAATCAGTTTTATAATTTCCTTTCTTAATTTAATTTTTTTTAATTACCAAGCATTTTTCTCCTCAACTTTCCTTAATGAAAGAAAACTTGTAACAAATATACATATTCAAGAGAAAAAATACCTATATTGGCCATGTTAAAAAAATGTGTGTTAGCACAATGATTAGCACATGGAGTTCTTGACTTGACATTCATTCTGCATATATAATACATCACCTTTCTGTCAGCAAGTTGGTAGTTTTCTTAATCAGTTCTGTGGAATCATGGCTTTTACTGTATTGATCAATTCCTTGATCAAAACTGTCAATTTTTTACAATGTTGCTACAGTTTAAATTGCTTTACTGGTTTTTCATAAAAGTCTTTCCCATCATTTCTTACAGCACAATGGTATTCCATTATATTTATATGTTATACTTTGCTTATTCCCTTCCCCAATGGATAGGTATTCCTGTAGTTTCCAATTATTTGATACCACAAAAGAGCTACTTCAAATATATTTTTTTACATATGGTTCCTTTTCTTCTTTATTGATCTCTTTGACGTATAGACCTTAATGTATCACTGAGAATGCACATTTATTGATTTTGGGGGCCAAGTTTCAAATTTCTTTCAGATTGTCTGGACCAATTCACAGGTCCACCAGTAGCATATTAGTGTACTTTTCCCCACAGCACCACCAGAGTTGTAATTTTTCTCATTGGTCATCTCTACTAATCTGATGGATGCAAGATAGAATTTCAATATTGTTTTAATTTGCATTTCTCCAATTGTTAGTAATTTGGAGAATTTTTTTTTATATAGCAATAGATAGCTTAGATTTCATCCTTTGAGAGATGCCTATACCTATTCCTGACCACTTAACAATTGAAGAAAAACTGTTATAAATTTGGATCAATTCCTTATGCATCTTGGGAATGAGACCTTTATTAGAGAAATTTGCTACATTCTTTTTCCCAGTTAGCTGTTTCCTTTATAATCTTAACTGCACTGAGTTTTTTGTGTAGAAATGTTTAAATAATAAAAAAATGTTCATTTTATTTTCTTTATCATTTGTTTGGTCATGAATTACTCTCCTATCATAAATCCAAAAGAAAATTTCTTCTTTGTTTCTGTCATTTGTATATGGTGTGATCATCTATGTCTAGCTTATATTTATTTGGAGTTTATCTTGGTGAGCTGTTGATTTCATTCTAATTTCTATAAGACTGATGTCAAGATTTTCCAGTAGTATCATTAGTGAGCACTTATCATGGCATCCAAGTATTTAGTTTTATTGAACATTAAGCTATTAGAGTCATTTGCATCTGTATATTGTATAACTAATCTAGACTCTATTTTTAGATTAGACTCTTTTTTAACCACTACTAGATCATTCTTATGATTACTGCTTTGTGGTACAATTTGAAGTCTGGTACTACTAGGCTCCCTTCTTTCACACTTTTTTTTTCATTATTGCCCTTGAGATTCTTGACCTTTGATTTCTCCTTGTAAATTTAATTATAAATTTATATTAAGTATATATAAATATATATAAACTTAATTATTATTTTCCCTAGCTATATAGAGTAATCCTTTGGCAATTTCACTGGTATGAAACTATAAATAATTAACAAGTAATATTGTCATTTTTATTATATTGAGCCTATCCCTGAAAGATTAAGATTCCTCCAACTATTTAAACCTGTTTTTACTTGTATAGTATTTTGAAATTGTATTTATATACCTCCTGACTGTATCTTGATAATTAAACTCCCAAGTATCTTAAACATTCTGTACCTGTTTCAGATAGAATTTGTCTTTCCTTTCTTTCTGAGTTCTATTTGGTAAAATATAGAAAATTTACTTGAATTTATTTTATGTCCTGAAACTTTGCCAAAGTTATTGTTTCAATTAATTTTAGGGTTTTTTTAAGTACATCATCATACCATCTAGAAAAAGTGATCATTTTGTTCCTTCTTTACCTATGCTCACTCCCTCCATTTTTTTTCTTGCTTCATCTCTATGGCTAGCATTTCTAGTACTATATTAAATATTAGTTATAACAATGAACATCCTTGCTTTACCCTTGATCATATTTGAAAGGCTTCTAGTTTATCCTCTCTATAGATAATCTTAGCTCTTCATTTTGGTCATATACTTGTATTTATTTCTATATTTCCCAGTTTTTTAAATATAAGTGAGTATTATATCTTATCAGAAGCTTTTTCTGTCTCCTAATGTAATCATTTGATTTTTGTCATTCTTGCAAGTAATATGATTAATTACATTTATATTGAAGCAACTTATAAACCTGGCATAAATCCAACTTTGTCATAGTGATATGTTTGTGACATGTTGCTGTAGCCACTCTCTTAATCGTTTACATTTTTTACATCAGTATTCATTAAATACTACACTATAATTTTCTTTCTCTGTTTCAACTCTTCCTTGATTTAGATATATCATCGAAGGAATTTGCAAATAGTTTCTCTAATTTTTTTTAAAAGTTTTATGGAATTTGCTTCTAAATCAATCTGGTTGCAAGGTTAATCTTCTCACCCTGCTCCCTTGCCCTGTGGGAATTTATGATTGTTCTATTTCTTTTTCTTAGAGGAGATTGTTTACATTCTCTTTTCCTTGTCCTGTTAATCAGATAATTTTATATTTTTAAATGTTCATTTCATTTTAGTTGTCATAAAAATAATGGCACATGGTTGGTCAAAACAGTTTCTAATAATGTTCTTCATTTCTTTGTCATTTTTTATAATTTTTTCATTTCTGATACTAGTGATTTTGTTTTTCCTTTTTAAAAATCAAAACAGCTAATGGTTCATCTATTTTAGTTTGTTTTTCATAAAAATCAGTTTTTGTTTTTTATTTATTAGTTCAATGCTTTTTGCTTTCAATTTTATTAATTTTCTTCTTTTCACTTTCTTCTCATTCTCTTCTTAATTCTTTACAATCTGATTTCTGATCTTATCATTCCACCAAAACATTCTCTTTAAAGTTACCAATGAACTCTTTGTTGCCATATCCAATGGCCTTTTTTCAATCTTCCTTCTGTTTGACCAATCTATAGATTTTAACACTGTTGATCACCCTCTCTTCCTTGATACTCTCTTTTCTCTAAGTTTTCAGGACACCCTACTCTTCTGGTTCTCTTCCCTCTCAGTCTTCTTTGCTAGCTTCTTCTCTAGATCATTTGCTGTAATTGTAAGTGTTCCTCAATGTTCTGTCCTAGGCTCTTTTCTCTACCTTTCTACACTTCATTTAGTGAGCTCATCAATCATCCAAAAATGGATTTAATTATTATCGTTATGTTCATGACCCCTCTACTGACCTTCAATATTGCATTTCCAACTGTGTTTCAGACATCTCAAACTGGATGTACAATAGACATCTTAAACTAAACATGTTCAAAATAGATCTATTATCTTTCTCTATTATCTTTCTTCCCCTCCCCCATTACTGTAAAGGGCAAGAGTCATCCTAAACTCTTCACTATCTCTAAACCCTACCCCCCCCAGTCCAAGCTATTGCCAAGACCTGTCAATATGATCTCTGTTTTTGATAGACCCTCATTGCTTTACTCCTTGACTATTGAAATAGCCTTCTGGGTCTGCCTGCCACCTTCTTTCTTTTTTTTTTTTAAGGTTTTTGCAAAGCAAATGGGGTTAAGTGGCTTGCCCAAGGCCACACAGCTAGGTAATTATTAAGTGTCTGAGGCCAGATTTGAACTCAGGTACTCCTGACTCCAGGGCCAGTGCTTTATCCACTGTGCCACCTAGCCGCCCCTGCCACCTTATTTCAATCCCTCTTCCAATCAGCCACCAAAGTGAGTTTCCCAAAGTATAGACCTGACCATGTCACTTCTCTACTCAATAATATTTGGTGGCTCCCCATGACCTCAAGAACAGATATAAAATCTTCTGTTTGCTGTTGAAAATCCCTTATAATACATTTAATTATCTGCCATATACTATTCAATCCAATGACACTGGCTTTCTGACTGCTCCACGAAGAAGATATTCCACCTCTCAGTTCTGGGCATTTTCTCTGACTGCCCCCCAAACATGGAACACTTTTCCTCCTCAACATCACTTCCCTGACTTCCTTCAAGCCCCAATTAAAATCCTATCTTTTACAGAAAGCCTTTCTTAATCCTCTTTATTTCTATGTCTTTCCTCTTTTAATTGTTTCCTATTTTTATCCTATATGAAACTTCCTTTGTCTATATTTGTTTGAATGTTGTCTTTCCCATTCAATAGCAAGAAAAGACTGGCTTTGTTTTGTATCTCAGCATGGGAACACAGTAGGCACTTAATAAATGTCTATTGATTGACTGATCTTTGATTATCAGCCTTCCTCTTCTCTACTTTGCATTTCATAGTAATTCTCTTTACTTGAAAGCTGCCAGGGAAGAAAGCAAGAGACTTGGGGAACCTGCTTCTGGGCATGTGTAAGAAAGAAATCCACCCCCTGCTTTGGAGTATGTGCAAGTATCTGCTGACTATTTCTTGTTGGCAAACTGCATGGTGATGAACATCTTTTAATGGAATGCTGAATTTCAACTGAGCCAAATTCTTCTTGACTTTGGTTTCACCAGACTGCCAAAGAGGTCCCTGACAGAAACAAAAGTTAAGAACCTTTGTTCTAATGCAGTCTTCCCTCCTGCCTAGGTCTGGGTGGGCACACAAACAAGCATCATCATAATAAGGAGCCTTCCCATTCATTTGCAACTTAAGTATTTTGAAAGCAGTATTGAAACACTTTCAGGCCTGCAAGGAGTCATTTTTAAAAACGGAAACAATTACTAGACCAGTCCCCTGGGGCTAAATGATATTTTTTTTCAAGTTTCCAAAACTGCATCATTTATAATCGGTTAATAACTTGATTACTAACAAAATGGTTCAATACCACGAATTTGTGGATGATTTTCAAATATTGGAGTGTTTTTTTTCCTCATCCATTATGATGCAGGGAAATGATATAGAGAATTATGAATGTAGCCTTAATGCTGCTGAAATTTCGTTAATTGTGGAGGTCTGTTTGCCCCTGAGATGTAAACTGACTTTGATTGTTGATTGTATCCTGTGGCCCCTTAACCCTTTTGTTTTGTCTTGTCCCCCATTTTCCCCTTCACCTAACCTTGGCCATAGAGGCAGGCATGACAGGAAAAGACATATTGAACTTGGGGGTCGAGCACCTTGGAACAAGAAGGATCAGTATGTAGCTTACCATTGGAAGATACCTGGCCTAAGATGTAAGGCCACTCCCTAAGTGCCGCCCCTTGCATAACCTACCACAGAAGGATATTTAACAAGAAGCACAAAGCCTTCCATTCTCTCTCATTTTCCTCTTCTTTGACTAGCAGGTTGGGTTTTTCTCACACTCCTTCTTAGGCCATGTGGAGCACCATGGGCCTCCCCAGACCACATGGCCAGACTAAGCCAAGCCTCATAGCTGCCTGCCCCCTCCAAACACACACACACACACACACACACACACACACACACACACACACACACACATTTCACTCAAACTTCAACTAGTCTATTCTTTAAATGGTTACTGCTTTTCTAGGAGTTTTAATCTGTATATTTGTAATATTTTGCCATAATAAAATCCTAAGCAGTTTTAACATCCCAGAGAGCTGCGAATTCCTTCACCTTAAATCTTCTGTCTTCAATCTCTAAATCTTTAATAATCAGCAGCCATCATTTAATCTACAATACAATGTAGCAAGAATTTTAATATAATGCGGTCCAGAGGAATATATAACAAGCTCTGGAATCAAAGACCCATCTTCGAATTCCAGTTCTGCTACTGTCTACCTGTTTGACCCTGACTTCCCCTCTCTTGAATATCATGGAAATAATGTCTACTTTATAGGATTTTTTTTCCTTCTTAAAAGTTTCTTGGCTAGCAGAACTAACTTGCCTTTAGTTCACTATTTACCTTAGAAAAACAAAGATACTGATTCCTATTTCTGAGTGAGATACAGTTATAGAAAGAATTCAAGAAAAGAATTATGCATGTTTTTGTGCATTAAAGGGAAATAATGGTGATTAATGCTCATTCTTTACAAAAATGCAGAAGAAATGATACCTCATCTGAACAGCAACACTGCTATAATATAAATCCTAAGACGATAAAGACTAGTATCTCTAAAATGTTTTGTAAGTCTTAAAGTACTCCATAAATTTTAATTATCATTATTATTGCAACTACTCTTTTAATCAAAGCTTTTAGACTTGAACATGACTTGTTGGGAATTTATAATTATTTGGTCAGGTAGAATTGAAATTCACCTTTTCATTGTATAGAAAATTAATAGTTTGTATAAGAATTTCAGAATCAGCAGGCCATGCAGATAGAAAGTTAGCCTTGAAGTCAGGTAGATCTGGATTTAAGCCTCACCTCTGACACAAACCCCAGGCAAGTCACTTCACCTCTTAATGTACCAGTCAATTTTCTATGATTATAAAGCTGGAATACCTTGGGAGGACTTCCTTACTTAGACTAATGAAATCAAAGGTCTTTGTATACAAACACCTTCCTGGAGGTACCTAATTACATACATACACATATACTGATCATTCTTATCTGATAGTTTAACTTGTTCTGATAGGAGTCTTTACCTGAGGACTTTTCATTAACCTAGTTCTAGTTACTGTGTGTGTATTGGAAAGTATTAAAACCTTATTTTTAAACTGTCATTCATAGTTCTCAAAATTTAAACTGAACTTTTCCTCAGTTTGTCTGAAATTATTAAATATTTGCTATGCTTTTTTGACTTATCAAGTCATTCTTCTATTGCATATAATATTGTAATCTTGAAATGTTCTTGCAGTAATCAAGCACCTTACAAAATGTTCTACCTAATAATTTATCAAGAAAAACAAGTCAAGTACAAATAATATATATATATATATATATATATGAAGACCTCAAAAAGCTATATTTTTGAAAGTTATTCTGAAAGGAGAAGTAATATTAATGATTATCTCTCCTAAAGACTTTTATTTTCCATTTTCACTAACCTCCAACAACTTGAATCTTGAAAAGTCATACTTTACACAAAAACATATTTTGGAAATCTAGGGGCAACTAGCATTTTCCCAACCACTTGACAATGAACGTGGCCCTTATTTTATCATGTCTGGTTTTTTTTGAGGTCAGTGTTGACCTCATACTGTTATCACTTCATTCACCTTGCTCCCACAAATTTGAAGAAAATTAGGACCTTTTCTTATTTACCCAGGTGACTATTGAAATGCAATTCCTTCAGAGGAATAGAATTTCTGACTCACAGGAATAGCCTTTGGTTGTTGCTCTTTTTCTTTCTACATTCAAATTCTTAACTAGACTGAATTCAATAGAGTTGTATCATAAAATCTCACTGCTTATCAAACTTGTCAAAATCAGTGAATAGCCAGGCTTTAAGAATCTATGGTAAGGGGGCAGCTAGGTGGCGTAGTGGATAAAGCACCGGCCTTGGAGTCAGGAGTACCTGGGTTCAAATCCGGCCTCAGACACTTAATAATTACCTAGCTGTGTGGCCTTGGGCAAGCCACTTAACCCCATTTGCCTTGCAAAAACCTAAAAAAAAAAAAATGCAACTGATTTTCATATATACCTTAAATAGATGTTTCTGAGGATTACAGGAGGGAAGGTCTAAAATGCTGAAAGCTCCTTGACTATTTAATAATGTGATTTTTTAAAAAGTGAGGTTTATTGCTCCTCATGTAGAGAAGTTTGAAATCTCTGATTAGGATGGCTAGGAGGTTAGAACTTTCCAGAGTCTTGAGTTCAAATCTAGTACCAAACACTTACTAACTGTATGACCCTAGGCAAGTCACTTATCCTCTATCTGCCTCAGTTTCCTCAATTGTAAAATGGGGGTGATAATATTAACTACTTTATAGGGTTATTATGAGGATCGAATGAGATATTTGTAAAGTGTCTGACACATAGCAGTCACTCAATACATGTGCATTCTCTTACCTTGTTTCCCCTCTTATTTCTCCCCCATCATCACTGGCAATAGGTAGTTGAAGTCAACATCTAGGGCCTACTCTTCTGAAAAAACAGGCAGGAGTCATAAATTAAATAGCAAAGTATTTCATTGACTTTCCTGATGCCTAGAACCAGGAAAATAAAGGATTAATAAATACTTGTTGATTTTATGGACAAAATCTCTTAAAGAGTCACATATTAATATATAACATAGCCATAACAGATTGTTCACTGTCAAGGGGGTGGGGGAAGGAAAGGTGAGAGTGTGAAAAATGTGGAACTCAAAAATCTTACAAAAAGGTGAATAGTTTCATGTAGTTAGAATAATAAATTAATAAATTAATTAAAATTAAAAAAACATTCACATGTTAGTGGGAAAGCTAGAAAAGGTTTAAAAGTTTCTCAATGAGAGTTTTCTCAGAAATATCACACTCAGAGGCAGCTAGGTAGTATAGTGGATAGAGTGGCCTGGGAGTCAGGAGTACCTGAGTTCAAATCCAACCTCAGACACTTAATAATTACCTAGCTGTGTGGCCTTGGGCAAGCCACTTAAACCCATTACCTTGCACAAACTAAGAAAAAAAAAGAAAAGAAAGAAAGAAAGAAAGAAAGAAAGAAAGAAAGAAAGAAAGAAAGAAAGAAAGAAAGATCACTCAAAGATAAGAAATGGTTTGGCTTTAGAGCCCTTTAATTTATGTTGTACCTCAAAGTACACTTCTTCTGCCTAAGGCCTCATGTTTCCATTTTCTGATAGCCAACTGTATCATGTTTTTTCTTGGTTCTGCCTCTTTGGTATAATCCAGATATTCTCGAACCTCCCTAGCTATCCTACTTCACATCTATTCCTAATCTAGTTTAAACCCCACTATTAAACTCCTCTCACTACTGCCACTCTTCACCCTCAAATTTACCATCTGTGAAACTCTGTTTCCCTCCTTCCATTTCTTGACACTTATACTGGTGTTTCATAAAAGTATCTTTGCTTCTATTTCAGAGTGTAACCACCTGGGTCAACATGCCTTAGAGCTAATCAATACATTTGCATTCTGTTGTTATTTAGTGTCATAGCCTTCCCAGGCAAGAATACAAATGGACTGTTCTGAAAACTAAGACTTTTTCTGTCCTTATTTTTAGCTGATTACAGGTAACTAAATTACATTCATTGCATCCCAAAGCTTCCCTCCCACATGTTCAGCTCTTCCCATTGAGCCTTTAGTATTTAAAATAAACACTAACACCTCCTTCCATTTGCTATTCCAAATCCCATCATCCTAGTACCAGTCCATGTTGATGACTAGAAACTCCAGTAAACCTCAAGAAGGTATTAGAAACATTCTTTGAAAGGGGAGAAATAAAAGTTGACAGTTTCTTTTGACAGTTTTTGCCTTTATGACTTAGACTGTGGCTCTTAATATTATAATAAAAACAAAACCTGAAATGAACAATTTCAGGATAACTTTATTAGTTAAGTATATTGATGGAACACAATTACAACCATACCTCACATTAAAAATGACACTGTTGTTATTGTTCATCCTTCATTCTCAAAGAGGACCAGTTACAGTAATGACCATTCTTACTGACACACTGAAATATTAGCAGTATAAAATAAAGCAAGCAGAGATTATTGAAACTAGAGGTTCAGGTCTGCCTTTTCCTAACCTCTTCATTCTGCAAAGACTAGCTCAGTCTTTAATTCTCCAAAAACTCTTATCCATAATCTCATTCACTATTCTTTGAACTTTTACAATACTTGCATTTCACTCCCATGGTATAATTATTTTTTGTATTTTCTTGTGGTTTTTCCCTTTCGTTCTGATTCTTCTTTCACAACATGAATAATATGGAAATATGTTTAACATGATCATACCTGTATAACCTATATTAGATTGCTTGCTATTTGGGGGAGGGGGGATGAAAGGGGGAGAAATTTTACAAAAATGAATATTTAAAACTATCTCTACATGTAACTGGAAAAATACTATTAAGTTTTTTTAAAAAATAAAAAAGAATTTTTGGTCTTGCAAGAGGTAGATCCCAGGTCTTAACTCTTGACAAAACCAAGTTCTGACTAGAAATCTTGGGTCCCTGTTTTTAGGAAGTCACAGGAAGTTCCAGGATGAGAGCAACCCAGGCGTCATCTGAAAAGGAAAAAGTATCTGTCTCAAATAGCCATGGTATAATTTTTTAGTTTCTTTTTAAAATCCTTGTGGAAAGAGCTAAGTTCCTTCTCTAATGTAAAACATGTTGTTTTTGAACCAAACCTGTTAACTAAAACTAATAAGAGAAGACTTCTAGATCACATGATTAACAAGATGAAAGATTATAAATATTTTTCCAATTCTTTTTTTTTGCAAGGCAAATGGGGTTAAGTGGCTTGCCCAAGGCCACACAGCTAGGTAATTATTAAGTGTGTGAGACCGGATTTGAACCCAGGTACTCCTGACTCCAAGGCCGGTGCTTTATCCACTACACCACCTAGCCGCCCCTATTTTTCCAATTCTTATAACTCTCCAAATTCTCCCAGAAAAGAAATACATACAAAATGTAAAATAAACTGTAACTATTGTTTTAGGTTAAGAAACTGAGGTAACAATTTGATAAATTAATAGCAAAGAAGACCAATCTCTAATATAATCAGCACCTCTCTCCCACCAACCCCCTTCTCTGGTAGGATGGTACAATGGAGTTCACTTGCTTCTGATTGGAGAGTCACAATTCCCTTGCTACTGTTGCAGTCTCAGCAAAACCTCTCCTCTACCCCAGCCCTTACACCATCATTCTATGATAGCAAAAAATAAAATTTAATGTATCCACTTTCCCACATACAAATATACCTCTGTGGGGAACATGGAGATATTAGACATTAGGAAATTTCCTCTCCCTTGCATGACAGTTCCTATATTATAATAATACTCATCCAGAAAACTAAAAACGATAAATGAGGCAAGGTGCCAATGAGGGGAATGCTGACCCTGTAGTCCCCTGATCCCTTAGGATGACCAGCTGGTATTCAACTAGGGCTAGTTCTATTTTTTTAAATTAAAGATTTTATTTATTTTGAGTTTTACAATTTTTCCCTTAATCTTACTTCCCTCCCCCCATCCCCCACAGAAGGCAATTTGTCAGTCTTTATATTGTTTCCATGGTATACATTGATCCAAATTGAGTGTGATGAGAGAAGAAATCATATCCTTAAGGAAGAAACATAAAGTATAAGAGAAAGTAAGATCAGACAATAAGACATCCAGGTTTTTCCCCCTAAATTTAAGGGAATAGTCCTTGGTCTTTGTTCAAACTCCACAGTTCTCTCTCTGGATACAGATGGTATTCTCCATTGCAGACAGCCCAAAATTGTCCCTGATGGAATAAGCAAATCCATCAAGGTTGATCATTGCCTCCATGTTGCTGTTAGGGTATACAGTGTTTTTCTGGTTCTGTTCATCTCACTCAGTATCAGTTCATGCAAATCCCTCCAGGCTTCCCTGAATTCCCATCCCTCCTGGTTTCTAATAAAACAATCATGTTCCATGACATACATATATCACAGTTTGCTAAGCCATTCCCCAATTGAAGGACATTTACTTGATTTCCAATTCTTTGTAGGGATAGTTCTATTCCTTAAAAAGAATCACTTGAGGCAAAAACTGAGGTGGGTTAAAAGTGAATTCCTTATCTTGGGGAAAAATCCAGATATCTTTGAGGTTCCACCTTCAGGGAAGCTATTACAAAAAAGGAAAGAGTTGAAAGATGAACAATAAAGGATTCTAAGAAGAAAAAGATTGAAATTATCAAAAATTTCAGGAGAAAGAAGACTCATTTTAAAACCTTATGCATGAGCAAATAAGTCAACAGAAAAGATATTTATAACAGAAATATAGTCTCCAGAACTTCCAGATAAGTTCATATGTCTCTGAATAAATATTTCCCAAAAAAGGGGAAATGATTCAACACATGATGAGGCAGAGGATCCTGTGACATCTCAAGAGATCATGG
Organism: Macrotis lagotis; assembly: GCF_037893015.1. Lineage (NCBI taxonomy): Eukaryota > Metazoa > Chordata > Mammalia > Peramelemorphia > Peramelidae > Macrotis > Macrotis lagotis. The sequence goes on from NC_133664.1 coordinate 107,717,050, forward strand.
AACTACAGCAAGATTTTCCTGATGATTTAAGAGGTAAATGAGAATTGTGAGAATAGAATTTATTGCCTGTACTGCAGAAATAGTTGGTAGAATGAAAACTTGAATCCATAGCAATGTCTCTCCAAAGAAAGGATAATTCAACTGGGAATGCAAATCTGAAAGAAGTCCGAAAGAAAAGAAGCAAAACCTCATCATTTTAAAATAGCACATGATCTTTACACAAACTAAACATGTTGATCTGAAAGGTAGCATGTACAGAGATAATTTAATGATCATTGTTTCCCAGGTGAACTCAAGTCAAAAATCCTGAACCCCATAATTCTATAAATAATATATCTACCTAGACCTTGTAAATTCAGAAAACAAATTACTAAGGGAAAAAATCTATATAGACTGATGAATAAAAATACTAAATGTCTAGAATGTCTACAGGAAGGTAAAAAAATTAATGGAAGGACTGAGAGAAAAAAAGTTTTAGTTTAAAAAGTGAAAATAAAATACGGCAGCAAAGGGAATTTTGACTTAGGTAGTTAACAAGAGAAAAAAATGAAGGGATGAATTAGGTAAATAAAGAAATAAAAATAATTAAAAAGTAGGAAACTGAGGAAATGAACAACCAGAAAATGAGAGAGTAAGGGGTGGTTGAGGGAAAGGGGAATGGAGATGGTACATTTCAAATATTTTGAGACTTATCTGATATATTGATGTTTTGGATTTTTTCCCTTCTATTCCTTTTATTTTATTTTTTGGTCTTTGCAAGGCAATGGGTTTAAGTGACTTGCCCAGATTCACACAACTAAGAAAGTACTAAGTATCTGAGACTGAATTTGAACTCAGGTCCTGTCTCCAGAGCCAGTGCTCTATCCACTGTGCCACTTATCTGCCCCCAATTCCTCTTATTTCTTATTTTTTAAAATGTTATGTTACTTTAATAGTCCTCTAGGAAAGGGGAGAAATTATATTGATATAAAAATGTTGCCAATAAAACATATTAGAGCAGTAGAGCCAAGATGGTGGCAGGAGAACAGTCTATCTTAGGTGCTTTCTCCAAAATATTTCAAAAACCTTAAAATTATGACTCTAAATTTTTGAGAGACAGAACCCACAAAAAAGATCCAGTGAGGCAATTCTCCAGCCCAAGGTAACCTGGAAAATAATGGGAAGGTTCTGTTCCATGGGGTTGAAGGAGCAGTAGCACCAGGGCAAAGGAACTTCAGCCTTCCAGAAACAGCCCCAGGAAGCCTGGGAGCCCCGGTTCCTGGCAATAGAAGCAGTTTCCTGACCTGCCATCCCAGGGGACACCAAGCAAAACTTGGAAGATCAGCAGGGAGACCTCTGCCAGAGTGAGCATGAAGCCCAGGCCAGCCTGGTTCCCCTCAGTATGACCATGACAATCAACACAACCCAGATCCCAGGAAATGTAAGCAGGCCTGTGGAGCCACCCAGCAAGAGCTGCCTGGCACCATGAGTGCTCAGTCCATGGAAGGTAAGGGAGTGAAGGCATACTGCCAAGGTCTGACTCTGGGACAGGGCTCTAGAGATTTAACCATATTCAGATCCTGGTCATAGTCTGGGCCCCCCATAGTGCAGGGATCCCCCTCACAACCCCAGAGCAGAGGAAAGTGCTTGTTATCAATCAACATACCAGGAGAACAGTGAGAGCCTCACAAACTGAGGTCCTTCCTGGGGTGTCCCAATAATACATAAAAGCTCAGGAAGTACCCAAATCCAGGCACAGGCTGGGGAAATGACTAAACAGAAAAAAAGGAACCTGATCATAGACAATTAGTTTGGTCCCATGAAGGACCAAAACACACACTCTGAAGATGAGAAATACCTAGCTTCTGCATCTAAAGACTCCAAGAAATATAGATGTTGGACTCAGACTATGACAGAGCTCAAAAAAAGATTTTGAAAATCAAGTAAGGGAGGTAGAAGAAAATTTGGGACAAGAAATGAGAGAGATGCAAGAAAAACATGAAAATGAAGTCAACAGCTTAGTCAAGGAGATCCAAAAAATGCTGAAGAAAATAACATGTTAAAAACCAGCTTAGGTCAAATGGATAAAACAGTTCAAAAAGTTATGGGGGAGAAGAGTGCTTTAAAAAGCAAAATTGACCAGATGGACAAGGAGATAAGAAAGCTCTCTGAGGAAAGCAAATTCTTCAGATGTAGAATGGAGCTAAAGGAAGCTGATAACTTTGCAATGCAAGACACAATAATTCAACACCAAAAGAATGAAAAACTAGAAGAAAATGTGAAATATCTCATTGAAAAAAACAACTGGAGATGGCTAGGTGCCACAGTGGACAGAGCACTGGAGTCAGAAGTACCACTGTTCAAATATGGCCTCAGACACTTAGTAATACCTAGCTGTGTGGCCTTGGGCAAGCCACTTAACCCCATTTGCCTTGCAAAAACCTAAAAAAAAAGCAAACAAACAAACAACTGATCTGGAAAACAGATTAGGAAAGATAATTTAAAAATTATTGAGCTACCTGAAAGTCATTATCAGGAAAAGAGCCTTGACCTAATTTTTAAAGAATTTCTACAGGAAAATTGCCCTGATATCGTAGAAGCAGAAGGTAAAATAGAAATTGAGAGAATCCACCGATCTCCCCCAAAAAGAGATCCCAAAAAACGACCCCCAGGAATATTATCGTCAAGTTCCAGAACTCCCAATATTACAGAGAAAATATTACAAACAGCCAAAAGGATACAATTCAAATATCTTGGAGCTACAGTCAGGATCACATAGGATTTAGCAACATCCACATTAAGGGCTCATAGACCTTGAAATATAATATTACAGAAGGTAAAAGAGATTGGAATGCAACTACCCAGCAAAACTGAACATCCTCCTCCAAGGGAAAAGATGGACTTTCAATGAAACAGGGGAATTTCAGATATTCCTGTTGAAATGACCAGAGTTGAAGAGAAAGTTTCATCTTCAAGTACAGGAGTCAGGTGAAGCATAGAGAGGGAGGATGAGAAGGATAAATTATGAGGGACTTAATGATGATGAACTGCATGTATTCCTGCAAGGAAAGATGATACTGATGGTATTCATATAAACCTTCTCATTTAATAGATCAGGTAGAAGGAGCTTTTATAGATGAAGCACAGGAGAGAGTTGACAATGAAGATATAATATATTGTAAAAATGGAGTCAGTGGGTGAAAGCGAAATAAATGTACTAGGAATAAGAGAAAGGAGAGGTAGAATAGGCTGATATTTCATATAAAAGATATTTCATGTAGCTTTTGCAATGGTATGGAAGGGGGGAAGGCAAGGGGAGAATGAGGGAGCCTTCATTCTCATCAGAAATGGCTCAGAGAGAAAATAGCATACACACTCAATAGGGTATAGACATCTAGAAATAAAAACAGAGAAAAAGGAAAGGGGAGAGGTGAGGGGAGATGTGGGTGATAGAGGAGAGGGTAGATCATAGGAGAGGATAGTCAGATATAACACATTTTCTTTTTTACTTTTTGCATGGTGGTGGGGTTGGGTGGCCTGTCTGGGACCACGGGCCTGGGGGTGGGGTGTTGCTGGGTCTCTGGAGTGGGATGTAGGCTTGGGGCCTCCTGGCCCCAGGACTGCTGCTCTGTCTGCTACACCACTCAGCTGCCCCACAGCACATTTTTGAAGACGGACAGAGTGAAAGGAGAGAAAAATACAATAGACGGTAGTGGAGAGGAATAGATGGAGGGAATTAGAATCAGCAACAAACAGCAACTGTGGAAAAATATGGAAATAACTTCTATGATGGATTTATGATAAAGAATGTGAGCCACCCGAGACAGAGCTGATGGTATCAGAACATAGACTGAAATACATTTTTTTCTCTTTCTTTTACTTTATTTCTCATGAGGTTTTATATTTTTGTGGGGGGGGAGGGGGTTACTCTTAAACAAGAATATTTTAGTAATGTGTAAATAAATTAAAGAAAATTAAAATGATAAGAAAAGGAAAAAAGAAAAAGAAAATTCAGTCAAAACATACTAGAAAAGTAAAACTAATAAAACAACTATTGAAAATTAAACCCTTCTCTAGGGAAGGACTAATATTCATCCCACCGTCTCTTGCTGAATATCTTACACTTGTTGATATTCAAATTTTGTCTGAATTAATGAGATGTAAAGCAAAATATTCAAATTTAAATGAGAAATAGAAAAAAAAGAAAAAAACAGACTAGAATATAGATAACTACTGTTGCATTTTGGAAAAGTTCCAGGGTTTTATGCAGACTCTCATAATGTTATATAATTTCTTCTTTCATTCATTCATCTGTAAAACATTATTTAATTGCTTATTTTTCAGATGATTAGGAATAAAAAGGCAGGAGCAGAGAAACAGAGAAAAGCTTCTTTCAATCAGTATTTATTAAATGTACAGAATATTATAGTACAGGTCTGACTTGGGTCAATCTGATGTGATAGGTCATGTTTGGGATTGAAATGAAATTAGACACTCAAATTAGACACCATCTAAAAGTTAAAAGATCTACTTAGTTATAGCATAAAAAGAACATTCAGCAAAAATACAATATTGATTCTGTTCAATTGCTGGTTTTTCCGTGTTAGTATAGTGACTCCTAATTCCTCCTGTGCTGGTCTTTTATCCTAGACCCACCAAGAAGCAATGTCAATAGCATTAGCCTTAATACATGGGTTGGTTAAGGCCCTAAGAGCTGTTTGATACCTTTTAAGGAAAAATTACCTGAGTCAATAAGATAGGACTTTAGAACATATTTTTCCTAAAGCAGAGAGTACAAAGAAAAAGGAGAAAACCCTTGCCTTGGAGGAGCTTACAATCTGGTCAAACAGTGAACATATATATATGTGTGTAGAAAATAGAGAAGTATTAAATGTTTTTTAAAATATATTTACACTTGTATATATTTATATTTTACATTTAAGTGTATATGTTTATATGTACATATTTTATATTTATATATTTATAATTCTATATTTATATTCCTATGTGCAATATGTGTATATATATATGTATAGAAATATATGCAAAATAGAGACAAAGTAATTTTGAAGGGAAGATATTTAGCAGGTGGGAGAGGGTAGGTCAGGAAAGCTTCATATTGAAAGTGGTACTCAAGGTTAGTCTAAAGGAAAAAACCAAGGGGTTTACTAGGTGGAGGTGAGAGGGAGTTGATTCCTAGTATTGGGGACAGCCAGAACAAAGGCAAGAAGGTTCTGTGTGAGGGACATGTGTGAGTAATGTTTGAGGTTATAAATGGCTCATAATTATAAATACTTAGACCAGAGTGATTAAAATAGCTCTTTATTAATTAAATAACTTTTCTGCAGAAAAGGACCATTTTCTTTAACAGAAAAGAGCACTGAATTGCAACAATGTCTCATCTTAAATATAATTTGAAAGGTTTGCTCCTACCGTTCAAGTCAGCCATTGGTCCAAATCATCAGGGTTATAATCTAATCAATACACTCACCCCCCAAACCACTCTCTAATATGCCTTCCCTGCCTTGGTCATTACACTGATGAGCAAAGGAAAGTGTATAGTAAAGTGTATAGTAAAGGAGCTAGCCTGGCCTAATCTCAAGTCTATTCAAGTTGGGATCAATTCTTTTGTCTCCACTTACACTCACATTCCTGCATGTAGGTTCAAAAGTCCTAGACTTTAATACATATTTATATATCTTTATGTATACATATATTTTTAAACTAACAATCTCCTCTTACATTCACCTTTCTCACATTTGACTAGGCTTTAGAATGCTTATAAGGGTGCTATGTGTATAGTAAATTGGAAAAGTAGGCTTAAACCAAGTGGTAAAAAACTCTAAATTCCAGGGAAATTTATACTTAATTTCAGAGTTAATAGGAAGTCAAAAGGGTTTATCTATTGGGGGAATGTGATGGCTAGATATATGTTTTAGGAAAATCACTTTATCAGCTATCAGTAGATGGACTGGGGGTAGGGGGAGGCAGAAGATTATATGAAGGCATAAACAATGATAATTACCAAATGGCTTGATATATGGAATGATAAATTGAGTGAGCAAGGAGTAAAAGTTTCAAGGTTGCTAAACTGCCTGGAAGTATGGTGTGACCCTTGAGAGAAATAAAATAGAGAAAACTGGGGGATGGGGCCAAGCAAATAATGAATTTTATTTTGGACATGTCAGCCTTGGGATAGCTATAGGATATTTAATTTGAAATGTCTGATAAGCAATTTATGACCAGGATTCAGGAACAGAGCTACAATTGAAAATACAGATCAGAGAGTCATAAACATAGAGGTGGTAAATTAAAATTGTGTGAGTTGATGAAGTTAGTAAGAGAAACTATGCAGAGGGAAAAAGAGGACCTAGGACCAAATCTTAGGAGAGGACCCCCCCCAGGTAGAGAGCAAAACCAAGACAAAAATTCAGCCAAGGAAGCTAATAAAAAGTTTCACAAAAAATATAGAGGAGAAGGTAGGTTAACAGTGTCAAATACTGCAGGAGGATGGTAAAGGTCATTGGATTTGGCAATTAAGAGATTACAACTAAATTAAGAAAGAGAAGTTTCAGTTGAGTGATGAAGAGGGAAGTTAGATTGCAAATGACTAAAAAAGTGAGTAGGAGACAAGGGGGAGTCCAGGAGCATAGACATCTTTTTCCAGGAGTTTGACAAAGAAAGAAAAAAGATGAGATAGCTTGTGTAAAGTGTGTTGCAAACCTAAAATATAAAAGTTGTTGTTAGAGAGAAAGGTAAAGCTTGGTGTTTTTTTTTTTAAGTATGAGGAGAAAGACAAGATTAGGGAGAGGAGAAAAACAAGATTAGGGAGAGAAGAATGATAATAATGGGAGCAATCTGCAGAAGATAGTAGGGTTTGAGATCAAGGGTACACAAAGTTGCATCAAGAGTTAGCCTTGTTAAAGAAAACAGACTTTTTTTTATCAGGGCCTAGGATAAAGGAGAAAATAGAGAACCATATCAACAGATTGTGAGATGAGAAGGAAAGAAATCAAGGTTCATAGAAAATACTTTTACTTTCTAAGCAAAATATGAGGCAGTTGTGAAGTTGCATTAAGGAGTTGTGTAGAAGACATAAGGACTTGGGGTGGCTAGGTGGCACAATGGCTAGAGCACCAGTCTTGGAGTCAGGGGGACCTGAGTTCAAATCTAGCCACAGACAGTTAATAATTACCTAGCTTTGTGACCTTGGGCAAATCACTTAACACCACTGCCTTGTTAAAAAAAAAAGAAGAAGAAGAAGAAGAAGACATAAGGACTTGATAGTGTTTTCTTCATGGTAGGTAAGACAGAAAGAGAGAGGTTTAGGAAACAAACCAAAACATTTGCCATTTGTGTACCAGGAATAAGGAAGATCTGAGTTCAAATGTTACCTCAAATCTTTGCTAGTTGTATGACTTAGGCAAGTCACTTAACCTCTAACTCAGTTTTCTTATTTATAAAATGGGAATAATAATAGCAATTACCTTCTAGAGTTGTTGTGAGGATAAAATGAGATATTTATAAATCTCTTCGTAAAACTTAAAGTGCTATATAAATGCTAAGTATTAGTAAATTAACAAGGAGGTCTCTCAAGAAAGGGGAAAAAAATCAAGGAATTCTGACTTCAACCTGACCTAAGGTTCTAAAGTCATGAATATGCCCAAGACAAGAGTTCAAGGTATGTTGAAAGAAATAGAATCACAAAATTTAGAGGTAAGTGAAGAAAATGAATGGCTTGACCAAAGTTACTCACCAACTTAGTGATAGAAGAGGAACTACAATCCGGAGAGTCAGTATGTATAGCAGAAAGGGATGGATTTGTAATCAGAAAACTTAGATTCAAATCCTAACCCAAATACCTACCATGTGTCTGGAAATTCACTTTCCTGTCAAATTATAGGGAAGTGGGGGGTTAGAATACCTCTAAGTACTCTTTCAACTTTAAAACTATGATCTGACTCAGTTTAGTAATTTTTTTACTATATCTTTTGGGGGGTTGGCAAAGAAACCAACTTATCCAAATCATAGCAAGACAGAAGTCAGAGAAAATAGACATAGGAGAATATATTCCCGACAATAAAGAATAAAGGAGCTCTCCCACTGGAAGTGAGATAACTCAGTTCAACCAAGGAAAAAAGTCCTGAATCACACTGATGGGAAAATTCCCCATAGGCTCTAGTATAGTAAACTGGACTAGGGACATAACAGAGACTTCCAATTTTTCTAATCTCTTCCCAAATATTTTTCTTCAACCACCAGAAATGCAGTTGGCTTCTTCTTGCTTCTCTCTGGAAATTGAAACCTAGAAGTGACTCACTTCTCAAAGAAGACTAGAAGCTTGAAGAGTCTGAAGAGGACTGCTTTCCAGTAATCCTGAAGGGAAACAAAGGGGATTAATAAAGGCTGTTTCTCATCAACTGTGTCTTGTCCCTCACTCAGGGCAGGGCCTTCATCATTCATCTATTTAAACCTTGGGATAAAAACAAAATTTTTTGGAAGTTATTGTTAGTAGCTAAATTCAATTTAACTAATATTATGCTCATACCATGTATAGGGTATCATTTTAGGCACTAAGAGAATACAAAGATAGGGGCAGCTAGGTGGTGCAGTGGATAGAGAACCGGCCCTGGAGTCAGGAGTACCTGAGTTCAAATCCAACCTCAGACACTTAATAATTACCTAGCTGTGTGACCTTGGGCAAGCCACTTAACCCCATTGCCTTGCAAAAATCTTTAAAAAAGAGAGAGAAAGAATACAAAGATAAATTAAGATATGCTGTAATATAATGTAACAAGGGTACTATCAATACAATTTTCTGATATACCTTGGGTCAACATCTGTCTAAAATTACAACCATGAGATCCAATCTCGTACTATTCTTTATCAAACCAAACTAAAAGACACATTCATTCAAAGCAAAAACGTTTAATTAAACTAAATAGTGAGCTAAAAACAAAATGAAACAAAACAAAATAAGCAAACAAAAACAAAAAACCAAGATGCATTCTTTCCTATTCAACCAGCACTTTCCTACAGATATCCAAGGAAGACATTGTGGGAGAGATAACCAACTTAATGCAATCAATTTTCTTTGTAAACAATATTTTATTTTTTCCAATTACATGTAAAGATAGTTTTCAATATTCATTTTTAATTAGATTTTTAGTTACAATTTTTTCTCCCTTCCTCCTTTCCATCCTCCTCCCCAAGATGATAAGCAATCTGATATAAGTAATACTTGTAAAATTGTGTAAACATATTTCCACATTACTCATGTTGTGAAAGAAGAAACAAAAGAAAAAAAGCCACAAAAAAAGTGAAAATAGTATGATTCAATCTGCATTCAAACTCCATAGTTCTTTCTCCAAATATAGGTGGCCATTTTTTGACATGAGTCTTTTGGAATTGTCTTGGACCATTGTATTGCTGAAAAGAACTAAGTCAATCATAGCTGATTATCAGACAATGCTGCTGTTACTGTGTGTAGTGTTCTGCTGGTTCTTCTCATTCCACTTAGCATCAGTTCATGTAAGTCTTTTCAGGTAAGATAGATGTGAAGTGGTACCTCAGAGTTGCTTTAATTTGCATTTTTCTAATAAAAAGTGATATAGAGCATGTTTTCATATTAGTATAGATAACCTCAATTTCTTTATCTGAAAACTTCCTGTTCATATCCTTTGACCATTTATTGGGGAACTTGACTTATAAACTTGAATATATTCTTATAAACTTGACTGGGTTCTCTATATATTTGAGAAATGAGGTCTTTATCACAAACACTAGCTGTAAAACTTGTTTCTCAGCCTTCTGCTGTCTTTCTAATTTTGCTTGCATTGGTTTTGATAACCCAAACAATTTGTAATCCTAGGGGTGCATCCCAAGTAGAACACCTCTCTACCTCTGAAGCCACTACTTGTTGCTTTCTTTAAAAACTGCAGAAGTCATCTAATATCCCACTTTGCAAGCTGCTGATGCTTTGCTAAAGCATCCTGGCTGCTTTCTCTGCTAGTGACATCTATCTGAAGGTTCTCCAGAGGGGGAATGCTCACAGCTATAAAAGAGCCTTGAGGCTTTAAGTTCTTTTGAGTATCACTGGTAACCTCTGGGATATTTTAGCTCTTTTGTGAATTAAATCTACAACTAGGCTGAACCAGAGTCTCTTAGTTAAAAATCTATTTTTTGAATTGCTTTCAACATTCCTTTTCAAAACCTCCCCCAGGCCTCCTGCTATTAGGGTTGAAGTGAATTAAAGTTATTTCACTGTGTATCATGCCCCAGGAAGCCAACACTAAGGCTGTACAGGTTAACCCAGGGGCTCATTTAGTAAGACAGTAAGTTGCAGGTGAGTAGAAATGACAACCTTTGTACTTAGTTCTTTCAATTATACTTGCATCATTGCTCTTCCTATATAAAAATCAAACATGATGAAACCAAGGAATGGAAGTTGTTGTATTACTTGAGGAATGGAAGATGAGGCAATCATAAGCAGGTAAGCATCAACAGGTGGGGAAAGTCCAACAGACTTGGGGTGGAGATGACACGATTTAGCACAATGACTTGCTCTAGAGATCAAGAAAATGAAAACTGAGGCTATTCAGAGGCAGAAATCTATAAAGGTTCAAACTTAGACTAGAGGATAGGATCTGCTTTGAAAGCTACAGATAAAGATCTAGGGCAGATGCATGCAGGCAAACTCAGGAAGCATGAGGCACTGACAATCGACAGTTTTCCAGTCACAGAATCAATGAACATATCTGGCTGGTATTGGTGCTGCTGGGAACAGGTTAGTGACACAGTTTTGAGGCCAGTGTGTAGTTAACTTCTTCCCTTAACTGTACTGATTCTAACTTTATACTTCCTGTGATGAGAAGGGAACCCTGACTTGGACCAGAGATGAATGGGAGTGTACTTCTACTTACTCTAGATAAAGCTCCTGGCAGTTCAGAAAATGGAGAGTAATTTTTTTCTTCCCTTTTCTTTTCCTTTCCTTTCCCCTCTCCCTTTCTTAATCCTTTTCTCTTTTCCCTTTCCCATCCTTTCCCTCTCTCCTCTTTCCTTTAATTCCTTTCCCTTTCCTTCTCTTCTTTTCTTCCCTTTTCTTCTATTTCTTCTTTCCTTTCCCTTTCTTTTCCTATTACTTCTTCTTCCCTATTCCTTTCTTCTTTTCTTTCTCTTTCTTCTTCCTCAACTTTGTAAAACCAGTCAACAAAATGTGACTACAGCTGGGAAGAAGGAGAAATGAATGATACACCCAGGATTGAGAAATTCACAATGACCTCTTCTGGATTTTAGGGGTTTAGTCTCTTGGGCTCTGAGAAAAGTTAACACCTAGGATGTTCAAGTTTGTAAGGGTACTTACATAAAATTCCTACATCCAAAATATCTAGGAGCTGGGAGGTTTAAACTTAAATATCAGAAACAGGTTAAGTTGATAACTGGGGAGTATTGAGAGATTTGGTAAGAAATGAGACTGAGGGTGGAAAATATTGCTCATGAAACCAGATGGGCTAGTCTTCTAGCAATCATTCTTTGGAAATGTAACTAGATGAGTAATGTATGACTGGGTGATTAGTGTAAGATGTGTCTGCAAAACCAATACTATCCTTTGGTGGTACTAGGGGCACAGGTGGTGGGAATGGGTCCATAGGATTATTATATAGATCTCCCCATGTTAAGTGTTGTGCTACTGATGGGAAGACTCAGAGCCCTACAAATTGACTAATAAGCATTCATTAAGTCTCTATTGTGTGTCAGATACTATACTAAGTACTGACAGATACACATTTTTGCTACAAAGTAAAGTCTTATTGGGTATGGGAGGGTAAGGAGAATATTCAGAATTGATTGTGTTGTAAAACAAAAGGCATCTTAAAAAGAAGTATCAATTTTTAAATAAATAAAATAATAAATGGAGAGAAGGAGGAAGAAAAGATTGTTAAAAGAAATTTCATTGAACTCCTAGGGAGCCCTTCTATATCATTTAGTTGAGGTTGCTCCCCCCTTGTTGAGATTAAGAGTTCCCAGGTCTAGAGATGTTCCCTCCTCTTAGCCAGAAACAAAGTATGATGATGTTTGTGTTTCATTCTCAAAGAAGACCTGACGTCAGGGAAAGTGATGCCATGACAAGCACGTGAATTGGATTTGAGTGAGTGATGCTATGCTAAGTCACCAGCCTCACTTTCCCCTCCAGGGCCCCATCTGAGTCCAGGGGCCAGATATGAATCAGGACTGGAGATGCCCCTGAATGCAAGGCATTCAAGTTAAGTGACAGGATACAGCTCCTGTAGAAGAACTGTCAGGGTACATCACCAAAAGAGTTGATTCCCTAGAGGATGGCTGTTAGGGCCTTAGACAGAAGCAGAGCTGATGGTCAGGGAGCAAATGGAGTTTATTGATTAGGAAGATGAAATGGTCAGATCTGCACTTGAGGAAACTCACTTTGATGACTGAATGGAGGATTGGAGTGGAAAGAGACTTAAAGCAGGCAGAACCACCAGAAGGCTACTGCAGTAATCAGGACACCAGATAATGAGGGCTTACGTCAGACTGATGGCAGTATCCAAGGAAAGAAGTAGGGGCATCCCAGAATTGAGGCAAAGGTGAAAATGATAGACTTTGATAAGAGATTGGATGTGTAGGGTGAGATAGAGTGAGGAGTTGAGAATGACAATGAGATTTCAAGCCTAGGGAACTGGAAGAATTGTGGTGTCCTTTATAGTAATGGGTAAGTCTGGGATGAAGAATAGGGAAAGTTTAGGAGGAAATATAATGAGTTCAGTGCTGGTCATGTTGAGTTTAAGATGCCTAGCAGATATATATATATATTTTTAGTTGTTTTTTTTGGCAAGGCAAACAGGGTTAAGTGGCTTGCCCAAGGCCACACAGCTAGGTAATTATTAAGTGTCTGAGACCAGATTTGAACCCAGGTACTCCTGACTCCAGAACCGGTGCTTTATCCATTACGCCACCTAGCCGCCCCTGCAGATATCTATTTTAAGATTTCTGAAACACAGAGATATGAGACTGGTTGTCAGCAGAGATGATAAAGATAGGTTAGATACAATAGGTAGATTTGGAAAAAAATCAGTATAGAGTTGACTATTAGATCCATGAGATCACCAAGTAAAGTAGTATAGAGGGAGAAAGGAAGAGGACACAGGACAGAAATCTGTGGCACATTTACAGTTAGTGGGTGACCTGGATAAGGATCAAAGGAGACTGAGTCTTGCATCTGTTCTCTACTCTCTCTCTAGATCTCTCAGTCTGTCCAAAGATGGATATATTGCTTCCTTTTTTGGGTCCTTGCCTAGAGGTCTAGGTTCAATCGAAGTAACCTTAGTCAATCCAGTCATCCTGAGAGATTTGGCACTTATCTTCAACAAGAGAAAAATAGATCAGACAAAAGCTCTATCTTCCCAATGAACTGTTAAACAAGCACATCTTGACTCTTCATAGAAAAATGTAATTTAAGTCCCTAAGGTACCTACAACCTCATTAAGTTGATGGGTTCCTTGAATCAATCTTCTACATGTGTGACATGCAATGATTCTATAGATACTCCATAGACAGGGCAGGACATATTGTCAGTTATTTAAAGTTGGAATAATTATAAGATATTCATAAATTCATAAAGGTAGAGCCAGAAAGGATTTCTCAGTCTACCCACTCAATCACCACCACCACCAACACCATTTTATATATAAGAAAACTGAAGCCCAAGGTAGTTAAAACTTGTCTAAGATTACACAGGTATTGTCAAAAGTCAGGTCCTCTGACTCCAAATCTCTTTCTATGGTATAACAACTTTTTTTTTAAAGATGCAGGCCTTCAGATGTATTCATAAGGGAACATGGTAAAATATATTTTTTGTTGATTTATTTGATTCTACTTTGTTAAAATGTTTAGATTAATATGTAAAAATCAGCTTCTGATGCCTTGTTTCTCACTTACTTCAAATTTCTTTATTTTCTGTAGCATATGAAAGAAAATAGTCTACCTTTGAAAATACATTACATAGGGGTGGATAGGTGGCACAGTGAATAGAGCACTGGCCTTGGAGTCAGGAGTACCTGGGTTCAAATCTGACCTCAGACACTTAATAAATACCTGGCCATGTGGCCTTGGGCAAGCCACTTAACCCCACTGCCTTGAAAAATCTAAAAAAAAAAAAAACATTACATAGATAAACTGATTATGACAGAAAAGCTTATCTTAATCTAGATAAAACTTTACTTTTCATGTGGATAACTATGATTGAAATGAAACTTTGGAATATGCAGAAACTACCTGCAATGACAGTTCACAAACTGAAAGGGATTATATGGAGTTCCACTGGGAACAATTGTATTTACAGAATTGTGTAGATTTGGAGGATTTTTGTGAAGATAGTTAAGTAGCAGAATAAATGGAGCACTGGGCCTGGAATCAAGAAAACCTAAGCTAAAATCCAGCCTCAGGTACTGACTAGCTTTGTGTCCTCAGGGGGTAGGTCACTTAACCTCTATTTTCCTCAGTTTCTTCAAACATAATATGGGAATGATAATAAGATAAGGATAAAATGAGATATTTGTAAAATTCTTAGTAAGGTACCTGGCACATAGTAGATGCTATAAGAATGCTAGTTATCATTATTATTATTTATTAGGATTACCTCCTGTTTAATTCCCTCTCATTTTTTTGATAACTATTTTTGTATCTGTTTGGTAGGAAGATTTTTTTTCTTAATTTTTTTAATTTAATATTTATTTATTCTCATTTTGCATGATTTTTTTATACATTAATAAAATATTCTTAAGAGTAAACAAAATACCTCCTCCCCCCAAAAAATATAGACTCACTTGAGCAATAAAGTAAAGAGGAAAGAAAAGAATTAAAATTAAAATTAAAAAATAGTAATAATTGTAGGTATGGCCAGGTGGCGCAGTGGCTTGAGCACCAGCCCTGGAGCCAGGAGCACCCAAGTCCATATCTGGTGCTGTACACCCAACAATCACCCAGTTGTGTGACATGCAAGCCACCCCAACCCCACTGCCCTGCAAAAACCAAAAAAAAAGAAAAAAGAAAAAGACCCAAAATAAAATAAAATAGTAATAATAGAAGGGGTGGCTGGGTGGCAGACAGAGCATTGGCCCTTGAGCCAGGAGCACCTGGGTCCAAATCTAGTCTCAGACACCCAACGATCACCCTGCTATGTGGCCCCAGGCAGGCTACCCAGCCCCATTTGCCCTGCGCCCCCCAAAATAATAATAATAATAATAATAATAATAATAATAATAATAATAATAATAATAATAATAAATGTGCTCCAGTCTGTGTTCCAACACTACCAACTCTGTTGTGGGTGGATCACATTCTTTATGATAAGTCCATCACAGAAGTTACTTCCATATTTTTCCACCGTTGCCATTGCTGATCACAACTCCCTCCTTTCTTATTTCTCCACTACCATGTACTATATTTTCTCTCTCTTTTCACTGACTCTGCTGTAGGGTAGCTGAGTGGCACAGCAGACAGATCCCTGGTCCTGGGGCCAAGAGGCCCCGAGCCCCCATACCACCCCTTAGGCCCAACATCCACCAGGCCCTATGGTCCTGGACAGGCCATTCAATCCCAGCCCCTTGCAAGAAGTAAAAAAGAAAATGTGTTATATCTGACCACTCTCCCCCCATGGTCCACCATTTCCTCCATCATTCACATCCCCACCCTTTCCCCCTGTCCCCTCCCTCTCTCCTTCTTACTCCAGATGTCTATACCCCATTGAGTATACATGCTGTTTCCTCTCCTAGCCATCTCTGATGAGAGCAAAGATTCCCTCATTCCCCCTTGCCTTCCCCCCTTCCATATCATTGCAATAGTTCATTGTAATAAAGAAAAAAATGTTCTATATGAAATATCTTGTCCTATCCCCCTCTCTCTCCTTTTTCTCTCTCCCATTACATTTCCTTTTTTTCTATTGACTCCATTTTTACAACATATTTTATCTTCAAATTCAGCTTTCTCCTGTGCTTTATCTATAAAAGTTCCTTCTACCTGCTCTGTTAATTGAGAAGGTTCATATGAGTATTATCAGTGTCATTTTTCTAAACAGGAATGCATGCAGTTCATCATCATTAAGTCCCTCATATTTTCCCCTTCTCCTCCAGTCTCTATGCTTCACCTGAGTCCTGTATTTGAAGATCAAACCTTCTGTTCAGCTCTGGCCATTCCAACAAGAACATTTGAAATTGCCCTGGTTCATTGAAAGTCCATCTTTTTCCCTGGAAGAGGACATTCACTTTTGCTGGGTAGTTGATTCTTGGTTGCATTCTAAGCTCTTTTGCCTTCCAGTATATTATATTCCAAGCTCTATGAGCTTTTAATGTAGTTGCTGCTAAGTCCTGTGTGATCCTGACTGCAGCTCCACAGTATTTGAATTGTGTCCTTCTGGCTGCTTGTAATATTTTCTCTTTGACTTGGGAGTTCTAAACTTGGCTATAATATTCCTGGGGGTTGGTTTTTTGGGATCTCTTTCTCAAGGGGATCTGTAGATTCTCTCCATTTCTATTTTGCCCTCTGCTTCTAGGATATCAGGGCAATTTTCCTGTAGTAATTCTTTGAAAATGATGTCAAGGCTCTTTTCCTGATCATGACTTTCAGATATTCCAATAATTTTTAAATTATCTTTCCTAAATCTGTTTTCCATATCAGTTATTTTTTCAATGAGAGATTTCATATTTTCTTCTAATTTTTCATTCTTTTGATTTTGAAGTATTGATTCCTGATTTCTCATAAATTCATCAATCTCCCTGAGTTCTATTCTTTGTCTGAAGGATTTGTTTTCCTTAGAGAGCTTTCTTATCTCTTTTTCCATCTGGCCAATTCTACTTTTTAAAGCATTCTTCTCCTCAATAACTTTTTGAACTGTTTTATCCATTTGACCTAAGCTGGTTTTTAGCATGCTATTTTTTTGGATTTCCTTGACTAAGCTGCTGACTTCATTTTCATGTTTTTCCTTCATCTCTCTCATTTCTTTTCCTAATTTCTCTTCGAACTCCCTCATTTGATTTCAAAGTCTTTTTTGAGCTCTGTCAGAACCTGAGCCCAATTTCTGTTTTTCTTGGAGTCTTTACATACAGGAGCTTGTGCTTCCTCATCTTCAGACTGAGTGTTTTGATCGTTCTTGGGCTCACAGGCAAAATATTTCTCAATGGTATTCCTCTTGTTTCTCTGCTTGCTCATTTTCTCATCCTTAGCCTGTTTTGGGGGTTCTTCCTGAGCTTTTGGGACACTCCCACAAGGGTCTTAGCTTGTGAGGCTCTGTCCTCTGTCCTGGTCTGTGAATGACCATAAGCGCCCCCTTCTGCCATGGGGCTGAGGTGGGGGGGCCCTGCTATTCTATGGGGGGGGGGCCTAGACTGCTATCAGGATCTGAATGTGGTCAGAGCCCCAGAGTCCTGTTCCAGGGACAGAGGACAGAGCTCTGCAGTCTCCCTTCACTCCCCTCCCTAGGTTCAATGTGCTCAAACCCTGGGGGCTCCTGCTTACTGGCTCCACCTGCTTCTGTTTCCTGTATCTGTACTGCCTTGGCCAAGCTGCTTGCTGTGTGCCCTGAGGGCTGGTCTTCACATGCTTGCTCTGGCAGAGGTCCCCTGCTGTTCCCCCAATTTGTGCCTGGTGCTCCCCGGGGCATAGATCTGGAGATTCCCCACTGCTGTGAGCTGCGGCTCCCAGCACCCTTGGGCTGCCTCTGAGAGGCTGAAGTTCTTTCGCTGTGGCCAGCCACCCCTCTGGCGGGCCGCCCCTCCAACCCCAGGGAGCAGAGCCTTTCTGCTCTTTTCCAGGTTACCAGGTCATAAAATTAGTTTAATTTGAAGGAGGGTCTGGGCATGATTCTGTTGAGTATCATCTTAAAAGAAGAGTGGAAAGAGGAGGGTGAAAGAATACACTAAGGGAGAAAGGGAAAGAAGGTAAATTAGTTCACATCCCTATATCCGCAAGGATGTGTGAATGACTGACACACACTCATCTGAAATGGTCAGAGGAGGGAACAGAAAAAAACACAGAGCTGGGTTCAGAAATAGTTTTCATTTAGTAAGGGAATTTGAAGAGAAGGGAGAAGGGGGCACTAAAGGGAAGGTAAATAAAAGGAGGGATTAGTCCTAAGCAAAACAAAGGATGTACAAAAATATTTATACTACCTTTTGAGGCAAAGAACAGAATTGTGAAAAAATGCCTGTCAAACTGAAAAAATGGTTAACAAATTATAACCAATAAAGGTAATAGAATATCACTATGAGGAAGTATTGATGAAAGAAATGATTTCAGAGAAACCTTGGGAAAATTTGTATGAGCTGATGCAGAGTGAAATGAGAAGAGAACAAGTTATAAAAAAAGAGAAAAGAAAACAATTTATAGAATGACAATAATATTGTAAAGACAAACACCTTTGAAAGGCTTAGGAACTCTGATTAATAAAATAGCCAAATGCAATTTCCAAAGGACTAATGATGAACCAAACTATCCACCTCCTGATAGGGAAAAAAAAAAGAAATAGAGAGCAGAATGAGATGTTTGTGTGTGTATATATGTGTATATATATGTACATATATAAGTCTAGGTATATATGTGGGTATGTATATATATATTATATATAATTTATTTTTTTTTACATATGGTCAATGTAGACATTTGTTTTCCTTGATTAAACATGTTTGTAAAGAAGTTTTGTTCTTCTTTCATTCTCCTTTTTCATTTTTTTCTTTTGATGAGGCAATTATGGTTAAGTGACTTGCCTAACGTCACACAGCTAGTATGTGTCAAGTGTCTGAAGTTGAATTTGAACTCAGGTTCTTCTGACCCCAGAGCCATTACTCTATCCATGTGTCACCAAGCTGCCCCTCTTCTTTCAGTCTCATTGGAGAGAAGGAAGGTTTTTATTTATTATAAAAAAAATCTAAGTTAAAAAATAATAATATTGATAACTTCATCTGTTCTCTTGTTTTAATTTCATAAATAGCAAAAACTAAGAGATGCTAGATTCTAGAGTCTGGCAGCTTAAAACTCCATTGCTAATAAAATAAGAAAGATATTTAATTTTGTTTCAATTATGTTTTAAATAAACTATTTTTAAAGCAATACAAAAACATGATAATTTTAAGACCAAGTTATTTATAACATATTTCATGTTCCTAATTAACAATGTAAATGTGCTCCCCAAATTAAGTATTGCTTGTATATTGATTATCCCCTAAATTACTATTTTTCACCTTCATCCCACAGAGCTTTTTGAAAAATCCATTGCTTCAGAATTAACCAAAAATTTCATGTCTGTCCTTTTGTTGAGAATAGTTGCATTAATGCAGGAACAAACTAGAAATTTTATAGACATCACTAGATTTTAGTCTAAGCACACAAAGAGTAGCAATCTATAAAATAATGACTTCTTTTTCATGTGTGAAATGAGCTTATTTATTTTATAGCAATTTCTCAATAATGTCAGCTTCCAAATCTTATTTTAGAAGAACTGATGGGATTTTCCAGTGATTTAATCTCTTTTTTTTAGTTTTTTTTACAAGGCAATGGGGTTAAGTGGCTTGCCCAAGGCCACACAGCTAAGTAATTATTAAGTTTCTGAGCCTGGATTTGAACTCAGGTACTCCTGACTCCAGGGCTGGTGTTCTATCCACTGTGCCACCAAGGTGCCCCCCAGTGATTTAATATCTAAGCAGAACTCTGAGAAATTGTAACCCTAACCCTCCACCTTCCACCATGGCTGTAAGCTTTCATTATCTAACCTAACAAATAGTTTCAAAAATTATGCTACAAGGCTTCTAAAGACTAAAAGTGCACCAACTGTGATATTTCTACTTGAGAAATTATGAGAGACCAGGGAAATAATTTATACAGTGATGACTTTATAAAGGCAAACATTGAAAGACATCACTGATCAATGCAGTTAGCATCCAAGACAGCAGAGGATAGAGAATAAGTCACACTCCCCACTCCACAACAGCAGGAGATGGACCCAAGGTGCAGAATATGACTAGTTGGAGTGATGACTTCCTAGGACAAAGCAAGTGTGAATGAAGCATATGTTGATGTAAAATAAGCATTTTAGAAATGACAAATGCATGTATTTGTTTTGCTTGACTTTGTTTGCTATCAAAAAAATGAATAAATTTAATAAAAGAGCCTCTAAGGTGTTGCTGAAGTTGATTTAGAAGAGGAAGAAGGAGAGGAAGAGGTGAAAGACTCCAGAATTACTGAGTCATTTTTGCTGGCCAACCCATCGTCCCTTTGATGCAAGGATACTACATCTGACAGCCAAAGTTCTGCAATGTCTTTGGCTCAAGCATGTCAAAAAGAACACTGAAGGGTCCAGAAGGGAATGTCAACATCCTCATGTCCTTTGGTGTTAAAATCCTCTGCATGAGATTCTCCTCAGGGTCACAAAAGACAGGGAAACACAAATCCAGACATATGCATAAGGAGAGTCACTCAGAAACTCACATTAATCTCATCTGGTTCTCCAACTCTTTCTGACTATGCAGAATGTGCCAATCTGATGGTCAACCTGAGGCCAGAAACCTCAATTTCGTCTGACTTAACGTTGGCTAGTTCCATTTATTGTGTGAGGGGAAGAGGGGCTGGTGCCCTTATCATCTGCCTCAGAGATCAATGGTGCTGTGTTCCTAATTGTCGTAATACTTTTAAGAGGAAGCCATTTCCCTTTGACTTCTTTCCTTCTATTGTATTTGAAGGTCATCATTTGTTTGGGCAATTTCCATCTGAACTCCCAATCCTTTCACATCTAGGTGTTTTTCATAGTTCTACAATTCTATGATTTTTCTATCAGCACATATTGAAAACCCTGTGATGTAGATCACCACTAATATAGCATAGAACAAATGGCATTGGCTGTTGAAGAGTCAGGGGACCAGGATTTGAGTCCTGTCTCTGCTACTTAATTACCTCTGTGCCCTGGATAAGTCAATTAAACTAACAAAAGTCTTTTTCCTCCTCTGTATGAAAGAAAGGGTTACATTAGATCAGAAGTATCAAACACTCTACCTACAACATTCCTAAGAATGACCTAAACCAGATTAAAATATAATTGGAAAATATTTAACAAGCTAAATAAAAATATAATAAAGCATAAAATGTATTCCTATGAATTTTTCTAAATCAATAAGCAGTCTTACAAGCATCCATATGTTCAGTTTAGCAGCCTCTATTTATATTTGAGTTCAGCCACAGTAAATGAAGATACTCTAATTAAGATATTTTACCTATATTTCCTTCCTACTATATGCTACTATATGGTAGCATATTCTGTTGCCTGTTTTCAATGCTGTGATATTAGATGTGGGGAAATTCATAAGACCTTCAACATTAAAAAGAATATCTAGGCTTAGTTGTTTACTTAATGTGTTTTTTCATTTCAAATAGATCTATCCTCTTTAGGTTCCCTCTCATTTAGTTATATATTCTTGAGATAAAAGAAAACAGAACTATACAACCTAGTTATTATCTGAGCAGTACTGAAATAAATGGGCCAGGGCAGTAGGGAAATTCAATGCACGAGAACCTTTTATTTTTCAGTTAGAAAAAAGCTAAGTGACCTCACTGTAATTTTTTTTTTGAGAGCTCATAATTTAAACTTCCAGTTTTGAATGATACCTGGACTTGGTGTTGCTATATCATATAGTAGATGATTGACTCATCAGGAAAAGGACAATGAGAAATCCTCTTGAGACTGCCTGCTTTGCAGTGAATTCATCACTGATTCCTAATATACAAGCATCTAACTGAAAAGCGAGCTCTGGCTTCACCCATAGTTTGGCTAATATAGCCGTTCTAACAACTCCCTTTTTAAAATAATGATGCCAATCTAATCAGAGTGCCTTGATAGTTTTTAGATCCTTTTGTTATTTAAGCTCCTCTTACCAATGGTAATTTATCTCAAGCACCATAAAACATTATGAAGGGCTTGCTCCTAAAAACATTTTTCTGGGAAATGAATTTTTTTCTGGTAGTTGGAAAGACTCTACTCTCATTTATAAAAAACATAGTGAATGGAACCATGCAATATTTATCAGATGACCTGAATTTTATTCTTAATACTGCCACAGATATGGTATATAATTCTGCTTGATTGTTTAGGTTCTCTGAACCTTGGGTCACACATTTGTAAAATGAAGTTTATTTACCAGGTATCAAGTAATATATGACAATACTCAAGGCTCTAACTATAGGTATGAAGTTCATTTCTCCTCAATTTGCTAACATCAACTATAAAGAACAATATAATGTCAGCTGTTTATCATTATTATTACTACTACTACTACTATTATTATTATTTTATACCTTAGAGTGGAGATTGCCTAATACAAAGCACATCCAGATGGGGTGTGTATATTGGTGTAGTTTATAAGGTTTGTTCTACATTTTTTAAATGTGGAAAACAACATTTAAAAAAAACTACAAATTCTAAATAATGTGAGGAAAAGAACAGTATGCCTAATGGAAAGAATGAACATTTGAATGTACTTTAATCACTTCCTAGTACATAGTATATTTCAAGCTAAAATATAAATGAATGCCACTAATCTGAGATAAATTAGTGGAAAAAATATTCACAGTAGTTCTCCATAATATAACTGTCACATATATCAAAGGCTCTCTCATAACATAAAAGATTTAGGTAAATTTTAGAAGATGATCTCATTCTCTTTTCTCATAGCCTCCATCTAAGAAAACTAGGAAAGTAGGGATATGATACATTTTCCCTCTAATTTTTTATAAAAGCCAATTCCCCATTTGCAGATTATATATATATATATATATATATATATATATATATATATATTACAACTTTAATGAAAAAATATTTATTGGAAAAAATAAAATGTCCCTTACTGAATTATTGATCCTAAAGAGTCTCAGATGATCCACAGATACACTTGAAATTTCAAATTTTTCCATGGTTCTTCTGAATAAGAGTTGATACCTGAAGAGGAAGTAAGTGGCAATGTCTTTTGGAAAAGAATTAATCAGTATGGAGTAATGAAATGGAGATGAAGAGACAAATAATTATACAATAGGACCTATAATATCTGAATGGAACATAGAACGTAAGTGGAGCAACAGAGTTCTAATAAGGGGAGAGATGTCTGAAAAATTGCACTGGGGTAAAGAACATTAATATGGAGGAATAATCTCTGGTCTTCCATCTTATGAGATCTTCCACCAAGGTAGCAGAATAAGTCTTGGAGAATATACAGATCCTGGAGTAGGGAACTAGAGTTTCCATGAGATTGGGGAGGAACCTCTTCTGATTCCATATTGATTTGCAGGAAGATCCTTTACTTTAGGAATAAAAAGTTTTTGCTTTGAAGTTTGGTGAGCCTGAGTGATTATAAGGGGAGATGGTGACTAAGCCTGGGGAATTTTCTCAAGTTTCCAGGTTTTTATCTATGAGGAGGTCAATTAAACAGATAGATGGAAGGTCCTTACAGAGTTCCTTCATGTCTTATAACTCGAAAAATCCACAATAGAAAAAAAAGTGAGAGGGTATTTTAGCAGGACATTGGAGAGAAAAAGCATTTCTAAACTGATTGTTATAAACATTTCTAGATTTTTTTCTTCAACTGAAAGCAGCAACCTTAACAAGCCAACTTCAGAAGTTGTAGAAGAAATGTAGAAGCTAGGGTACAGTGGATAGAGTGCTAGGCCTGGAGTCAGCTTCACTTATCAACTAGGACAAGATATTTAACCTTTTGCCTCAGTTTCCTCATCTGTAAAATGAGCTGGAGAAGGAAATTACAAATCATTACATTACCCTTGCCAAGAACATCACAGTGGGATCATGAAGAGTCAGACACAATTGAACAATGATAAAACAACAATATTGGAAAGATGAACAAAATCAATCAATCAATACACATTTTTAAGCACTTACTGTGTGGTAGACACTATGCTAAGCAAAATAGGAGAAGACATTTAACTAAAAATGCCACCCAGTTATAAAATAACTGACAAATTAGCTCAAAGCACTTTTCAGTCTCTACCCTATCCTAATATGAAGTTACTAAGTTAAGTCTCTTTGAAAGAAGAAATTGATAAAAGCAGAGAAGACTTGGACACAAAGTTAAAACAATAATAATAGAAAAATGAAAGAATTTCCCATGTTTTCTTGAATTCAAAGAACAAAAGAAAGAAGCAATATTAGAAGATTGCTAATAAGCTGGTTACCATAAGGCTCCCAGGTGGAAGAAAGATAAATCACTTTGATAGTATATGCATATAAAATATATCTAAACCTATATATAAGACCCAAAGGCAAAAACAAGATACAAAACATCCTTGCAGTGGTACAAGAAGCAAACTCCAGGACTTCAGGATATAGCCCCAGAGACCTTAAAGAAAAGGCCAAAGATGATCCCAGATTTAGCTCTGGATGATCCCTTAGAGATTACTGAGTCTGACCCTTCATTTTTACAGATGAGATAACCAAGGGTCAGAAGATAACAATTAAAATAATGAATACAAATAAAAATAATTTATTCTTGCTCATTTCCTTGTTTTACTGAAGGTATTTCTTTGTGAAGTCTTTCTTTACCTTTCCTTCTTTTTGTTGATCTTTTGGCATATTTCTAGCTGATGGCAATCCCATGTGAATATCACCTAGCACTCAGCCACTTGTTGGAAGTCCTCATTGTAAGGACTTAATATGTGGTTTCTAACATCCAGTCAATTAGTTCATTAACAGTGATTAAGCAGAGTGCCAGGCACAGTCCTCTTTACAATTATCATTTCATTTGATTCTCACAAAAATCCTAGGAGGTAGGTGATATTATTATCTCTATTTTATAAATGATGAAACTAAGGCAAATGGGATTATCTTATCCAGAATCACCTAACTAATAACTGTCTGAGGAAGGATTTGAACTCAAATCTTCCTGACTCTGGGCCCAGCACCCTATCCCAGCTGCCAAGATAATTCCTGCTGTTGGTAACCTCACAATCTAATTGGTGAGACAAGAAGCAAAAGAATGTTTGCAAACTATATTGGGGGGGGGGATAGTTAAGAAGATACTAGAATTAAGAGGGATTGGGAAAGACTTCCTGCAGAAAATGAAATTTTAATTGAGATTTAAAGAAAGTCAGGGAAGGTCAGTAGACAGATTTAAGGAAGGACAACATTCCTCAAGGACAACTCATGGGAGACAAAAAAAATTCCTGGAGCCAAGAGAAAGAGTAGGGTCATTAGGCTAAAGAGAACTTAGCTAATATGTCAATTAATAAACTTTCATTAAGCACCCACTATATATGAAATATATATTAAAATATATTATATATTTTAAATGTTAAAATATATATAATATATTAAATATATTAATATATACTAAAAGAAGAAGAGGAAGATGAGGAAGAGGAAGAGGAGAAAGGGAAAAAGAAAGATAGTCTCTGCCCTCAAGAAGTTTACAATTTAATAGGGAAGACATACAGAGAAGCTAAAAGGCAGGTCGGGGTGTAATGGGGGGGACATGTAACGAGTGAGGAGATGGCCTAAAAGTCAGAGAAGTCCCAAAGTAGAGCAGCCACATGAGAAATAAGTATTCTGATCTAGTTTCCTTCTTAACTGGGAGTTTCTGAAGTTCATGGCTCCACCCATCAACCAAAGAGATAGAGAATGGTGACGAGATGGAGTGCCAAGTTGGCTCAAGGGATATTGGCAGGTGGTAAAGTGCAAGGAGACTGAAAAGATAAGAGGGGACTGGGTTATGAAGGGTTTTGAACATCAAATGCTTTTATAATTGATTCTGAAGATAATAGGAAGTCACTATTATTGATTAGGAGGGGTATGGTAAGATCTGCAACTTTAGGAAAATCACTTTAGTGGTTCAGTGGAAGGATAGACTAGAGTGGGAAACTTGAGGCAGGCAGACTCATCAGCAAGCTACTGCAATAATCAAAACATGAGGTGATAAGGACCTGCACAACTGTGCATTGTCAAAGGAAAGGAGGCATATTCGAGAGATATTACAGAAATGAAACTGATATACTTTGGTAAAATTTGGAAGTGAAGAGTGAGAGATAGTGAAGAGTTGAGAATGATACTGAGGTTGAAAGTCTGAGGGACTGGGAGGATAGAGTTGCCCTCTACAGTAAAAGAGAAGGTAGGAGGGGAGAAGATGTGGGAGTGGGAAAATAATAAATTTGATTTTGGACGTCTATAGAACTTTCAGATTGAGATGTCTAAAAGGCAGGCAGAGTTCAGCAGACAGATTAGGTAAGATAAGTAGGCTTGACAACTGTCAGAATAAAAATGATAATTAAATTCATGAGAGAAAGTAAATGAGATCGATAAGTGAAGTAATATAGAAGAAGAAAAGACAGCCCTGGACAGAACCCTATAAAACAGCTATAGTTAGAGGGCTTAATCTATTGGAGGATTCAACAAAGTAGATGAAGAGAAAGCAGTCAGCTAAGTCAGAGAAGAACCAGAAGAGAGTAGTTTCCAGAAAACTTAGAAGAGAATAACAAGGAGAGTGTAATCAATAGTGTTAAAAGCAATAGAGGGGTCAAGAAGAATGAGGATTGAGAAAAAGCCATTGGATTCCACAGCTAAAAGATTATTGGTAACTTTGAAAAGAATAATTACAGTAGAATGATGAGGTCAGAAGCCAGACTGGAAAGGAGTTAAGAAGTGAAAGCAGAGAAAGTTGAGGCACTTGAAAAGACAGCCTTTTCTTTTTTTTAATTGATTTTTTAATTTTATAATTTTCTCCCAATCTTTCTTCCCTCCCCCATCCCCACCCCCACAGAAGGCAGCCTGACAGTCTTTACATTGTCTCCTTGCTATACATTGATCCAAACTGAATGGGTTGAGAGAGAAATCATATCCTTAAGGAAAAAATAAAGTATGAGAGATAGCAAAATTACATAAGATAGCTTTTTTTTTCATCAGAGGTAATAGTCTTTGGTTTCTGTTCAAACTCCTCAATTCTTTCTCTGGATACAGATGGTATTCTCCATTGCAGATACCCCAAAATTGTGCCTGATTATTGCACTGATGAAATGAGCAAGTCCATTAAGGTTGATCATCACCTCCATGTTGCTGTTAGGTGTATAATGTTCTTGAGGTTCTGCTCATCTCATTCAGCATCAGTTTACACAAATCCTTCCAGGCTTCTCTGAATTCCCATACCTCCTGGTTTCTAAAAAGAACAATAATGTTCCATCACATACATATACCACAATTTGTTCAGCCATTCCTCAATTAATGGACATTCACTCAATTTCCAATAAAGATAGCCTTCTCACGATGTTCAGTCACAAAGGGAAGATAGCGAGGATAGAAGCATCAAATGAAGATTTTTTTTTGAAAATGTGGAGGCCATGGGAATGTGTGTAGGCAGTAGAGAAGGAGCCAATAGACAGGAAAAGATTAAAAATGAGTGAGGGGCAACTATAGGTGGCACAGTGGATAGAGCACTGGCCCTGGAGTCAGGAGGACCTGAGTTCAAATCCAGCCTCAGACACATAATAATTACCTAGCTGTGTGACCTTGAGCAAGTCACTTAACCCCATTGCCTTGAAAAAAAATGAGTGGGGGAGTTGGAATACAGAGGAGGAAATCTGTTGGAGGAAACAGGAGGGAGTAGAATTTCTTGAACAAGTAGAGGGTTAGCCTTAATAAGGAATATTTGGTAAGGCCTTTTCATCATGTGAAATAGGAGTGAAGGAGGAGAGAGTGGCAGAAGGTACCTGAGTATTAGGAGATGAGGAAGAGGGAGTTTATAGTGAGTGGTCTCTATTTTTCTGTAAAATTCTGCAAGAATCTTAGCTGAGAGAGTGGGAAAGGGAAAAACTAAGGGAGGTTTGGGAAGGGGAGAAAAGGTTTTGAAGAACCTTTGTGGAGAATGGAAAAGTGAGTTGATAAGAAAAGTATAGAAGTATTGCCTAACAGCAGTGAAGGCCCAGTTGAAATTGTTTGAAATTGTTTACTATAAATTTGTAGTGAACTCAATCAGATCATTTGAGTGATTTTTCTCCACCTTCAATCAACAACACATGTGTAGGAGTGAAGGTAATATAGTAAGAGTGTTCAATGCTAAGACTTGGCAGGGTGCAATTGATGAAATAAGGGGTAGAGAGAATAAAAAATGCAACTATAGAGTCAAATTAGCTCACATAGGGGTCTAGAGAAAGAAGAGAGGAGAGAATGGTGAGGGCAGGGGATATGACTTGAGAGAGAAGTGAAAAAAATGGGATTAGAGGTCACCATGTGGATAAAGAATAGGGCTTGGTAAGGAAAAGTAGAGGAAGAGGTGGAAGGCCAGTAGATTATAGGTAGATAAAGAGAATTCAAAATTCTTGAATGTGGAAGGGTTATATTTGTGGGTGATGGCAAGATCAAGAGTATGTACATCTTTGTGTGTGACTGTGGTTGGGGTAGATTAATGTCATGGGAAGTAAGTAGGTTGAGAAACTGAGAGGCTTGGGTTTTTGAGGGAGAGTTAATAATGTATGCTGAAGTTCCAGAGGATTAGGGCAAAAGGTGTAGAGGTGAAAAAAATGTGAGGCAGGCACCAAAATCACTGAAGAAGTAAGGGTTGATATACCACAGGAGGGACTGAACCATATCTAAATTGACACTAAATACAAATTAAACAGGAAGATCCAAAAAATTGCACTTAAATGAATGTTGGACTCATTTTTTTTTTCTTGAATAAGTAAATAAAATAGTTGGCAGAATTAGTTGCATCATGCAACCAAAGGCAATAAGAAGCATCCCATATCACAGGACACTTGATCACCTCCACTTGCAGCATTATAATGAGCACAAACAGGTCAACATGAAGAAAAATGTATCTTATGCATCAATTTCTGTTAAAAAGAAAGTCTATGCATTATTTGACAAAATCTTCCAAACGAAATCAATATATACCTTCTTATTCATTAACTTCATCACAAAGTTCTCTGCAAGCATGGATGGCAAAAACTATACTGGGAAATATGGCTTGATATCAAGAATTAAGAAGCCAATTGCTTGTACATTCTTCAGGAATCTCACACCCTATATCATAACTACTTTTCTCAAGTGGAGAATTAGAAAAATTGAGCAAACAATATCACCAAAAAAATCTGACTTTCTTAACAAACAGAATAAGACCTGATGTAGCAGTCATTTCACAATCAACTGTCTATGTAATAAGATCATCAGGAAATAGATTAAAAGTCAGAATCTGCATCCAATTAGAAGAAAAGATAAAGATGAGCTTATAGCAGCCTCAGTCTAACAGCCTGGTAAGGCTGTTGACTGAAAAATGAAAAATACGGAAGGTTAGACACTGCTTCTGTCACTATTTCTTAGAAAATTTTGTGATAATAAAAGTCACTTAATGAAGAGGACAAAAAAACCCAGAAACTACATTATCAGGAAGTATTTGCTCTCCTTACTGACCAAAAAGATCTGCCAAGCCAAGGACTACACCAATTTAGAGTATAAGCTTACTTGTCAAATTGTATGGAGAGGAATGGAACTGGATAAGCAATATCTCACTAAATAATATAAAGAAATTAAGATAAAAGGCAAACTAAAATGAGTTTGGCATAAAAAAAATAACTAAGCCAGATCATTCTAAGAACATCTATTCATGAAATTAAAAGGAAGACAACAAATAGGTATAAAATAAATCTGCCAGCATTCTCCTGAACTATTCTCATTGATAATAATAGTGGAACTATCACATTTACCCTTTATCACTTTAGTATCCAATTCATTATTCAAGTACCAAGGAGTCACAGTCAGGCTCATACAAGATTTAGGAGCTACCCCATAAAGAAAAAAAGAGCTTGGACTGGCCTAAATAAAGTTAAATATATGAATTCCCCTCAGAACTCTATTGTTAGTGGTTATAGATGAAGTCCAATTAGAAAGAGGGCCAGAAAATGATTCTGTCATGTTTGATTATCTTAAAGAAGAATACAAAGGGAAGGAAGAGGAAGAAGAGTACAATAGAGGAAAGGGGAAGGCAGAGGAAAGAAAGGGAAGAATATCTCACATAATTGATGTGTACAAGTAGAAGTTAATAATAACAATGAGGTAATTATTAGAGAAATGCAAATTAAAGCTTCTCTGAGGTAGCACCTCACACCTCTCAGATTGGCCTATATGACCAGGAAGGATAATGATCATTGTTGGAAGGGTTGTGGGAAATCTGGGACACTATTACACTGTTGGTGGAGCTGTGAACTCATCCAACCCTTCTGGAGAGCTATTTGGAACTATGCCCAAAGGGCAAGAAAAATGTGCATACCCTTTGACCCAGCAATACCACTACTGGGTCTATACCCTGAAGAGATGAAGAAAAAGGGTAAAAACATTACTTGTACAAAAATATTTATAGCAGCCTTGTTTGTGGTGGCAAAGAATTGGAAATCAAGTAAATGTCCTTCAATTGGGGAATGGCTTTGGCAAACTGTGGTATATGTATGTCATGGAACACTATTGTTCTATTAGAAACCAGGAGGGACAGGATTTCAGGGAAGCCTGGAGGGATCTGCATGAACTGATGCTGAGTGAGATGAGCAGAACCAGAAAAACACTGTACACCCTAACAGCAACATGGGAGTGATGTTCAAACTTGAAGGACTTGTTCATTCCATCAGTGCAACAATTGGGAACGATTTTGGGCTGTCTGCAAAGGAGAGTGCCATCTGTATCCAGATAAGGAGCTGTGGAGTTTGAACAAAGTGCAACGACTATTCCCTTTAATTTAGGAAAAAACAGATATCTTATTGTCTGATCTTGTTATCTCTTAGACTTCTCTTCTTTAAGGATATGATTTCTCTCTCATCACACCCAATTTGGATCAATGTACAACATGGAAACAAAGTAAAGACTGACAGAGTGCTTTCCATTGGGGGGGGGAAGGAAGCAAGATTGGGGGGAAAATTGTAAAACTCAGATAATATCTTTAATAAAAATAAATTTAAAAAATAATAACAATGAGGAAGGAGTGGAGGGGAAAGAATAGACAACACTTGAGCCTCATATGAACTGATCGAAAGAAGGAAAAATACACACAGAACTGGTTACTGAAATACATTTCACTCAACAGGGAAACAGGAGGGAATAGGGAGAAGAGAAAGCAGTGAATAAAAGGGAAGGTAGGTTATAAAAGGGATTATTTTAAACAAAACAAATTCTTAAAGGGGAGAGGTGGGAAACAAAGAGGAAGAAAGCATAAAAGGATGGATGGAAATACATGAATATGAATGGGATGGAGTTACTTATAAAATAGAAGAGGATAGCAGAATGGATTAGAAAGCAAAATCCAACTATATGTTATTTACAAGAAACATTTGAAACAGAAACACACAAAATTAAAATAAGGGATTGTAACAAAATCTATTATTTTCAGCTGAAGTACAAATGTAGGGGGTAGTAACCATGATCTCAGACACCGAAAATAGCAAAAAAAAAAATTGACCCACTTAAAGATAAATAGGGAAACTATATTTTTGCTGAAAGATATTATATAAAATCAATTAATATTAATACTAAATATACATGCATCAAAATACAATAGCATCTAACTTCTTAAAGGAAAAGTAAAATGAGTTATACAGAAGTGGGGGAAACAGTAAAATTATAATAGTGGAGAAACTCAATTTACCCTACTCAGACTTGGGTAAAATAAAAAAGAAATAAAGGATGTAAATAGAATTTTAGAATTGTTGGATTTGGTAGACCTTTGGAGATCATTGAATGGGACTAGAGAGGAATATATACACACAAATTGACTAGGTAGCAGAACACAAAAACCTTACAGACAAATGTAGAAATGCTAAACATATCTTTTTTAGACCAAAATGCAATAAAAATTATATTTGATAAAGAGCTTCTGAAACAAAGATTAAAAACAAATTGGAGTCTAAATAACTTAATCTAAAAAACTGAAGTTAAAGAATAAATTATAGAAACAATCAATAATTTCATTAAAGATAATAACAATGAAACAGCTAACAAAAATTTTGGAGATACAGCCAAAGCAGAACTTAAAGGAAAATTTATTTTCTCAATTAATTATGTGAAAAAGTGGCAGTTATACTTAGGAAAAATGAAGTTCAGAAAAGAAACTCAAGTTGAATGACACACACACACACACACACACACACACACACACAAACACACACATAAACCCATACACACATAAGAAATCCATGATATCATGAAGTATCTATCCAAATGTTTTTCTTACTCCTTTGCATTTTGTATGAGAAGTGTATGCAAAAAGCAAAAATAATCTAGATTATAACATGAGAAGGGAAAAGAAATATTTTTGCAAATGATTTTCTATATAGATACTTGACTTTGAGTTTAAAGAAGATAAAATGCTGCTATCTATTTTGACTTTAAAGATATTTACAGAACATTTTAAAGACTGTCCTCAAAGCTATTTTTCATACATATATCAAAATCATGAGATTTTATGATCCTTTGTAAACTTGGAAATAACTGTTCTGCCTCAAATGAGGAATTAAACATGATAGTATATATTCACTTAGGGTGTTCAGTAGTGTAATGAGTGATGTCCTTTACAAATTCTGAACAAAACAAGGATTCTCTGAATATTTCAATCTACAGACAATATTGTACTAAAGGCACTGAGCCTTGGAATACTACAAGAATTTCTCAGTGAAACACTGTATTTCAGTGAAATAATCTATTTCAAAAGATCAATCTATAGGGCAGCTAGGTGGCGCAGTGGATAGAGCATTGGCCCTGGAGTCAGGAGTACCTGAGTTCAAATTCGACCTCAGACACTTAATAATTACCTAGTTGTGTGGTGTTGGGCAAGCCACTTAACGCTATTGCCTAGCAGAAACTAAAAGAGAGAGAGAGAGAGAGAGAGAGAGAGAGAGAGAGAGAGAGAGAGAGAGAGAGAGATCTACACTAAAAAAAATTGAATTCCAATTGAACAATTAGAAAAAATTAATAATTTAAGTGGCCCAAAAAACAATAGAAAAGATAGAGAGCACGTACAGTCATAGGATATTATCAATGGTGTCTTATGTGGCAAGGAAATGATTAAAGAAATATATAGAGTTATGATATAAAGAAATTATATATAAAACACATCTCCTAGAAAATATTAACATCAAGAATAAGAAAAAAGAGTGGGTTGTTGATGTAGTAAGAGCAAAAGAAAACAGATGATCTGTTAAATTATTAAACTGGTACAAAATGGATGGATGGATGGATGGATTAGATAGACAGTAAGTGAATGAGTGAATGAGTACTTAATGAGTGCTATGTAGCAGACACTGTACCAAGTGCTGAGGGTGACAGTAAGGATATAAATACAAATAAACAGAACTGTTCTTTCCCTAGAGGAGTTTACATTCTAATACAAAATGAGGAACTGTAAAAGTAGAGTAGGAAAAAAAGAAAGTACAGAAGACTGGTTGTGGACAATATAAGTCAAAAGCTTATCTGTTAGAGATCATTGTCACAAAACAAAAACATCAGGTGAATTCTTCAAGGAGGATTTACAGAAAAACATGAATAAGAAGCACAATAGATGAGAATACAAGGAAGAGCTGCAATCTGTACTGATGGAACTAGTAGTCACACTGATGGTATTACAGAGCAATTAAAATGATGAACTATTAATCATCATAATGACTTTGAGAGCATTGTCAGATACTATTTTCTATAATTTTATTTAATTTTCTATTATTTTATTTAATATCTTTGAATCAATGTCCATGAATGATATTGGCCTGTGCTTTGTTTCCCCTCTCTCTGCAAGGTCTGGAGATCAAAATCACATTTGCTTTAAAGAGTTGGGTAGATTACTGTCATTCTTTGTTTCAAAACAAATTCTGTGACAAATATTTATTATTTGATAGTTGGAAATAATTCATCTATAAATTATTATATGGTCTCAATGTCTTTTTATGTGGCAGTTCATTCATTTTCTGCACAATTTCTTTTTTGAAGTTGTTTCTTGTCTTGTCGATTTGTTTTAAATATTTTGTAGATATTCATCTATTTCTTTTAAAATTTTTATTGGGGGTCTATCAGAAACCAGGAGGGATGGGAATCAGGGAAGCCTGGAGGGATTTGCATGAACTGATGCTGAGTGAGATGAGCAGAACCAGAAAAACACTATACACCCTAGCAGCAACATGGGGGTGATGATCAACCTTGATGGACTTGCTCATTCCATCACTGCAACAATCAGGGACAATTTGGGGCTGTCTGCAATGGAGAATGCCATCTCTATCCAGATAAAGAACCATGGAGTTTGAACAAAGTTCAAGGACTATTCCATTTAATTTAGGAAAAAAACTGACATCTTATTGTCTGATCTTGCTATCTCTTATACTTTATGTTTTTTCCTTAAGGATATGATTTCTCTCTCATCACACTCAATTTAGATCAATACAACATGAAAACAATGTAAAGACCGACATATTGCTTTCTGTGGGGGTGGGGTAGGGGAGGGAAGTAAGATGGGGGGGAATTGTAAAACTCAAAATAAATAAAATCTTTAATTAAAAAAACTTTTTATTGGGGGGTGCTGGGTGGCGCAGTGGATAGAGCACCAGTCAAATGCAGCCTTAGACACTTAATAATTACCTAGCTATGTGACCTTGGGCAAGCCACTTAACCTCATTGCCTTGCAAAAAAACCTAAAAAAAAAACCTAAAATAATTTTTTTATTGGTATGAAGTTATATAGGATAATTTTTAGATATTTTTAATTTCCTTTGATGAATTGTAATTTTTCTTTTCTCCTTTCTAACACTAATAATTTGTTTATGCTATCTCATTTTATGGATTAATTTCTTGTAACTAGAAATGTTATGATTGTTGGTTTAAAGCTTCTCTTGATTTTATTCATAAATATAATTGCTCTTTGACTTGTTATTTTAATAATTTCTGCTCTTATTCTAACAATCATTTCCATTTTTCTTTAAGTGTATTACTCTATTCATTTTCTAATTTCCTTGAATACAGGCAAAACTTATTTAATTGATCTTTTTCTCTCTTCTTATTATAGTCACTCAGGGTTATGTATAATTTGTCTCTGGCTACATAGTTATATTTGAAATAGTTGACTAAGCAGTATCTGTGATCATATTTGAAATCAGGTCTTTCTGACTTCAGACCCAGCACTCTATCCACTGTACTACCTAGCTGGCCAAGCTATCACATGGCTGAACTAAAAAAAAAAATTTTTAAAAATTATAAATTCTATACTATTAAATTAAAACAGAAGTGAAGTAAGGGGAAGGCTATATTTCCTAATGAGCTGTGTATACACACACACACAAACACAGCCTATTTTATTGGGAAATAAATATCTTGTGAAACTACAGATGTGATGAGTCAGAGGCTATCAGAATTAGAAGGGACTGCAGAAGGCATCTAGTAGAATTCATACAGAAGTAAGAACCCCCTCTCTACAAAATCCTTGAAAAGGAATTATCACAGACCTTGAAAAGCTGAAGGGGATCTCCTCACTTCCAAGGTCATTTCTGCATAGCTCCAGTTTTAAAGGAGTTTTTGCTTATATCAAATCAAAAATTGTCTCAAGTAAAACAAACTGAATCTCTTCCATAGTATGGTTCTTCAAGCTCAAGTCAGCACTCATATTTCTCAAGAATCTTCTCTTTTCTAATCTAATAGTCCTAGTTCCTCAAACTGAGTCAAATGACAAGCACTCAAGACCCTGGCCATCCTCGAGATGCTTTGTCTCCAAATTATCAATGTATTTCTTAAAATGTGATACCTAGAAAGGAATAGAATAGCCTAGAAATGGTTTAAATAGGGCAGAGTATATAGTGGAATTATCCTTTTTTCATGGTTGCTATGCTGGAGTCAGAAAGATCTGAATTCAAAACTGACCTCAGACACATTAATTGAAGCTATGTGACCCTGGGCAAATCACTTAATCCCTGTTTGTGGGGGCAGCTAGGTGGCGCAGTGGATAGAGCACCAGCCCTGGAGTCAGGAGGACAGGAGTTCAAATCTGGACTCAGACACTTAATAATTGCCTAGCTGCGTGACTTTGGGCAAGTCGCTTAAACCCCACTGCCTTAAGTAAAAATTAAGGGAAAAAATTGTTTGCTTCCATGTAAAAATGGAGATAATAGCATCCACCTCCCACGGTTGTTGTGGGGATCAAATGAAATAATTGTAAAATACTTAGCACAGTGTTTGTCATATAGTAAGTATTATATAAATGTTAGCTATCAGGTACTATTGCCTAATTACCTATATCACACTTTATATTGAGTTTGCAGTCTACTAAAATCCCCAGATCTTTTTCAAATTACTATTTAACTGTAGCTCTTCTACTTTGTTAATATGAAGTTGATTTCTTGATCTTGTTTGAGTTGCATTTATCCCAATTAAATTTTATTAAATTTAATGATAATAAATAATAATAAAGTAATAATAATAAATTCTAACCTGTCATTTTTTATCTTGTCAGATTTGTGATATCTGCTCCTTAATCCAAGTCATTAATAAAAATGTTACTACCATCAACCACAAATCTGTGGGTTGCTTCACTGGACCCTGCTCTTTGGGTCTAGCCATTCTAGTGTTGAGAACATCTACCTGTACTATTGTTTAGTCCACATACAGCCTGACCCTGTACAAATCACAACCTACCTGGGCCCCATTTTCTTTATATGTAAAATGAATGAACTGGATTTTGAGGGCCTATCCTATGCTCTATGATTTCTTTTCTAAAATTTTTTTATTTATTTAAGGCAATGGGGTTAAGTGTCTTGCCCAAGGTCACACTAGGCAATTATTAAGTGTCTGAGGCCGGATTTGAACTTAGGTACTCCTGACTCCAGGGCTGATGCTCTATCCACCTCGCTGCCCCTCCTATTCTATGGTTTCTGAGTAGGTAGTTAAGTATTGTTGAAAGTTAAATTTTGAAAGCCAATTAAAGATATTTTATCAGTATAGGAAGGAGATCTCATGTATGGTTACTGACACCTACTAGCTGTGTGACCCTGGGTGAGTCATTTAGCCTGTTTGTGAGCCTGTTTTCCCATTAGTGATATGGAAATATATGTACTATCTATCATACAAAGGAGAGTGTTTTTATAAGCTTTAAAAGTATAAAAGTCATTTTATTATTATATGATCAGTGACCAAGTTACTAATATGCAGAAAACATTTATGATGTGCAAGTTGTTAGGTGCTGAGGGAGGTTCAAATGTCATCTGATCTTTACACTCTTCTATCCTTCTCTGTTCTTTTCCCTCCTTTCTTTCAAATTCCTGGGTTTTAGGCACTGAAAAACATTTATCTCCTTAACTTAGGAAGTCAAGTAATAAAATTCAAAGTTAAATGTTTTTAAAGTGGATTTTATCTTTGTTTTTCTGAAACTAAATTTGAGCCTTCATTTCTGTCCTGAGGTCTTGCATCACCACTTGCCTGAATATTCTGCTTCTGACAAGTGACTTTCAGCAAGCACTTATTCTGCCTGGACCAGAGTTCCATAAAATAAGCAAATGGGACAAGATGTCTGAGTTTCCTTCCACTTCTACATCTGATCTCTCCCAGGATATCATAGAGATCTCTCAAAATTACTATGTCCAGAGTAGGATTCATTCTTCCTACTCCCTAGTTCTCCTAGTCACCTGGAATGGAAACCCTCTCAACCGTCTCCTTCATCTCTTCCATGCCATATCCAATCAGCTGCTGAGTCTTCTATAACCAATAGTCCCAACAACACCTCTGACGTTCAGCTTTCTCCTTTCCACTCTCATCACCCCTTATCTTTACTTGCAATAAAGCGTTTCCTTTCTCCTTTCTTCCATTTGCAATCCATCTATACAGCTGTCAAGAGAAATTGTCTAAAAAATAAGTATCCAAACTTTTGGTTCTTCTGGACATAATCATCCAACAAAAACTTGTCAAGAGCAGCACGTAGAACTTGATATTTGTGACTACAATGTAAGCCATATCATCAATGAGTATACTAATATACTGATGCTGTGTGAATGGTTTTTGAGGGACGGTTATTCTCCTGCTAAAGATTCAATATTTTTTTTTATTGATTCCAGAATAATTGGGGACATCTAAGTATTGCATGGTGCACAGAATGAAAAAGCTGTGAGATCTTGGACGGGTTACTTAGTATCTCCGTATCAGTTTGCTCAATGGTAAAATGGAGGCAATGGCACCTACCTCCTAGGGTGGTTGTGAGGATCAAAAAAAAAAATACCTATAAAGCACATAGTAGGTCTTCTTTATGTAAATACTTCCCTGGTAATTGAAAGTCTTCCTAATCGGATTCCAGCTCACCTTTCCGGGTTTGGTTCACTTTATTCTCCCTTCCACACTAGTTTCTTACTAAAGCGGCTTGCTCAGCTGTTGCTCCATCACAGTCTGCCTGCCTCTGGAAGAGTCTCCTTCCCTTTAGCTTTTGATAGTCTAGCCTAGGACTGTCTCCCAGAGAACTGTCCAGCCGGGGCCCAGGCGGGGCTCCAGCTTTCTGGGTCCCCCCAACTCTCAGCACCACCTTCTTCCTCAGACGGTCCCGCGGTCTGCTCTAAGTTGTCCTGGAAGGGCCAGGTCAGAGATGGCAGGCTCCACGGCCCGCTCCCCACGCCAGGGCCTGGCCGGGTGGCCTGCGCACACTCGGCGCTAACTCCGTCCCTTCAGGGACATTTATATCGTTGGTATTTGCAGCTTTGGGGGTGTCAGGGGGCTGGGTCCGGACCGGGCCACGGAGGGCCCTTCGGCGGGGCCGGGATCGCGGGGGCCGGCCCGGCTTTCAATGAATGAGTTGTAGCTCGCGGAGGGGGCGTGATGGGGGATGGGGAGGCCGGGGCGCCCTCGGGCTGGGGGCGTGGCCGCGGCCGCCGTGACGCCGGGGGGCGGGGCTCCCGCGTGACGCCACGCGGGTGACGTCACGCCGGGCTCCGGCCTCCCTGCCTGCCCCGCGGCGGGCTCCCTTCCTTCCCGCTCCCGCCCCGGAGGCCGCGCGCACGCGCGCCCGGGCTCTCGCGGAGGCCCCCCTTGGCCCCCCCGCCTCGCCCCGCGGCCCCGCCCCCGCCCTCCTCCCCTCCCCCACGCTCCCCTCCTCCTCCCCGCCCAGCCGCGGTCGCTCGGGCTCCTGCTCTTGGTTACAAGATGGCGGCGCTGAGCGGCGGTGGCGGCGGCGGCGCGGACCAGGGCCCCGCTCTCTTCAACGGGGACATGGATCCCGAGGCAGGCGCCGGCTCCGCATCCTCCGCCGAGCCGGCCATCCCCGAGGAGGTGAGCCGAGGCGGCCGGCCTCCCCCCGCCTGCGCCGCGGATGGGGGCGAAGGCGGCCCCTCATCCGCGCCCCCCCCCCCCGACCCGGGATGCTGGGAGACCCCCCGGCACGCGCACGCGCACGCGCACCCCTCTCACGTAAACACCGGGGGGGGCCCCCCGGGGACGGGGCTCCCCCTAGCCCCGCTGGGGGCGGGGGGCAGCACAAGTTGGGGAGGAGCCCCGGAAGGTCACGACCCGCCGCCGGCCCCAGGCCCCCCACTCCCGGCGCGTGTGTGTGTGGAGTTGGGGGTGTCGCGAAGGAGACGGGGGTCCCCCCCATCCGCCCGCCCGAATGAGTGCGCGGTGGGGGCGGTGAGGAGGAGGAGGAGGAGGAGGAGGAGGAGATGGATGGATGGGGATGGGGCGGGGGGCATGCCCACTTGTCCCCCCGTGTTTGGGCTGTTCCCAGCCCGCCAAGCCAGGCTGCCCATCCCGGCAGCCCGAGAAGCCGGCCCCCGCCCCCCTCGTTCTGCACCGCCTTGGCACTGACATCCTCGCAGGGGCATGACCCGCGCCCCCTTCCACCCCCCAGCTCTGCCCCCGGGGCTCTCTGCGCTTTACATCCTGCCAGGTCCCCGCTGAGCCCCGCACTGCATCCCTTGGCCCCCTCCTTTAGTTCCTCAGATTTCTCTGGACACCTTGAACTATTGTCTCTGGAGTTGCTGAGGTCCCACAAAGTTTCCCCGGCTCTCACCCTCCATCTCCCCTCCTCGGACCGGGCCCCGCAGTTGGAGCTTGTCCTTTCTTTCACACCCATCTCCCCCTCTCATCCTGAGCATTCTGTGTTTTCACCTTTTGTCTTCTCTTTCCTTTATACCCCTCCCTTGACTTTTTTAAGAGTTTTATTATTTTGTTTATATGTTATAAATAAGGTTAAAATTTATTATCTTGTTTACATATTATAAGGTAAATTTTATTATTTTTATGTTATAAATAAGGTAAATTTTATTTATCTATTATAAGGTAAATTTTATTATTTTCATGTTATAAATGAGGTAAATTTTATTACTTTGTTTACATATTATAAGGTAAATTTTATTATTTTTATGTTATAAATAAGGTAAATTTTATTATTTTGTTTATATATTACAAGGTAAATTTTATTATTTTGTTTATTATAAGGTAAATTTTATTATTTTTATGTTATAAATAAGGTAAATTTTATTATTTTGTTTATCTATTATAAGGTAAATGTTATAAATAAGGTAAATTTTGTTATTTTGTTCATATGTTATAAATAAGGTAAATTTTGTTATTTTGTTTATATGTTATAAATAAGGTAAATTTTATTATTTTTGTATGTGTTATAAATAAGGTATATTTTATTATTTCATTTATTTGTTATAAATAAGGTAAATTTTATTTTTATGTTATCAATAAGGTAAATTTTGTTATTTTTATGTTATAAATAAGGTAAATTTTATTATTTTTTATGTTATCAGGCAAATTTTATTATTTTGTTTATATCTTATAAATAAGGTAAATTTTACTATTTTTATATTTTATAAATAAGGTAAATTTGATTATTTTTTATATGTTATAAGATAAATTTTATTATTTTATGTTATAAATAAGGTAAATTTTATTTTTTATGTTATCAATAAGGTAAATTTTGTTATTTTTATATGTTATCAATAAGGTAAATTTTATTATTTTTTATGTTATCAGGCAAATTTTATTATTTTGTTTATATCTTATAAATAGGGTAAATTTTACTATTTTTATATTTTATAAATAAGGTAAATTTGATTATTTTTATATGTTATAAGATAAATTTGATTATTTTATGTTATAAATAAGGTAAATTTTATTTTTTGTATCTTATAAATGAGGTAAATTTTATTATTTTTTATATGTTATAAGGTAAATTTTATTATTTTGTTTATATGTTATAAGTAAGGTAATACCTGAAATCTAACTTACTTTACAGAATTAAGCTTTTGCTTGTCTCTCCTTACTTTAATAACTTCTTGACTCTTTCCTCATAACTTTTGAAGCCAACTGTGTTTTTAATGCTGTATTGCTTTACCTTGAAATTCATATGATCTGTAATACTTCATTTGATAACCTATCATTCTGTTTTCATACTTCGCTGTCTTGAACTCAATACTGTTGCTCAAAAGATTACCACCTCTACCCTGTGACCTAGCTTAAATCTCTTGACAGAATTACACCATTTTCAGTTACTGAGGCCCCCATTTCCTTTTAACTTAATTTCCTGTAACATTCCTGTTAATTTCTTCTTCTTTCCACCTATTAAAAACTCTTAACCCATTCCTCATTTCCAGCTTATTCTTTCATTTTTCACTTGTCCCAGTTTTCATTCATTCTGCGTGGTTTCCTGCTTTTGCTGCTTGGTGAGGTTTCCTCTTATCTTCCTCACACCTCCACATTCCTTCTTATTTATAAACAGCTTTGTTCTGTTGACATGGAAATTTATTTTTAGGAGACATTGTTTTTAATGGTTCATTACAAGGGGCTAGCTGTCTATTTTTTCCTTAAGTTGGATGGGTCTTTGTCTGATGGCACAGGTGCTTCTGGGTTAACATTATTCTTGTTGATTGTGTGCTGTTATCCTTATTTCAAAGTTAATAAGCTATAAAGGAAAACAGTTTAAGTAAATGAAGACTTCTTATGAAATTGAGGAGCCCCAAAGATTTGATTATAATATTTTTACTATCAATAGTCTTTTTGATTTTACTGTTATCAGATCAATTAATTTGTCAAGGTGTTACCTTAACAGACTATCTGATTTTAAGTCAGGTTTTTATGATTAAATAATGAATTCCAGAAAAATTTACATTTTTTTCCTGTTGTAAAATCACTCTCATAGAGTAGTTTTTCTGTGTTTTGGGTCCTTGGGGATTCAGTTGTTATCGATTGAAATGATGTGAAATTTGTCCCCTTTATTATAAATCTTTTGAATACTATAACTTTTCAATATACAGTAGTCAGCATTGAAGAAAGTAATTTCAAGTAAATGCCTTTTCTGTCGAAATTAATAGTAAATAATGAAAACTGAAATGCACTGAAGTCAGTTGAGAATTTGGCAAAACTATCTTCCTTTTATGAATTAAAATTAAAAGAGATTGAGCAAAGAAAAATGTTCCTTGTATATAATGAAGAGTTTAAAACTGAGAACAAGGGATGAACAAACTTCTAGTGTTCTGTATGTAAACATAATTTCGTATATTGTTTGAACAAGAAAGTAAGTCAGAGTTATAGACTATAACATACATATATATATATATATATATATATATATATATATATATATATATATATAAAATCTTTTTTAGAAGAACTCCTGTAAGAGTATGCTTTTTTAGGACAGTTAGGAATGCAATGGACTTTTGATATGAGACACTGACTTCTGGAACCTCCTGTTTAGTCCCAGAGTTAATTTCAGCTCACCTGTCCTGATACTGAGATTACCAGTTGTGTAATGTCAGTGTATTTTTGTTATTTTTATTGTTCTCCTAAATCATCTCTAATCTTCAACAAGCATTTATTAAAATAGTGCTTACTGTACAATAGAGGATAAAGAAGCTCAAAACAAAACAACAGTACCTACCCTTAAGGAGCTTATGTTCTGTTGGGAGGAAATATACACACTGTAAAGTATATCCAAAATAAATACAAATTAATTTTAGGGAGGTGTAGCACTGACATCTGAGGAAAGGCCCCTTGTAGGAAATGGCAAATGAACTGAGTCTTGACCACAATGAGGGTTTCTAAGACATAGGGAGGGTGAGAGGGGATGCTGTCTACATCAACAAAAATAGACCAGTTTGACTAGACCATAGAGTGCTCAAGAGGGAGTGATGTCATATGTCTGGAAAAAAGATTCCTTAGATCTTGTGATGGGCTTTAAATACCACACAGGTAAAAAACAAAACAAAACACAGGTTTGTGGTTTATGCTTGATGATGTAGAGTCAAGGGAAGTTTCTTCAACAAGTGTGTGAGGTGGTCAGTGTTAGATGGTAGAAAGGTGGATTGGAGAGAGGAAAGACAGTGAAAACCAACAAGGAGACTATTGGAGTGGTCTAGGTTTGAGATGATGATG
The DNA here is from genome assembly GCF_037893015.1 of Macrotis lagotis. Classification (NCBI taxonomy): domain Eukaryota; kingdom Metazoa; phylum Chordata; class Mammalia; order Peramelemorphia; family Peramelidae; genus Macrotis; species Macrotis lagotis. The sequence goes on from NC_133664.1 coordinate 107,760,433, forward strand.
AGGGTTTAACATAAAGTCAAAGAAGAGTCAAAGATAATTCCAAGGTTGGAAACCTGGGCTACTGAAAGAATGAGAGTAATGAGTTCTATTTGTGAGCTTGTTGAGGTAGAGATGCCAAGAGAATAGGTATACTTAGGCAATGTAATGACTTCAGTTAATGAATTCCTTTTATAAGGGAAGAGGCTTCTATTAAGACAAACAAAAATCTTCATAAATAAAATATTTTTTGACAAAATGGTGTGTTACTTTTATACCTTGAATTTATACAGGAAAAAATAACTTTTTGAAAAATTTTTTTGCATGAAGTTTGTAAATTTTTTGCCCTAGGATTCCCCTTTTTATGCTCTTTCTCTCCCCTACTATCAATCAATTTACTGTTCTCTACCTCCCTCTTCTGTATCACAGTGTGAAAGGAACTGACATCAAACTTTTTTCATTTGTCTTTAGTGTTTTCAGAATTCTTTTTTGTGTCTATTCCCTCTCTCCAGTGGAAATACTCCCTAAAGATTCTCAGTGTTGTCTCTGTAATTATTATTTTTTTTTAACATTTGGTGATGATTCCAAATCAAAGCATCATCTTGTGAAGAGAAATTGTAGAGAAAGAATGGACCCTAAAATAAACATTCTGTTTAGTTGGCCCTCAAAGGCAACCTACCTCTTTAGGATCTCTCAGAGGAGGAAGAAGAAGCTCTTAAGGAGGGATTTGATTCTCTCCTTTTCCTAAAACCAGGAAGTGCCTTTTCTTGCTTGAACTCCATTACTGGGATATTAGGGGTATGGGAGGAACATAACCTTTTCTCTGGCTTGAAATTTAACTTACTGCTTGAATGTTATGTTGAATGGTTCTTTCTCATCTTTCCTAATCTTAACTGTTCCTCTCTTCTCCTAAGACTTTTAGATGTGAATTTTTGTTTTCTGGAATATTTAATTATGTTTTAGGTGACATTTGATGTTTTCATATTATCTAGGTGTTTGTCTTAATTGGCTACATACATTTTAAATGTTAAAATTGTGATAATAGTTAAAATATAACATTTTACATAAATTATGTTTTTTCCTAGTCTGTGGTAGAGTGACTGTTGTTATTTGTTATTATGCATTGCTGTTTTTTTAATTTTTATTTTTGCAAGGCAATGGAGTTAAGTGACTTGCTCAGAGTCACACAGCTTAGTATTAGTAATCTGAGGCTGGATTTGAACTCAGGTCCTCCTGACTCCAGGGCCGGTGCTTTATACACTGGTATGCATTGCTGTGTGATTGAGAAATTATTTTCTATATTTTTGGTGTGAATGAACTCCTTTTCTGACAGCCTAATATATATATATATATATATTTAAAGGCCTTATGTTATTTCCCCTTTGATAAAAGTGATAACAATAAAGTGAGTTGTGGGCTATAGTTTTTTTAATAGGATTTTTATCTTATAAATGCCATCTATCTGAATGCAAATAGTCTTAAATGACTTATTCCCAGCCTCTGTAAGAATCTTGCTCATCACTGGTTTGTTTTGTTCAGTTAGAATCTGTTAGAGGGAGTCCTCAGTTCAAGATAGATGAACTTATTTGGAAACATTAATAAATAAATCCTTGTGTACTAAGGTTGTTATTTGCATAGTAATAGTGTTTTAGATAGCTTAATGTTAGTATGGGAACTAAATGTAGAATCGTTCTTATCTCCTTTAGACATTTGATGGCTGGGCTAATTTTTCTGGGAGGTAGCTTTATTTATAAGGGCATTTTGTTGGGGTTTTTTTTTTTTTTGCTACAACCTAATTTACTATCATACTTAATTAGCTTGGTCGCCAAAAGAAGCTCGTCGTAGTACAGTCTCCACCCTGAAATTAAGCAATTATTTTTCTCCCCTCTACCCTGTGAGATTATTTTTGGTTACCACCTTCTCTCCTAAGATTTATTATTATTTTTATTACTATCATTATCATCATCATCATCATCCTTCCTCCCCCACAGCAAGATTGTGCCTACAGAACGAACTTGATGCTTAGTCAGGTTCCCAGTCCACCTTGGTTGGCCCTGGGGAAGCCCTCGGTACATAGTGTGTGAGCGGCTTTGAACGTAATTAGCTTCACATGTTCTGGAAGCCCTACAGAAGCTTGCATCAGTTTCATTTGTATGATGCTGCTGGTGAGTACCCACAACACTTTGAGGAAAGAGAATGTTATAGAAAAAGCTGTTGCTCTAGCATAAATCTCCCTAGTATAATAATCTATCAGAGTTATTTTAATTTTTTGTGTTTGGGGAAAAGGAAGAAGTATGGAAACATGGACATATCCCACAACTAACTGAAATCCATATATATGATTGTTTTCTGAGAAGTATAAGACTGATTTTTGAACATTTTTTTACATTCCATTATAAAATCTTACTTTTTTAGAATATCATTCCATTGCATTTCAACTTTTTAAGTCATTCCATAAATTGTCTTTTTAGAATAGTTTAATGGTTTAAGCCTAATCATTTTTTCTATTATACATAATATTTTTATTTCAAGTAAAAACTTATTTTAAAGAAAAATTCTTTAATTTCTATTCATAGAAATTTTTTATTTTTATTTTGTTTATTTTCACATTACTACAAGTCTTGTAAAAGTAAACATAATCTCCCCTCCCCCACAAAGATGCCTCAAGAAAAATTAAGTGAGAGAAAGAAAAAAAAAGTATACTTCAGTCTTAATTCAGATACCAGGAATGGATCGTATTCTTTATCATTCATCTTTGATGGACTTAAATTTTTCCCACAGTTGCTATTGCTACCTCTGTTTCCCTCCATCCTATTCCTCCCCATCCTCAAGGAGGATTCTTTCTCCTTTTACCCTTTCTTTCTTCAAAAGTATGTTTTATCTGACTACCCTCTCCCACGATCTTCCCTCTCTTCTAGCACCCACACCCCTCCATTCACCTCCTCCTGTCCCCTTTCTCCCATCCCTTTCTTTCCCTTATTCCTCTAGGGTAAGATAGAATTCTGTTCTCTATTGAGTGTGTATATGTTATTTCTTCTGAACCACTTCCAATGAGAATGAAGGCTCGCTCATTCCCCCTCACCTTCCCCCCCTTCCACTCCATTGCAAAAACTTTTTCTTGACTCTTTTACATGAAATATCTTAACCCATTCTACCTCTCCTTTCCCTTTCTTGCCCATTAACCTCTATCTGTATACTATACTATAACTTCATAATCAGTTCCCTCCTGTACGTTGTCTATATCTGCTACTTCTAATTGCTCTAATAAATAAGAAGGTTCATATGAGTTATCAGTATCATTTTCCCATGCAGGAATATTGGCAGTTCAGCATCATTAAATCTCTCATAATTTGTCCTTCTCGTCCACCCTCTCTATGCTTCACCTGAGTCTTGTACTTGAAGATAAACTTTATGTTCAGCTCTGGTCATTTCAACAGGAAAGTATGAAAGTCCCCTATTTCATTGAATGACCATTTTTTCCCTGAAAGAGTTTTACTGAGTAGTTGATTCTCGGTTGTACTCCAAGCTCTTTTGCCTTCTGGAAATCCATATTCCAAGCCCTACAAACCCTAAAATCCTGTGTCATCCTGACTATAGCTTCCTGATATTTGAATTGTTTCTTTCTGGCTGCTTGTAATATTTTCTTCTTGACTTGAGGGTTCTGGAATTTGACTATAATATTTTCTGGAAGTATATTTGGAGGGGATCTCTTTCAGGGATTGGTAGATTCCCTCAATTTCTATTTAATTTCTTCTTCTAGGATACCAGGGCAATTTTCCTGGCTTTAAAAGAAAATGATGTCTAGGTTCTTTTCCTGGTCATGACTTTCAGATAGCCCAAAAAATTTTAAATTAGCTCTTCTGGATCTGTTTTGCAGGTCAGATTTTCCAATGAGATATTTCACATTTTCTTCTAGTTTTTCCTTTATTTTGGTTTTGTTTTATTGTTTCTTGATTTCTCACAAAGTCATCAGCTTCCCTTAGCTCATTCTTCATTTGAAGAAATTATTTTCTTCAGAGAGCATTTGTATCTCCTTTTTTGGCTGGCCAATTCTGCTTTTTAAGGTATTTTCCTCATTGACCTTTTGGGTTGTTTTTTCCATTTGACTTAAATTGATTCTAAAATGTTATTTTTTTTAGTGTTTTTTTTTTATCTCCTTCACCAAGCTGCTAACTTGGTTTTCATGATTTTCTTGCATCACTTTCATTTCTCCTCCCAATTTTTCCTCGACCTCCCTTATTTGATTTTCAAAATCTTTTTAAGTTCTTCCATAGCTTAAGACCAATTCCTATTTTTCCTGGAGGCTTTGGATATAGAACTTGGACTTTGTCATCTTCTGAGCGTGTATTTTGATCCTCCAAGGGACCAAAGTAATTGTCTGTGGTCAGATTCTTTTTCTTCTGTTGTTTTCTTATGTCCCCAGCCTATGACTTGAGGGTGGATGATGTACTTTCCCAAGCTTTTGAGAGTTTTTGCAGCTGTTTTAAACCCCCCCCCCCCCATACACCTTGATTCCTTCATTATGTTATGAGAGGCTCTGAATGTTTTTCTGGCCTGGGCCCTGGTCTGTAGATGACCACAAGTACTCTCCCCTCTGCCCTGGGACTCAGGAGGGTCCCCATTCCTCTGTGGGGCCCCAGACTGCAACTGGATCTGAGAATGGGCAAAGGAACAGTGGAAAGACCTCTGCAGTTTCCCCCAGCCCCCTTACCACCTGTGGGCTGCGTACTCTGGATGGAGCTGCTGGTGACTCTACAGGTTCCTGGGCCTGGGGCTGCACTGAGGCCTGTGCTGGTCTGGGCTCTGAGCTCACTATGGTACAGCAGAGTTTTCCTGCTGCCCAAGTTGTCCTTGGCAATCCCTGGGTTGAGGGATCTGGAAACCACCCTGCTACCATGGACCCAAGAGCCCCCAGGGACTCAGGTACCATCTGGACTGGTTCTGCATGACTGGAGCTGGTTCGCTCTGGTGCACCCATGCTGCGTTATGACCCTTTCCAAACCATGTGGAACAGACCCTTCCTGCAGCTCTTCCAAGTCGATTTGGGTTGGAAAATTGTAGAATTGTTTCACTCAGTCTTTCTGTAGGTTTCACACTCTAGAATTTGGTTAGAGTCACAATTTTAAGGCATTCAAAGTATTCTGAGGGAGAGCTTCTAGGATTTCCTGCCTTCGTTCTTCCCTCTTGGCTCCACTCTAAACTTACCTATTTTAAAGGAAACCTTTTAATGTTTTTTAATTAGTTTTTTAATTGTTAACTTAAAAATGAGGGTAGTGATCATTTTTTTGAGATCAAGAATTTGTGAAATATTCTTTGTCCTTTATGACATATCCTAAACTGGGTAAAAACTTAGAATCTAAATATGTATTCTTTTTAGAGTGTTTTTTAGTATTTTTTCCACCTGAAAACCAGTAGCAAAATCTGTTATGTTTGGCTTGAAAAAATAAATATGATTAAAGTGTCTAGGATGAGTGGGTATAGTTAAATGGTTTTTTTTTTGAGAGATCTTGTTAGTATAATTTCTGTTAATCTGTAGTATAAAGGTAATTTTATAACCATTCATTATGAAAGTATCCTATATTTTTGCCTTTATTCAGTAGTTACTATTTGTGAATTCACAGTTAAAGGAAAAGATAAGTTCAGTCTGCCGATGATTCCTAAAGATAATTTTCAGTTCATTTCAATAAATATTTATTAAGCACCTATATACTAGGTGCTAAGCACTGTGTTTATTTTGGGGGTTACAAGTGAGAAAAAGAGATGGTCCCTGCTTTCAAGTAGTATCCCTAGTGGGGAGTAGACAGCACATAAAAAGAAGCTAAAAGAGGGAACAATTGTGAGGGGAGGGAGAAGTGTTGTTCTTTGAAGTGAAAGCCAAACAGAGCTGCCAGTGAGAAAGGAATAATTAGGAAGACTTTGGAGAAAGTTTGGTACAACATCATTCAACCCTCCAGTCTGACAGGAGATGCAGATGAGATAGGTGTAGATTATCCAAACTTTAGTTCTATTCAAGAAGGCATGATTTCAGTAGGTCATTTTATCCTGGATTTGAGGAGGCCATCAACTTGCTAAGATTTTCATATGATTGGTTGTAGAACTTAAATTTGGATGCCTTAATCTTTGATGGGAAAAGGACCAATCAATAAAAATTGATTAAGCTCCTCCTATCTGCCAGACATATAGGCTAAGAACTAGGGACACAGAAAAAGGGAAAAGACAATTTGCTCTCATGGAAGTTCCAACCAATGGGGGAGGCAATACACAAGCAGCTGTATATGGAATGCATTGTAAATAATCAAGGGATGGAGGGCACTTGACAGTAAGAGAAATCAGACAGGGCTCCTTGTAGAAGACAGAATATTAGCTGTGACTTGGTAGAAGCCAGAGAAGAGACAAGGAGGAAGAGTAGTCCAGACAGAAGGGACAGCCAGTGAAAATACTCAGTGCCTGAAGATGGAGTGTCCTGTGGGAGGAACAGCAAGGAGTCCAGGGTCACTGAATTCTTACATACTTGGGACTGAGTAAGGTTTGAAAACATTGTAAAGGTAGGGCCAGGTTGTGAAAGGCTTGGAACACCAGAGAATTTTGTAGTTGATCCTGGAAGTAAGAGGAAGCCAGTGGAGTTTTGTGAATGTGTAAGTGAGAGAGTGGCTGACAGATCTAACATGGTCAGAGAATGAACTGGAATGGGGAAGGACCAACCAATAACTTATTGCACTAGTCCAGATGTGAGGTAAGGGTCTGCACAGGGTGGTTACAATGTAAAAGGAGGCATATTGAGTGATGTTAAAAGGGTTAAATAGATGAGATTCAATAGCAGATTAGATATGACAGGAGACCTACAGCAAAGGCAAGGATAACAACTAGGTTGAGAGCCTGAGTGACTGGGAAGACAGTAATGTGGAAGTTCAGAAAGGTTCAGAGGCTTTTGGGGTAAAGTTACTGAATGGGGTTTAAGATATGGCACATCCAGGTTAAGAGTCTGGAAATTGGGAAACAGGACTTGAAAAGTAGATGGCATGGAGATGGTAATTGAAACTATGGGATATGATGACTAGGTGAAATAAATAAAAGTAGAAGAGAAGAAGGCGTAGGATAGATCCTTGAACTAGATGAGATCTAGCATAAGAGATTGAGGAGTGGTCAGACACGTAGGCAGAGAACCAGGATAGGTTCAGGATAGAGAGGTGTCTTGGAAACCTAGAGAGAAAAGAATGATTGACAAAGTAAAAGACTACAAGAGAGTTTTAGAAGCATGAGGTTTGGAAAAAAGGTCATTAAATTGGTCAATTAACAGATCATTAGTAATAGAAAAAGAGCAGTTTTGGTTACATGATGAAGTTGAAAAATGGCCCTTAGAAAGTTAAAAAGAGAGTGAAAAGAAAGGAAATAGAGGCAACAATTATAGATGAATTTCTCAGGGATTTTATCCACAAAAGGAAGAAAAGGTATATAATGATAGCTAGTGGAGATGGAGAGGTCATTTTTTTTGAAAGGATGGGAGAGTTTTAAACACAGTGAGGATATTTGTGTTCTCCACCCATGATTTTCGTAACTCTCTTCCATACCATCTAGACTTCCTCTGCACAAAGATAATATGCCCTTGTATACAGTGAGTGTATATTAAATCCAACCAACACTAAGAGACTGCTAGGTTCAAGGTGCTGGGAATACAGAAACAAATTTAATATGCCTTTACCCTTGATCTGCTGGGGAAGGCAGCATATACAATAGTAAGAACAAAATAACTTGAAGTAAGAAGAGGGCATTTATTGCTGGGCAGCTCTGGGGGAGGAGCTGGTATCTAAATTGAGGGAGAATAAATTGGAGATGAAGAAGGAGAACATCCAGTTATTACAGGGCTGCTTGCTGTAAGCTCAGCAGTAGCTTGTGGAACCCTTGTTTCAGGGAATAGGAGATCCATTTGGCTGAAATGTAGAATATGTGAAGAATATTAAAATAATATGGATGGCTTGAAATGCCAGCGTAGAAGTCAGATGGTTTTTGAAGAGGGGAATAACATGATAAGAGATGACTTGTCCTTGCCAAGCTTTCTTTCCCTCGACTTCTTTGAGATTTAACTCAAATCATAACTTCTGCAAGACATCTTTCTAATTCTCCCCTCTAGTAGTGGCATCTTCTGACCTTTGCTTGCCCTCTACTCATTAGATTATGAGCTTCCTTAGGGTGGGGATGGTCTGATGCTTTTCAGGTTTGGAATGCAACATTTTTTTTGAAAAATTTTATTTAGAGTTTTACAATTTTCCCCCTAATCTTACCTCCTCTCCCCCCATCCTCACAGAAGGCAATTTGTCAGTCTTTACATTGTTTCCATGGTATACATTGATCCAAATTGAGGGTGATGAGAGAGAAATCATATCCTTAAGAAAGAAGCATAAAGTATAAGAGAAAGAAAGATCAGACAATAAGATATCAGATTTTTTTCCTAAATTTAAGGTAATAGTCTTTGGTGTTTGTTCAAACTCCACAATTCTTTCTCTGGATACAGATGGTATTCTCTATCGCAGACAGCCCAAAATTGTCCCTGATTGTTGTACTGATGGAATGAGCAAGTCCATCAAGCTTGATCATCACCCCCATGTTGCTGTTAGGGTGTACAGCGTTTTTCTGGTTCTGCTCATCTCTCTCAGCATCAATTCATGCAAATCCTTCCAGGCTTCCCTGAATTCCCATCCCTCTTGGTTTCTAATAGAACAGTAGTGTTCCATGACATACATGTACCACAATTCGTTAAGCCATTCCCTAATTGAAGGACATTTCGTTTAATTTCCAATTCTTTGCCACCACAAACAGGGCTGCTATGAATATTTTTGTATAAGTGATGTTTTTATGCTTTTTTATAATCTCTTTAGGGTATAGACCAAGTAGTGGTATTGCTGAATCAAAGGGTATGCACATTTTTGTTGTCCTTTGAGTGTAATGTCTCCAGGAAGGTTGGATGAGTTCACAGCTCCACCAACAATGTATTAGTGTCCCAGATTTCCCACATCCCTTCCAGCATTGATCATTGTCCTTTCTGTTCCTATGGACCAGTCTGAGAGGTGTGAGGTGGTACCTCAGAGATGATTTGCATTTCTATATGTTTGTTTGTTTTTAGGTTTTTGCAAGGCAAATGGGGTTAAGTGGCTTGCCCTAAGGCCACACAGCTAGGTAATTTGATTCGAACTAGGTACTCCTGATTCCAGAGCCAGTGCTCTATCCACTGTGTGACCTAGCTGCCTAATTTGCATTTTTCAAATAAGTAATGATTTAGAGCAATTTTTCATATGACTATGGATCGCTTTGAATTCCTCATCTGTAAATTGCCTTTGCATATCCTTTGACCATTTGTCAATTGGGGAATGGCTTGGTTTTTTTGAAAATTTGACTCAGTTCTCTGTATATTTAAAATTGAGTCCCTTGTCAGAAATACTAGTTGTAAAAATTGTTTCCCAATTTACTACATTTCTTTTGATCTTGGTTACAGTGGTTTTGTCTATGCAAAATGTAATTCAACTTTCAAGGAGATAAGTGAAGGCCATGAGTAAAGTCAAATTTTTCTAGGACTATGGTTTGGAAAGGCAAAATGAGTAAAGGATTATAGTTTTAGGGGATGGCAGCCTTAAATGAAGTCTTTTTTTTTTTTTGCAAGGCAACAGGGTTAAGTGGCTTGCCCAAGGCCACACAGGTAGGTGTCTAAGGTCGCATTTGAACTCCAGTACTCCTGACTCCAGGGCCCGTGTTCCATCTACTACGCCACCTAGCTGCCCCAAATGAAGAGTTTTTAAATTTTGTTTTAAGATAGATAGTTGGATAGAGCGAAGATTCCAGGGCATACATAGAGAAATTGTCCTTGACAAGGAGAAAGCTCATTCCTTCAGTCTATCAGGCCAGATATAAATAAGAGAAAAGATGGATTTTTAGGTGTGAAGTTGGGGGTAAGAGGGAGCTGAGCATGTATTCTCTTAGTTAAGTGAAAAGTCAGATCATTTGGTGAGAGGAAGTATAAAGGGTTCATGTATTACAACATACATCTGACTGTGCTCCTGATGGATGGACTTTGAAAGCTGCAGTGACTCCATTCTCTATAGGCTAAAATCTGAATTAACTCTAGCATTCAAAATCCTATATGGTCTTGGCTCCAGCCTATCTTACAAGCTGATTACACATCAGTCAGGGTAAGAAGACTGAAGACCAGAGGTCACATGATGAATCAGTGGCAGAGTGGAGACTAGAACCCAGGTCACTTCATTCTCTAGTTCTCTGATTCCTGCTGTAGCATATGCTATCTCTTTCTATGCTATCATGAACATTCCTTTGCAATATAATTTTTTTTAATTTTTTATATTTGTAGAAGAAAATTTAAAATTCTAGAGCTGGAAGTAACCATAGAGATGGCAGGTGAGTGCCATAGGATATGGAAAGATAATGATATTACATGAAATAATGTAATTATCTTGTATATAAAATACACTTGTATATAAAATACAGATGAAATATTTGCTGCCAATTTTCAGGATTGACAGAAGATTTCACAAATCTTTAAATTTGACTTTAAGAAATTTTTTTTTACTTTAGGAGAATGTTTTGTAATCTAGAAGTAACTATAGAAAATCATTTTTAGAATTCTTAATATTCTCCATATAAAAGAGATGATCAATTGAGCAAAACTGAACTTTCATCAAAGTATTAACTTTGGTTAATATGTCTTCACTGTGTAGTTAGTGATGAGAATCATGTTATATTTAGTTTTTATTTTAACATTTATTTTAACTTTGTGATCATTATATAGATTTTTTTTGTTTCTTTTTGTAAGGCAATGGAGTTGAATGACTTGTTGAAGGTCACACAGCTAAGTAGTTATTATTGAGAGTCTAAGGCCTGATTTGAACTCAGGTTCTCCTGATTCCAGGGCCAGTACTCTATCTACTGTATCACTTAACTGCCCCTCCATAGATTTTTTTTCTTTTTTTAGGTTTTTGCAAGGCAATGGGGTTAAGTGGCTTGCCCAAGGCCACACGGCTAGGTAATTATTAAGTGTCTGAGACCGGATTTGAACCCAGGTACTCCTGACTCCAGGGCCGGCGCTTTACCCTCCATAGATTTCTTAAACACACTGTGTTCCATCTACATATTAATTAAGTCCTTAAGGGTAGAATTGAAAATGATTATTGCCAAATTAAGAAGTAGCTGACTTTTAGTAGTGAGCCACTTAGTAAGATAGGATTCCATGCATATGTTAGGCAGCATGAGAGGCAGACCAAAATGAAATGTACACAGTAAACCATCTAATATGATTTCAATTATGATTCATAAATATGAAATCCATGAAATATAAACTACCTTGAATCGTCACTGCCCCAATGTAATGTTCTGCTCGTAAAACCTTTGGGGATGTGATAACCTGTCTCAACTCAGATGTGCTGAAGATCAAACTTATGCTTTTTCTCCCAGGATTCTCTCCTGTGATTTCTATTTCTCTTATCACTGTGGGCAGCTCCAACATCTGTGTCATTTCAAGCCAGGAAAATTAGTGCAGTCTTAAAGTTATCTCTGTCCTTTACATTATGTGATGGAATAGTTGTCAACTTCTGCTCTTTGCCCTCCTACTATTTGCCTCTTTCCTTTTTCCTATCATTGTTACCTTATTGTAGGCATTTGCTCTCCTTGAACAGTTTTCTCCTTTTTATAATTCTTGGCTCTTCCATTGTTTCCTCCAGTGCATTTTTGTGGTGCTAACATTCATTATTCATTCATTATTTACTGAACACTTGGTATTTGTATAGTGCTTTATTAAATGAAATGTAAGACTGAATACTTACCTACCTGGAGTTTGTAATGAGATTGAGAAGGTAAGACATACATGCATGAAATAGATAAATAATAATATAAAACTTGTTATTAAGGACAAAAGTGGGTGACATTGGAGTTCATATAAAGGGGATATGCATAGCATTTGCTGGAAAAGGTAGAGTATGACTGGACCTTGATTGCTAGATTAGATTTTGAGAGAGGAAGGAGCAGAGTCTGCCAGAAGTGGGAAACTACATAAGCTAAAGTTGATGTATGATGTGTTTGGGGCATTGTGAGGAAAACTAGGAGACACATTTAACAAGAGAAGATAGGATCACATTAGAAAGCCTTAAATAACAGTTGAGAAAGTGTATGTGTGTGTGTGTGTGTGTGTGTGTGTGTGTGTGTGTGTGTGTGATGAATTGGAAGATAGGTGAGACTAAAAACAAATAATTATGAGTTAGGGAAGTGGAAGGTAGAAAGTAGATGGATGGGGCTGCTAGGTGGCGCAGTGGATAAAGCACCGGCCCTGGAGTCAGGAGTACCTGGGTTCAAATCCACTCTCAGACACTTAATAATTACCTAGCTGTGTGGCCTTGGGCCACTTAACCCCATTTGCCTTGCAAAAAAAAAAACCTAAAAAAAAAAGAAAGTATATGGATACAAGAGAATGGACTGCTGCTTGTAGCACTCCCTCTAAGACTGCTTCAGAGCTCTCACCTGGATTAGCAACTCAGGTCCTCAGAGTATGGCTACAACTTCTTCCCTCAGGAATCTAGTATGTTGTCTAATACGCTTGCTCTCTCCAGTGTGCTCCCCATTGATAACAATTACCGGCCAGAGTTCATTAGCTTTAGGTAGAAATATGTTCTAAAATTGTAAAATAAGAATAGTTGGGACAAAATATTTTCCTCAAAAGTTTGGGACACACTCTCATGCTTAATTTGGGGATAGAGGTTGGGCTGGGAAAGGAAAAATTGATCTAGTGGCTAACTGGTTCCAGGAAATAAAGAAGAAAAAGTTAAAAATGATTCTTAGGTTTTTGCCTCACTTTTACTATTCACCTGACTCTTCAGTATTGATGAAATCTTATGGAATCAATTAAAACCTGGCATTCTCTACTTGAAAATCCATCTTCTAGTGGGAAGCTTTGTAGCATATTGGCTTTGGAATGCCAGTTCTATTTATTATCTTGACAAATTACTTCATCACTTTGGGCCTCCATCTCTAAAATGATATGATTGGGCAGAAGAGCTTTTAAGGATCCTTATAATTCATTTATCATCTTAAGATTAATACATTCATCTCCATATTATCCTGCTTCCTTTTCTCATCAATGGGCAGAGTTGTCAAACTTACTGAAGTTACAAGGAGAGGGCAGCCTGAACCAATTTGAAATATAATTGAAAAATATTTAACAAATTTTTTTTAAAAAAAATTAAATACATCATAGATAATGTTCATTTACAGTTTTCTGAATCAGGATGTGGTCAGCAGAGATCTATTTGAGTACAACACCAGTGACATAAGGAGGAAATTCCCTTTCTTCATGTGTTGCTCTCTAGAATTTAGACTTAGAGAATTAGTTTGGGCATCAAAAAGTTAAGCAATTTTTTTTCTCCCCAGAATCACAAAGTCATTATCTGTTAGAGAAAAGCTTTCTATTTACTCTTTATTTAATTATTAAAATTAATTATTAAAAATTTTATTTATTTTGAGTTTTACAATTTTTCCTCTAATCTTACTTCCCTCCCCCCACCCCCACACAGAAAGCACTTTATCAGTCTTTACATTGTCTCCATGTTGTACATTGATCCAAATTGAGTGTGATGAGAGAGAAATCATATCCTCAAGGAAGAAACAAAGTATAAGAGATAGCAAGATCAGACAATAAGATATCAGATTTTTTTTTCCAAATTAAAGGAAATAATCTTTGGTCTTTGTTCAAACTCCACAGTTCTTTATCTGGATACACATGGTATTCTCCATTGCAGACAGCCCAAAATTGTCCCTGATTGTTGCACTGATGGAATGAGCAAATCCATCAAGGTTGAACATCACCCCCATGTTGCTGTTAGGATGTACAGCGTTTTTCTGGTTCTGCTCATCTCACTCAGCATCAGTCCATGCAAATCCCTCCAGGCTTCCCTGAATTCCCGTCCTTCCTGGTTTCTAATAGAACAATAGTGTTCCATGACATACATGTACCACAGTTTGCTAAGCCATTCCCCAATTGAAGGACATTTACTTGATTTCCAATTCTTTGCCACCACAAACAGGGCTGTTATGAATATTTTTGTACAAGTGATGTTTTTACCATTTTTCATAATCTCTTAAGGGTATAGACCCAGTAGCGGGTCTATAAAAGCTCTTTAGCAATTTGAAGATAGCTATCAGGTGATATTCCCTTAATTTTCTCTTCTCCATGAAATAAACTGCTTAGTTTTAAAATAGTACATCAGATGATGCTGATTTTCTACTCATCACTGTCATTTATCAGTGTCCCCTTTTAAAACATGTCCACAATTACTGGTTGTCATTTCATCAGCTCAGGGAATAGTAGAACTGTTATTTGACATGGACTTGACACTATCCTTGTATTTATATAGCCTAAAATTGTATTCACTTTTCTTAGGAGTCTGATCACATTGTTGACTGAAATTTTCCATTTTTATTAACTGAATTCATTTTAATTCCATAAACATCTACTAAGCAGCAGCAGCATGTGAAGTACTGTGTCAGATTCTGGAGATAGAACAGAAATGAGTTCCTGTCTCCAAGGAGCTTCAATTCTACTGGATGTCTCTTACATTTTGGCAGATCTATAAATACAAAATATATATACCAAACAAATACAAAGTAACTAGGGAAGGAGAACACAAAACCTCTGGATAGATTTGGGAAGCGTCTGGTGTACGAAGTGGACCCTGAGCAGAACATCAAACAAAGCTAAGAGACTTTCTAAAGTTGTAGTGAGAAGGGGAAGAGACTTTATTTCAGACATCTCAAGTAAGGAAGTTTAGTATGTTTTTAAATTTACCTCTTTGAAAATACTAGAGAATGTGGATAACATGGAATGTTGTAGGGAATAATAAGTAGTCCTGTTTATCTGAACCCTAGTGTGTAAATGATAATGATTCTTCTGGAAAGATAAGTTGGGGTCAGGTTGTAGAACCCTTCCATTTTCAGCTTGAGTAGTTTATATTTTATCCTAGAGACACTAGGGTAACACTAAAGCCTCTGGAGCAGGGGAATGATATAATCATATTTAAACGAGTTTTAAGGATGTATAGAGAATGAATTGGAGAGGAAAGAGACTTTTAGCAATGAGACTAACTTTCTAAAAGGAAACTTTCTTGACCCATAGAGTGTGCTATTGCATAATAGAGGTTGAAAGAGACCCTAAGCCTTTCTAGTCTAACCCTTTCCTGGAAATGACTCCCTCTACTAATTCAGGGTAGAGTCAAGATGGCAGAGTAAAAGCAAGAATTTACCTGAACTCTCCCAAATTCCTCTCCATACAATGTTAAAATGCCTCAAAATGAATTCTGAAGTGGCAGAACCAACAAAAGGATGAGGTGAAACAATTTTCTAGCCCATGATAATTTAAAAGGTTGGCAGGAAAGGTCTGTCTCACTGGGGTGAAAATGGAGCAGAGTCTAGTGCAGAACACAGCAATGATGACTATTGGAGCTCTCAGCCCATAGACCGTAAAGATGTTAGATGATTGGTCAGGAGATGTCAGAGATTCTTTG
Source organism: Macrotis lagotis (assembly GCF_037893015.1). Taxonomy (NCBI): domain Eukaryota; kingdom Metazoa; phylum Chordata; class Mammalia; order Peramelemorphia; family Peramelidae; genus Macrotis; species Macrotis lagotis. The sequence goes on from NC_133664.1 coordinate 107,775,957, forward strand.
TTGACACAGGGAGCAAAACTGTTGCATTGCCCTTATGTGATTCTGAATCACAGTCACAGAATGAGGAGGAGTCCTATCAGGATCTAGTTGGATGTAGTTCTAGGGTAGGAAAGAGTGCTTGTGATCAGTCACAGACCAGGAGAGCATTGACCACACATCACTTTAGATTGTACTACTGTGGAAGAATTAACTCTGAAAACAGCAGTACAAAAAAATCTGAAGCTTGGGCAGTTTCCCCTCCATTCTTGGAGCAGAGTCCAACTCTAACATAGTTTAAGATATAAAGTAGACTTGGAAAAAAAAAAAGCAAACAACAAAAAGGAAGATGAAAACAAACTCAGAGCACAACAGTGTCAAAAGAGCTACATGGAAAACCTAAAAGAAAAATGTGAATTGATCTCACCCCCCCCCCCAATTCCTGGAAGAGCTCAATCAAATTGGAATAGAGGAAAAATTGGGGAAAAAGAAATGAGTGATGAAAGAAAGCCATAAAAAAAAGTCACCCATTTAGTAAAAATCATAAGAAAATACTGAAGAAAATAAAAACTTTTAAAAAAAAGAATAGGCCAAATGACAAAAGAGGGGCAAAAATGGAAAAAAAAAATCCAAAAAGGCACCAAAAAAAGTACTCCTTAAAAAAGTAGGATTGACCAAGTGGAAAAGGAGGTGCAAAGGCTCTCTGAAGAAAATAATTCTCAAAAATTAGAACTGGACAAATGTAAGCTAACAATACCATGAGATATTAAGAAACAATAAAACAAAATCAGGGCAGCTCTGTGAAACTGTGGATGGAGCACTGGCCCTGAAGTCAAGAGGACTTGAGTTCAAATCCAGCCTCAGTCATTTAATAATTACCTAGCTATGTGGTCTTGGGAAAGTCACTTAACCCCATTGTCTTGCCAAAAAAAAACAAACCCAAAAACAAACAAAAAAAATTGAAAGAAGAAAAATAGAAGAAAATATCTCATTGAAAAAATAGCTAACCTGGAAAATAGATCAAGTTGAGATAATTTAAGAATTAATGAACTACATGAAAGAAACTAGATGTCATCTTTAAAGAAATTATCAAAGAAAATTTCCCTGATAAACAAAGGATAAAATAGAAATTGAAAGTATTCCCCTGAAAGAGAGCTTAAAATGAAAATTCTCAGGAATGTTATATAACCAAATTCCTGAACTCCCAGAGGAGAAAATATTATAAGTAGCCAGAAAGTAATAATTCAGATACTGTAGAACTACCATCAAGATAACAGAAGACTTAGTAACTTTTCCATTTAATAATAGGAGGACTTGGGAAATGATATTCTGGAAGGAAAGGAGCTAGGATTAAAACTAAGAATCACCTAACAATATAATCCTTGGGGGAAAATAATTATTTAATGAAATAGGATTTTCAAGCATTCCTGACGAAAAAACTCGAGCTAAATAGAAAATTTGACATTCAAACACAAAACTGAAGAAATGCATAGAAAGATAAGCAGAAAGAGAAATCAAGGGATTCGATAAGATTAAACTGTTTGCATTTCCATAGAAGAAAATAATACTTGTATCTTCTAAAGCTTTCTCATTGAGGCAATTAGGAGGAGAATACAAAGACAGAGGACACAGGTGTGAATTAACCATGATAAGATGATGTTCAAAAAAAAACAAAATAAAAGGGTGATAAATAAGGATGCACTAGGAGATGGGAATGATAGAACGGGGGTGGTGGTGGTGGTAAATTATTTCACATAAAAAAGAACTTTTCAGGAGTTTTCAGTTCTCCCATAGTAGTACAATCTAAAGAGAAGTGTGATCACTGCTCTTCTGGATGGAAAGATGGAAGGGGACAGTGGTCAATGCTGGAGTCTTACTCTCATCAAAATTGACTCAAAGAGGGAACAACATAAACACTCAATTATAAACTAACCCTACAGAGAAGTAGAAAGGAAAGGGAATAGAGGAGAGTGGAACTGATAGAAGGAAGGATGAATTGAAGAGGCAGTGGTCAGAAGCAAAACACTTGAGGAGAGAGACAGGGTGAAAGGAGAGAAGAAGAAAGAAAGAAAAAGTAGGATGGAGAGAAAGACCATAGTAATCATAACTGTGAATGTGAATGGGATGAACTCATCTGTACAGTGACATGGATAGGAGAGTGAATTATATGATTTAGACATAAAGGATGATTCCATAAACAAACTAGCATGGAGTGGTTTACTGGTCAGATCTATGGATAAGGGAAGAATTTATGATCAAACAAAAAATAAAGAACATTCCAGGATATATAATGGATAATTTTGATTATATTAAATGAAAAAGCTTTTGTACAATCAAGTCTACTGTAGCCAGGATTAGAAAAAAATAGAAAACTGGGGATGGGGAAGGGAGAATTTTTACAGCAAATTTCTTTGATAAAGGCCTCATTTCTCAAATACTTAGAGAACCGAGTCAAATTTATAAGAATACAAGTCAACTTGGAACTATGGCCAAAAGGTTATAAAATTTTGATCTAGAAACACCCCTCCTAGGTCTCCTAAAGAGACCATCAGAAATGGGAAAGGACCCTCATATACAAAAATATTCATAGCAGCTCTTTTTGTAGTGGCAAAGTTAGGAAATTGAGGGGATGCCCCTCAACTGGGGAATGGCTGAACAAGTCATGGATTATGAATGTTGGAAAATCCTGTTATTCTATAAGAAATAATGAGCAGGCAGATTTCAGAAAAACCTGGAAAAATTTACATAAACTGATACTGAATGAAGTATGTAGAACCAGGAGAACATTGTTCACAATAACAGCAAATTTGGGTGATAATCAGCTATAATAGACTTAACTCTTATCAGAAGATTTTTAATACTTGTACAAAAATATTCATAGCAGCTCTGTTTGTGGTTGGAAATTGGACATCAAGGGAACGTCCATCAGTTGGGGAATGGCTGAACAAATTGTGGTATATGTGATGGAACGCTATTGTTCATGTTAGAAACCAGGAAGATTTCAGAGAAGCTTAGAAAGAATTGCATGAACTGATGCTGAATGAGATGAGCAGAACCAGAAGAACATTGTATACAGTAACAGCAAAATGGGGGAGATGGGGCACCTAGGTGGCGCAGTGAATAGAGCACCAGCCTTGGGAGTCAGGAGTACTTGGGTTCAAGTCCGACCTCATACACTTAATAATTACCTAGCCATGTGACCTTAGGCAAGCCACTTAACCCCATTGCCTTGAAAAATCTAAAAAAGGGGGGGGGGGCAGAGTGATCAACCTTAATGGACTTGCTCATACCATCAGTGCAATAATCAGGGACAATTTTAGGATATCTGTGATGGAGAATACCATCTGTATCCAAAGAAAGAATTGTGGAGTTTCAACAGAGACCAAAGATTATTACCTTCAATTAAAAAAAAAAAAGACGTGATGGAAAATGCCATCCACATCTAGACAAAGAAGTATAGAGTCTGAATGTGTAAAACAAAAGATTTTTCACTTTTTTAAAAAAATTTTTCTTGTGGCTTTTTCCTTTTTGTTCTGATTCTTTTACAGCATGAGTAATATGGAAATATGCTTAAATTAATTGTACATGTATAACCTATCAATCACTTGTTGTCTTAGGAAGGGGGGGAGAGGAAAGGAAGAGAGGGAAAAAAATTGGAACTCAAACTCTTACAAAATGAATGTTGTACATTCAATTTTGAGCAATGTATAGCATGGAAACATTGTAAAGACTATCAGATTGTCTTCTGTGGGGGAGTGGGGGGAGGGAAGCTAAATGGGGAAAGAATTGTCAAATTAAAGAAAAACCAAATAAATTTTAAAAAATGAATGTTGTAAACTATCTTTACAAGTAATTTGAAAAATTATTATTAACTGGAAAAAAATAGCAGTTTACAGTTAAGTGGTCCAGGGATATGAACAGACAATTTTCAGATGAAGAAAATCAGAGCTATCAGTAGTCATTAAAAAATGCTCAAAACCACTCTTGATGAGAGAAGTATCAATTAAAGCAACTCTCAAGTACCACCTCATACCCATTAGATTGTCTAATACGGCAGAAAATGAAAATGGCAAGGGAAGGGAAGGGATGGGGGGAAATTGATACACTAATGTACTCTTGGTCAGTTAAGAACTGATCCAACCTTTCCATTTTATAATTTTTTTTTTAAATTTAAGACAATGGGGTTAAGTGACTTGCCCAAAGTCACACAGCTAGGTAATTATTAAGTGTCTGAGGCTGGATTTGAACTCAGTTCCTCCTGACTCCAGAGCCGGTGCTCTATCCACTGTACCATCTAGCAGCCCCTTGATCCAACCTTTCTGGAGAACAAATTGGTACTGTGCCCATAGGTCTATAAAACTGTGTGTATATATAGCCTTTGAACCAGCAATACCACCACTAGTTGGTAACCCAAAGATATATATATTTTTTAATGTTCAATATAGAGGGGAGGACCTATTTGTAAAAGACATATTTTCAGCAGCTCTTTTTATGTGGCAAAGAATTGGAAATCAAGGAGATGACCACTGGGGAATGACTTGTTAGTTATGGTATATGATTGTAATGGAATATTATTGTGCTATAAGAAATGATGAGGGGCAGCTAGGTGGTGCAGTGGATAGAGCACTGGCCCTGGAGTCAGGAGTACCTGAGTTCAGATCCAGGCCTCAGACACCTAATTGCCTAGCTGTGTGGCCTTGGGTAAGCCACTTAACCCCATTGCCTTGCCAAAAAAACCTAAAAAACTTTTTAAAAATTAAAAAAGAAATGAGTAGGATGTTTTCAGAAAATCTGGAAAGACTTTATGAACTGATACAAAGTGAAGTGAACAGAACTAGTAGAACATTGCATACAGTAACAGCAATATTGTATGATGATCAACTATGAATGATTTAGCTATTCTCACAATACAATGATCCAAGACAGTTCCAAGGGACTTACTCTGAAAAATGCTGTCTACTGAGAGAGAGAGAGAGAGAGAGAGAGAGAGAGAGAGAGAGAGAGAGAGAGAGAGAACTAACTGATAGAGCTTGAATGCAGATCAAAGCAAAATATTTTTCACTTTTTATTTTTATTGTGGGTTTTTGTTTTGATTTGTTTTCTTTTACAACATGACATAGGAAATATCTAGGAAATACGTTTTGCATGATGGCTCTTATAAAACCTGCATCAAATTGTTTACTGTCTCAGGGAAAGTAGAGGAGGGAAAGAATTTGGAATTCCAAAATTTTTTAAATGAATGGTAAAAATTGTTTTTGTATGGGAAGAAATAAAACATTTTAAAAATGTAATTGAAAAAATTACTAAATTTTGAAAAGAAAATTATTTCCCCTGTAACAGACCTGTTTAGTGATCATTCAGTTTGTATTTGATGTCTTCATGTGAGGGAGAACCAACTATGTTCTGAGGCAGCCCTTTTGAATATCTCTTAAGTATCAGGAAGTTTTATAAACTTGCAAAATATATTAAGTTAAATTTGTATGTTTGCAGTTGCTACCTATTGTTCCAAGTTCTGCCTTTTAGGACCAGGCAGAAAATTCTGTTTCCTATTCCACATACTGAAGATCACTATTATGTTCTCTCTTAATTTTCCTTTTTTTTCTTAATCACTTTTGATCAGTTCGTAAGCCTCAAACACAGAACCATGTTATATCAAGCTCTATAAGTCATCTAAAAGCATTATCTTTTACTGAAAGTTTTTTACCTTTTATCTAAATATATAACAACATATTTTGCATCTAAACACTTGAAATAGGATTTTAAAGTTTTTCTTATCTAAGCTATTCTAATTATTCATGGAAAAGTGGGGCAAGTCACTTAACCCCATGGAAAAGTCAGGAAAAAAAAGTCTGCCCTAATGGTTTTCATTGTTTCACCAAATATATATTGCTTGTCTCCCATACACTAAGAGAAGACCAGGAATCAGGAATCAAGTCAGACCTGTATGTTCAGATGAAGTTTGAGTCTGGAATTGTGGAAGAAGAGATAGGCATTGAAGGGATAAGAATACAGTAATCTTTCTAAAAATGGATACCGAACTGAAGAGATTAATCCATGGAGAAAAGGACAGATTATAGCAAAAGTTTTGTTAGATGTAGCCTAAGAAGAGTCCAGGATCTAGGGTTTCAGAACTAAGCAAGGTTTAAGCCAATGATCCTAGAAAGCCCAAATGGCTTGTAGTGGTAGAAATTCAAACATTTGGACAGTTCACATAGCAATATTTGGTGTTTCATGATGCGAGTGACCTGGGGTCTGGTCTGACTAGCAGTAAGTAACCAGGGCTAAGACACCAAGGTCAGAACTAGAGTCATTGGCACCTTCTTTGTTAAACTAGGAAATTCAGAAATTATATTTCTGCTTTCTGGGACTAGGGTTTTGTTCCAGAGTTGAGACTGTGGCAGTTTTGCAAGTGGGAAGTTAAGTTGAACCGGGTAATAGAGAAAGTTGAAGGCAGAGTACTTGGCAGCCTATACCATCTAGCACTATGCCATGGTAGAAGTAGTTGTGAATATGTGACAGACTTAAGGTAGTATATGGTTTAGGGCAGCTTGGTGGCACAGTGGATAGAGCACTGGCCTTGAAGCCAGGAAGATGGGAGTTTGAATCCAACCTCAGACACTTGACACTTAGTAGCTGTGACCCACTTAACCCTAATTGCCTAGTATCTAGGACCACCTGCAGTCATTCTGATTTATATCTGGCTACTGGACCCAGATGACTCTGGAGGAGAAAATGAGGCTGATGACTTTGCATAGTTCCCCCCCCCCCCCCACACACACACACATACTCAAATCCAGTTTAACTGCTTGTCATGGCATTACTTCCCTGATGCTGTGGTCTTCTTTTAAAATGAAGGACAAACATTATTATCATTATCATTATTATCATTATCATTATTATTATTATTATTATTATTATTATTATTATTATTATTATTATTATTATTATTATTATATGGTTTAAATGTCTAATGAGTGGTATAGGTGACATTCACATTGGGGAGAAATTATTGAAGGTCCAAGTATTCAGGCAAAGCTTCATGGAAGAAAGAAGACTTATTTGGTCCTTAAAGTCAAGGAGAATTTAGATAGATGGAGTATACACTGAAAGCAGGGAAAGGAGTGTGAACATATAAGATCAATAGAGTTGCAAATACAACCTATTTGGAGAACAAAAAGTAATTTCCTTTGTTTAGAGACTGGGGAAAGAAAGTTCTTTAGAATAGTAGTGGGAAATAAAGTTAGAAATGTAAGTTGAAGTCAGATTCTCTTGGGTTATTTTTTTTTAACATTCTGAAACTCTTGTATATTCTATAGTACATAAAACTTAAAGTTTATCATATATGGGTAGTTAAAGTCCATGCTTCAGCTTTATAGAAGGATGATGTGAACATTACTGAAGTTTTACTTATATATGTATGTATGTGTGGCCATACACACACACACACACACACACACACACACACACACACACACACATAGAGACATGCTTTGGAGTACTAGTTTTAATTCTCCAGTCCTTCCACAGATGCACTGTCAACCCTCTAACTACATCCCTAACACTTGTTAGGGATTTATTTTTTTCTTCTAGACAGTCTGGTGAAGCCTAATGCTAATGTAGCTAGCCTACCTACATTCATGATCAAAGAAAACATTATGTTTAAGAAAATCAAGGTGTAATTTTTTTTCCCCATCCAGTCTCATAGAGTCCCAGAAATCTAGCTCCAGATTCTTTTCATAAATACCGCTGATATTGTGGAAGCTCACACAGCAAGTTACCATACATTAACCTTGGAGAACTGAAATTAACTGGTAGATGAGAGTATATGTATAGTTGTCACAATCTGCCCCTCTCATTTTTAAAAATTTTATTTTTATTTTACTATTTTTCTAATGTGGTTTATTTTACTGGTTTTTTTTTTTTTTTTTTTTTTTTACTAATGTGGTGTTTTTTTTCCTTCTATGCTAGCCATGAACATTTCAGGAGAAATCTAGATTTTAAAAAGACCTGTGCAAATGATGCCAATGAATGTCATAATTCTATAAGAATGTCAGGAAGGCTAATATCCAAAGTGATCTGAGGCTTATAAACAAAAACGCTAAGAAAAAATTGTTTGAGGCAAGATGACAGAAAAAGAATCAAGTTTGCTGTCTGGAGTTGGTTATGGTAGTGTTATTAGATTACTGTGCGAAAGCAAAACTTCCATCTACTTAGTTTCTTTTTTTTTTAATTGTATTAAATTTCTGAACTTAGAAATCAAAATAGTACTTTCATATACACAGCAAAACAAAAAGAGGATTGTATAACAAGTAGATAAATTCTACATTTATTTAAAAAAACTGGGCTACTTATCTGTATTTTTTTCTTTTGAACTCTTCTCTTTTGTGTATTAAAAAAATGTTTTAATGACTTTTGGATGGGAAATAGTAGTGGAGGGGACCAAATGTCTTCCATCTTTTCCTTTTTTTTTCTATTCTTCTGCAAAGATCTTTTTTAGTACATGTGCTACTAGGACCCAAGCAGACTACTTCTGTCTGGAGCCAAAATATCCACAGCCCTGGAAAGAGGGAGGGGAAAGGGGGGGGTTTGGGATGGGTCTATTACAAGCCCATATGTCAGGCATGTCATATTTTTGGATCAGTTATTGCAGCCTGGATTTTGGTGGCAAGGTGGGTAATGAGGGAGAGGGTGCTAAGTGAGCTCTGATTCTAGGTGTCCTAGACCATGGAGACAACTGAAGTTGTCTTATTTTGGGTGAATAATTTTTGTTTTGGAGAAGTATGAGAGTTCAAGGAGATAAGGGAACATGTTTAGTCCTCTATGTTTTTAATCACTTGACCTCTAGGACTTATTTTGTTTTAGATAAAAGTTTTTGTAAATTTGTTATATTTGTAATTCTTCTTCATCCTCATTATGAGAAATAACAAGTTCTCCTCCTGCCCCCCCCTTTTTTTTCTCCACAATATTGTGTTTGTTTTATCCTCCCTTCTTTTTCCCTTCAAAGATAGGTTCTGAAGGAACCTTTTTCCATTTCTCTATTAGAATGTTATACTACATCATTATAATATCCCCTTACTAGGTTCAAATAAAATTACTTTTCAATGTTTTTGTTTGGAGTTTTGTGTTGATATTTCAAATTCCTTTTACATCACAAATATTTAAAAGTTCTCCATTTCATTAAAGTTTTTTTTTTCCCCCCCTCAGAAGATTATACTTAGCTTTGCCAGGTATGTTATTCTTGATTGTAGGCTTGTCTCATTCACTGGAATGTTATATTCTAAGATATTTACTTTTAGAAAAAATTACAAGATCCTGTGTGATTCCCTTCTTTGATTCCTAGGTTTTGGAACATTATCTTTCTGGATGCTTATGATATTTTTCTTTTGGTTATTATATTCCTATGACTTTTCTAGGACTTTCAGGAGATAATGGGTAGATTCTATCCATTTTCACTTTGCCTTCTGGTTCTAATAGAGCTGATGATAATAATGATTTCTTGAAAGATAGTGTTCTGGTCTTTTAAAAATTATTGTTTTCAAGGAATAAAATGATTCTTAGATTATCTCTTTGATCTGTCATCTGGGTCAGTTTTGATATCAGATAAAGTACATTTTCTTATGTTTTTTCACTCTTTTGATTTCTAATCTTGCTGTCACATGAAATCTGATTTTTGCTTAGCGTCTTCTAGATTTCATGGAGTATGTTAGATAAGATTTACCATTTCTCTTAGAAAATAATTATTCTACTTTTTCCTGTCAGAGCTTTAATTTTTTTTTAGTTCTTGCTTCATTCTTGTAGTTCTTTTTTTTCCCAATAAAACATTTTTTAATGTACAGAAGAAACCAGAAAATTACAGAAGGAAACACAGACTGGTTTTGTTTCTGTTTGTTAAATTTAAAAATATACCCATTCTTTATTCATGTACTTCTTTTGGAAAATACTTTTTCCCTTCAAGTCTCTTTTATTTGTTATAGAGTAGTTATGTTCATTCTTTGGAGAAATCTCTAGATACAGATTTTTTTTTTCTGTTTTTTTGCAGGACAACAGGGTTAAGTGCCTTGCCCAGGGTCACACAGTTAGGTGATTATTACGCATCTGAAGCTGGATTTGAGCTCAGGTCCTCTTGACTCCAGGGCAGGTGCTCTATCTACTGTGCCACCTAACTGCCCCTATACATATAGCATTTGATGGTAGTTAGTGTTTTCTTTACTCATCTAGCTATAATTTCTAAAGTAGAGTTTGAGCTAAGACTAGGTTCTGTCAGGTCTTCTTTGATTTTGAAGGTCAGCCTTGCCTGGTCTTATCTTGGGTTCCCATTCAATTCTCTACCTTCTGGAATTCATCCTTCCTGGGTTTTTGAGGTTCAGAGTGCTGGTCTTCAGTGTGCCCTTGGCTGCCCCAGTCTGAGGATGTAAGAGACTATGTCTTTCTTTGAGGCTTTCTGACCACTTCAGGAGGTTTTTTTTTTTGGCGGGGGGGGGGAGTATGAGGCGGTTTTCTTTTGCCTCTTCTAAATACAGCCTTGTGGGCTGCATGTGTCCTTTGCCCATCTTGCCCTCTGCTGGGAGATTCCTGGCTTTTTTTTTATGCAAACTAATGCTGGCTTTCCAGGTGACCCCATTTCCCGTTCCCTCCGGGCTTCTGGCTGACTTTTTGTATATTTCTGGGTGGAAAAATTTACTCCTTGTAATTTCTCATTGTATTTCTTGGCCATTTTTTAATTTGATGTGAATTTTAGATTTTCTGCTGGAGTGGCTATATGATAATTAGAAAATTAACTTTGGTTTAGACCACAGTTTCTTCTATAAGTGCACCTTTTATTTGCTCAAGTAGTATTAACTTAAGACAGGAAGTAAGGGAATTGAAATATAAGGTGTGAGGAAATACTGAGAGAGCACCTAGTTCCCTTAAGTGAATATGAGGCAGTCTGGTAGGTTTGAATCTCTTCTCAAACATTTGATCAATCCACTTAAACTCTCAGCTTTGGTTTCCTAATCTGTAAAATGGGGTTAATTATAGCAGGAATTTCACAGGGTTTGGTGAGGATTTAATGAGATAATATATGTAAAGTGCTTCTTAAACCATAAACTATATAAATGCAAAATATTTTACACACACACACACACACACACACACACACACACACACACACATAAACACACACTCTTTGCCCAGACATTTTGCAATCTACAACTCATATAAGGTAGCTCTTTAATTGCTACTAGTGATTTTTGAGGAATCTTGAAGAATAATGAAAGTACCTAAAGTTCCAGTTTTTAAAAACAAGATTTGGAAGTGGGTTCCATAAACTCTTGATTGTTTTTTATCTTCTACAAAATTCTAGAATAAATTATTAAATGAATGTTTTAGAAATGAATAATTAGAAATGAAAGTAAGTGATTTTTCTAAACTCTCATGAGTTAATAGCCAGGTGCCAAAAGATTAGAGACAAGTAAGTATTCTTGGTGTTGCATTCAGTGTCTGGCAAATTTCTAGAATGATTTTTTTTTTTTTAGGTTTTTGCAGGGCAATGGGGTTAAGTGGCTTGGCCAAGGCCACACAGCTAGGTAATTATTAAGTGTCAGAGGTCGGATTTGAACTCAGGTACTCCTGACTCCAGGGCCAGAGCTCTATCGACTGCGCCACCTAGCCACCCCTAGAATGATTTATTTTTAAAATATTTTCTAAATACAGTAAAATTCCATTTATCTAAAGGCAACTTTCAGGTATATTCAGCAACTTAAACTTCAGAGACAAGACAAAAAGCAGAGAATTGGGAAGAACGCATGGAAAGCATGGCGTTTGATACATATTAAATACTAAATAAGGTGATCTCTTTATATTAATCCAGTCTTTCACCTCTCTAATTCATGCTTTAAATCAGGATACCTGTTTATCTACACTATCTGATCCATTCAGTGATTCCCTGGCTGTTAGATCCTCTGCCATCATACAGTATGAAGCACCAAGCAACAGAATTCATCTCTGTCCTGCATTCTTCGAGCATGCAGGTGAGAGTATAAGTAAGTGTGTTCTGCCCAGGAAGACAGTACCTGTATTCAGCAGACCCAGAGGATGGAGCGCAGTGTGCCTTTATATGAGACTCCACCAGATCTGAAAGAAAGGGAAGTGGCATCTATGTTGACACCAGGTTCATCTCCCCTAGAAGTCATGTAGAGTAGAGACTGAAGCCAGTGAAAAGGGAATTGCTAAGTGTAGAAGGAAACAAGATAGTTCCAAGGTTCCTTGGGAACCTCCAACAACAGGAAAGAAGTCAGAAATTGAGCAATAGAGAAATATAAGGAGAAAAAAAAACCTGAAATTATAAGAAAGAAGAAAAACTCAACTAAAAAACTTGAGCACAAACTAAGTCAATAGGGAAAATAGTAAAAACAGAAGGGAAGATTCCAAACAGGACATCTAAAAGAGTATCAACAAAAGCAATTTAAGTGGCAGAAGACCCCATGGATGCCCTAAAGAGTATGGAACCATAGCAGGATGTTAACATGATTTGTGGGTGAAATCAGAATTGGAAAGCAGGATTAATGCTATACACAGCAAAAATAATTGGCAAAATAGAAAATCATGAGTTTCATCAAAGAAACAAATAGAACAATAACTAAACAGAGAAACTTGTCGCTACTTTGCCTGAGTTCTCTTTTTATTAATCTATAGGATAGATATTCAGAAATCATCTCAGAATATTACATTGAAATTTAAAAAACAGTCCTGAATTTTTTGTTAGTAATAAACTTCATAACTTAAGAGAAATGAAAATACATGGAAGTGAAACACGGTCTGGAAGAATAGAAGCAAAGACTATTAACATTAAAGAAAACACGATCTCTGTACAAGCAGTACATAATGATCTCAAAAACAGGATACATAGAGATAGTTTAAAAATTGAAGTCTCCTAGAAGAAGATGACATGTCAGAAAGCCTGAACACTGTAATGCAAAGGGTGGGGGGGGACTTCCAAGAACTTCTTAACATAGAATAGGATTCACAGATTGTCTCCAGAAAAAAACCAACAACAGTATCCTATGCTGTAAACCCTAAAGACATAAAGTACTAAAAGTGGTCAATTCCAATGACAAACTGCAAATGATTAGTAAAAAAGATCTTCAAGGGGCGGCTAGGTGGCATAGTGGATAAAGCACCGGCCTTGGAGTCAGGAGTGCCTGGGTTCAAATCCAGTCTCAGACACTTAATAATTACCTAGCTGTGTGGCCTTGGGCAAGCCACTTAACCCCGTTTGCCTTGCAAAAAAAAAAAAGATCTTCAAATAGAAAGGAAAAGAATTTTAAATAACAGTACTATTCTGCACTTAGAGAAGGCAATGGAATAATGTATTCTGAGTAGTTCATGTAAATGTGATCTCTTAAAGCTTATAAGACCTCCTTTTAAGAAGCTTCTCCTGTTGCAATTGGATTATTTGATCTTTAGTAATATAAAAGCATCCAGCCCCAGAAAGGGCTATCTAAGCACAGCATTTCTTTTCTGATGAACAGAAAATCTTTCTTCATCCTTCTGAAATTTAATTCCTTCAGACTACTTTGAAGGTGAACTGGGTCCTGAAAAGATCCTCTAGTAGAATTTGAAGGAGGCTTAAATTATCAGACTAAAATATCCAATGAATTTAGGGTCCAAAAATTTTATTAAAGAATTAGTTTACTACAATTATCTTCAAGTTGTAGTTCCGTGTATGTGTGTGTTTTGCAAGGTAGTGGGGTTAAGTGACTTGTCCAAAGTCACACAGCTAGGTAATTATTAGGTCTGAGGCTGGATTTGAACTCAGGTCTCCTGACTCCAGCACCAGTGTGCCACTGCACCACCTAGCTGGGGTGTAGTTCTTAAGATCACAGAACATACTCACATAGTTCTCTCCTTGCTAAATGACTATAGACTGTTGATTCAACTGAGTGAAACTCCCATGCCTGAGTTACTTATGGTTGTTCTGCCAACCAAGCTTCAAAGCATCCTTGGAGCAGTTCATGATTGTTCAAGTGTTAAAGATAGTGAGATTGATAGTTTGAATCTTTAGTACCCATAAGCCAACTAAGTCTCAAGAAAGTCTTTTAAGAAAAAAGTAGCCTAAGTTGCATGAGGAAAGCATCTTGCTCTTACCACCAGGCCCTCAAAAACTTTCTCTCATCATCATCACCTATTGGAACCAAAAGTTTCCTTCAAGGCTTAGCTTAAGTGTTATCCACAAATAAACTGTTTCTCTTCCTTCCTTTCTCTCCTCCTCCTCCCCCTCTCTCTTAACTCAGTCTTAGTCCTTTTTTTCTTCTTTTTCTCGACTATATACCCTTTCCCATGGCAATTTCACCCTTTCCTTTGTGTTCAGTTATTACCTCAATGCAGATGACTCCTATAATTACATACTCTCATAATCTTAGTATCTCACCTGAATTTTGACCCCTATATATACAACTGTCTGCTTGAAAAATTTCTATGTTGGACATCTTTTCAGCATTTTAAAACAAATGTCCAAAACAGAACTCATAATGTTAATCCATAAACTTTCCTGTTGCTGCAGATTCCCTCATATCCTTACCACCAACCTAATTTGAATCTTTCTAGAAGATAAGTCAAAAAACCTTTTGACTTGCCTTGAATCTTTCTTCTTTCACTTCTCTAATCACATTCCTGCCTAATCCTGTTGACTGTACCTCTAAACATAGCTGCTCTGCTGTTTATCCTTCATCCATTCACACAATTACTACCCTCATTCATGCCCTCTTTACTTCCTTCCTCGACTTTTATAAATTCCTCACTCTCTGCCACCAATCTCTTGCTTCTTAATTTATTCTTTATAGCTGCCAAAATATTCCTAAGGAATTGACTATGTCACTTAATTACTGAAAAATATCTTCATTTATTTGCTGTTGCTTCTTGAAAAGAGTGCAGGCTCTTTTGCCAATTATTTAAGGCCTCTGTTAACTGACTCTACTTTTTTTTTTTTTGCAAGGCAGTGGGATTAAGTGGATTGCCCAAGGCCACACAGCTAGGTAATCATTAAGTGTCTGAGGTCGGATTTGAACTCAGGTACTCCTGACTCCAGGGCTGGTGCTCTATCCACTGCACCACCTGGCCACCCCTCTAATGTACTTTTCAAGATAGATTTCTTATTATTCCTTTTTACATGCTATCTATTCCAGATAAACTTGATTGAATTTGGAGTTAGGAGAGAACTGAATTTAAATTCCACATCTGATGTTTAATTGTTCTGTGACCTGGACAAATTACTTTTTTTATCCTCAGTTTCCTATTCTATAAAATGAAGATATATCTGACACATTTACAGGATTGTGAAGGATCAAATGAAATGATGTATCTAGAGCATTCTAACAAGCCTAAAAATGCTATGTAAATATAAACTGTTATTAAATGTTATATGACAAATATTTATCTTTCCTTGTATCCCTAATACAGAAAATGTGCATTAAATTAAATATATGTATAATAATATAAGATAAATATTTTGTGGTATTGTATATTAATATTATTATTCAATGACCAACCTCCATGTATTCACATACTTGTAGATAGTTTTTTTCTTTTCCCTACTTCCAGACCTATCTTATGTTACTCTCTTTCATGAAGCAACCAAACTGGCTTATTTGAGATTCTAAGATAGTCTTTTGTTGTTGTTGTTGTTGTTGTTTTTTACAAACTTGATTTTTATATCATTAACATCATTGCCTTTGTACAGACTGCCTCCACTGCTTAGTGGAAGGCTGCTGAGTCTTGAAGGTGTCCTTATTCCTAGACCCCTTCTTGGCCTTACTCCAAGTTACAAGGGTTGAGGCACTCCCTCTTCAGATTACCTTTTCTTCTAGCTCTGTGAGGAGTTGTACTGTCTTCTCTAGGAGAACATAAACTCTCTGGGCAGTTTGGGCAGGAGTTCTCCTCTTTGTCTCCTCCAGACTAGCTTTGTACACAGTAGGCACTTTAATCAGTGCTTATTGAAATTAACTGGATTTCTCCTTTTGTCCTCCTTTGTGTTCTCTCTCTTCTCTGATAGTAATAGAATACTCATCTCTGCTTGACTCCGGTACTCTTCTCCTTTTATTATACTATAAGATAAATATTCAAAAATTATCTCAGCACTGTATTGAAGCAAACAAGATGAACTTTAATAACATTAAATAATATTATAATATCCTGTATTTTTAAGTAAAAAGTGGGTAGATCCTACTTTGACAGCAGTTAATGTAAAATTAACCTCAAGATTTTAGTTGACCAAAATTCTTTTGAGCCACTAGTATCATGTGACTACCAAAAAAGCCAGTGTCATATAAAGCTACATTAATAGTAGTAGAATACCTAGATTGTAAGAAGTAATAAATAGACTTATTGTTATAAATATGCCAGTATATTTCCCTTCCAGCAGTGCTGGAAAAGTGGCCTAAGCAGGCTGTGCTGTTTGGTACCCCCTGCCACTATGCTGACCTGTGGGACAGAGTATTTGGCTCCAAATAACAAAACTTAGCCTGCCAGAATGAAGAAGAATTAACCCTCTTCTTTACAGCTCTTGTAAGACATGAGTGCCCCCTAGTGAGATATACCTTGGATTATAACAGTATCCACTGTTATATAGGTTTGAAAGACTTTTACTCCTCCCTTCTGTCTTGGAAAAAGTATGTTACTTTACAAAGCAACTAAGAAAGTTCTGGGAAAGTTCTAGTCAGGTGTCTTTAGTTTAAGGTAAGAAAGAGCTTTACAATAAGAGATCTTTAATAATGAAACTGAATACCACTTCATGATGACTAAATACTAGAATATGTTATGTCCAATCTTCAGATCACAGGCCATATGTAGCCCTCAAAGACTGTTCATAATCATTGGTAATATAACTTATATTGTAATCATTAATAAATAATAAATTTTATATTCAGCCCTTGATAAGTTTTTGTTGGGAAATGCAACCCAGAAGAGCTAAAAGGTTGGATGTTCTAGAATCTAGAAAGTGCTTAAACAAAAACTTGACTGATATTGTCAGAGATGTTGTAAAAAATATTCTCTAATTAGATGACAGGTTATACTAAATGAATTTTAAGATGTTTTTTAATACTAAAATTTTCTGATTAGAAGTAGTAAATGGAATGAAGTTTGAAAGGTATGAGTAGTACTTGAATACTCTAGCTTTTTTTTCCTATTTTTTTTCTTTTCTCCTTAGACTATATCAGCTTTAGCAGATCAGTATATATATATGTTTAGTTTGTTTTGTAATGCCATAATTCTATATCCAGGTGATTATTTATCAAATAATCTTCTTTTGTATTTCACCTTTATTTTCTACTTGGCCCCATAGGGCAGATTTAGAAATAATAATGGATGAAAGTTAAATAGTTCTTAATGAGGAATTAAGAGGAAAATTTTCTAGAGATCATCAACATGGATGCATAGGGACCTTACTAATAACTAAGAGATTTAAAAAACAATTAAAAAAAACAGGTTCAAAAGATGCAAGCAAAGATAGTCATGATCCTGTTAAAAAAGTATCAAGGGGGCAGCTAGGTGGTATAGGGGGGTTAGAGCACCAACCTTGGAGTCAGGGGACCTAAATTCAAATTTGACTGCAGATGTTTAATACTTGTTTAGGTGTGTTACCTTTGACAAGTTACAACTCTGTTGCAAAAAAAAAGTGTCAAGAATAATAAAACATAGGATAAACTGAAACAAGTGAAGAAAGTTAAGAACAAAAAAGTTTAGTCTTTCTTTTTTTGTTAATAGTCCTGGAGAAAAAAGAATTAAAGAAAAGATACTGTCTCCACTCGACAATAGAGAGAGCATACTTTTTTTTTTATGATTTTCAATTTGCTCTGTTTTTCTTTGCCAAGGAGATTGATGTTTTGACTGAAAAAAAAAAGACGAAACAAATGTGATCAGAAGATCACGGATTTAGGATTGGAAGGGACCTTAGAGGAGGAATGTTCAAACTGAGGTATGGAATGATGGTGTGACCCTGCCCGGGGCTGAGGTGAGATTTGAACTAAGATTTTCCTGACCATGCGTCCAATGCCTTGTCACATAGGGAGCTAATATACAATATGAGTAAGGAGCTGGTAAAGAGAGCTGCTAGTTGTTCTTAATGAGTTTCATTTGTTCTACAAGAGCTATAGCTTCAGGTACTGAAGTGATTGTTGAGCCACCATCCATGATGAGAATAAGAATACTAAAGAAATAGTGCAAAACTTTTTTTTTTTAGTTTTTGCAAGGCAACGGGGTTAAGTGACTTGCCCAAGGCTACACAGCTAGGTAATTATTAAAGTCTGAGTTTGGATTTGAACTCAGGTACTCCTGACTCCAGGGCCAAGTGCTCTATCCACTGTACCACTTAGCTGCCCCCGATAGTGCAAAACTTAAGAAGAGAATATGTTTGCCTCTCTCTTTCAGTCTTTCTGTCTCTTTCTCTTTTGAGTCAAGCAAATGGAATCTGAACTTTTCAGGCTTTGAGCTTCATTTCAATTCCTGGGAAAATTCTATATGATATTAGAGATTCGAATGTTTTGTTTTTAGGAAAAGAAGTGGCGATCACAAAGAGCCAGCATTGCTCTGACAAGCATAACTTGACTTCAATAAACATTGTTCTAAGAAAAGGGTCTGTAGGGTTCAAATGCTTGCCAAAGGGTCTCTGACACACAGGTTGATCTAACCATTGATCTAAGCCAAAGAAGTAGATCAGTTACTTCAAGGAGACCCCAAAAAACATAGAAACAACCTCAGCCATAAAATTTTTATTCTTCTTGCTAATTGAAGTGAAATAACAAAAATAACACTGACTTAAAAATTTGTCTGATGGAGTATTTTGATCAATACCAGTTCATAATGGGTAGTTAGTTGTACAGTGTTTAGAGAGCCTGGCCTGGAGTTAGGGTGACTCGGCTTCCTGAGTTCAAAACTGGTCTTACTAGTTTTGTGACTCTGGGCAAGTCACTTAATCCTGTTTGCCTCAGTTTTCTTAAATGTAAAATGAACTGGAGAAGGAAATGGCAAACCACTCCAATATCTTTGCTAAGAAAACCCCAAGAAAAATGGGGTGAGGAAGAATCAGACGGAACTGAAAAAATGACTGAACAACAAAACAATGAGAAGGCAGTGTAGAATATCACTGAAAAGAGAGTGGGTCTGTTCATACAGAAGAGTTACTAGCCTGTAAGGTCCATTGGTTGGACTATTAAGGACGTCTTTAAGAATCTGGAGAGATGGTTTCACTTCCAAGAGGTAAAATGCCAGAGAGATACCAAAGGAAAAGGAATAGTTCATGCTAGCACAGTTTTAAGTAAGTTTTATTGGAGGGAGTATACTCACACAGCCTATCTGGGGCAGGGGCAGGATTGTAACAGATCTCTGCAGGACAGTTTGGCAAAGGCAGATATTATACAGAAACAGAACAAAGAAGGCTTAATTCCAAGAGACAGCCTATGGTTGCGTGGGAAGTTACATGTAAATTTTCCTATGAGAGCCTTTTTTACTGTTTACAGTAACCATGATGCCAGTAGTTCACATTCCAAGACTATTATCCCCACCATACATGGACTCCTTAATGGAGTCTTTAGAGAAAGATATGAACTGATAAAGTTTTGATCACATAAGATGGAGTGTCAGAGGTATAATCTGTACATTAGAAGGAATAAGATTGCAGATATGTGTATGTGTCTGTGTGTGTTTGTGTAACTTTATATATATATATATTATATCAAAGTAAAATTTAGAATAAAGAAAGCACTTAGTAATATTTTTTTTTTATTTAAGGCAATGGAGTTAAGCGACTGGCCCAAGGTCACACAAGCTAGGTAATTATTAAGGGTCTGAGGCCGTATTTGAACTCAAGTCCTCCTGGCTCCAGAGCCAGTGCTCTAGCCACTGCGCCACCTAGCTGCCCCTAAATTTTATACTATATACATGTAATTTGTTTCTTCACAGTTATTGTTGTTTACCTTTTAAGATAATGATATCATGGGGTGATACCCTTTGATTTTAACATGAATTGGAGTTTAATGAGGCAGAGTAGTGCAAAATTGCTTTAGTTTCTCTTCCCAAGTCATTGAAGTCCGGTGGCAAGCAAGATGACTTACAATGGCTTGAGATACAGTGGATGACCTTATTGTCTTTGATATTCTGACCTAGTTCTAAGACCTCCAACAGTGCCTGCTTTAACTTTAACAGCCTTCATGATTATTGGAACAAATCATACTCATCCACCCATTCCATGAAAGGAAGTCTTCACATGCTTGGGAGTAGACAACCCCCTTAACACACTGATGGGTTTGGGGCCTGTCAGTTACCTTCAATTTGGTTTAGCCTGTCTGCCAAGAGGGTTTACCAGGGTATAACCATGCTCCAGATTCTTGGAGCCACAGGCGAGAATTAATTGAATCAGGTGGACTCCAGAAATGGAAATAGCCTTGAAAAAAGACTATTTCCTCACAGTAATCTTTTGAGATAATTGTAGTTGTATATATTGTTTTATAGATGAAGAAACTGAATCTTGGCTTAAGTCATTTCCCTGTGGTCACACATAAATTTCCCAGCAGAAATTTAAAACCAAATCTCCTGACTATTTTCAGTGCTCTTTTCACTATGGGACACTGCGTCTCCTTAATGACCCAGTTTACCTGGAATAGATTATTGATAAAATGGCTTTGAAAGATGGCTTGCTATGAAAGATTGACTCCAGATTTTTGGCAATGTGGAATGATTGAAACTTTTGAAGCCACCAAATGGCCACTCTGGATTTCACTTTACAGGGATTCGTTTTCTTCTGCAAAATGGGTTGGGAGATGGCATAGGGAAGGAATGTGGACTAGGTAGTTCATCTCTAAGATTCCTGGATTTAGAACATATATGATATCCAGGTGGAATTATTGAAAGATTAACTTTAATGTGCATGAAGAATTCATGGAAAGCATATTGGGGGCAGGTAGGTGGCACAGTGGATAGAGCACTGGCCCTGGAGTTAGGAGGACCTGAGTTCAAATGTGGCCTCAGACACTTAATAATTGCCTAGCTGTGTGACCTTGGGCAAGTCACTTAGCCCCATTGCCTTAAATAAATAATTTTTAAAAAATATTCTGGTGAGATACATAAAACTTATCTAAAGATAAAGTTAACTAAATAACTGGTAGCAGTGGGAATAGAAATGGAGAATTTGGTATAAGGAAAATAATTATCGAATCTAGAAAAGATAAGACTCGGAGTGGGGAGAGGAAACAGCATAGATTTTAATTTAGCAATTTATTAAAAGTACCTACACATACAAGGTAGTAGGTTAGGCAGAGATAAGACCTTTACGTATAGCTTTAGAGAATAGAAGATGTATCAGTGGTAATTACAGAGACAGATTTGAACTCAGTAAGGAATCCCTTTATTATAAACAATTAATTTATAATTAGAATTGTTAAAATAGAGTATAATGTACCTCATGAGTTAATCATTTTCTCATTAGTAGGAATTTTCAGTCATGGCCAGATGTCTATTGATCAATAATATTATAGAAGAGTTTGCTTTCATTTTCTGAAAATTGAACATGACTTTGAAGTTTTTAATATTGTATGATTCTATGGCTTTAACAAAGAAGTAAGAATCAATAGAACTTGATGAGGAAGGTCATATTTAGAGAATGAATTGTATATGTGAATGATGATTTGAAGTGAGTGAAGAAGTTTTTCAAATAATGATTTTGATAACCTGACTAAATGGTCAGCAAAATATTAATACAAATATTGTTAGGCAAAAAGGAGGAAGGACCCATTTGCATGCATGCAATATGCATGAATTCACATCTGTATGATAATGGAGTGATAGACATCATGAGAATATTTTTATATTTTGTAGATCAAATATAGATTATTTTGATACTTCAATAGAGTTGGAAAGGTCTCAATTTGGTACTGTCCCTAAGGTGCTTTCTCATTCTATCCTTATTTTCCATAAATTTGTTTAAAACCTCCAAAAGAGAATTTTCAGATTAGGTTTATTGATCTTAAATAATGGAGCAGCTTCTGAACCATGTTCTTGTTTCCTCCTCCTTTTGGATTTTACATATCTCTGATCATAAAATTTATGTTGTTTCTGGGAAGTTCTTCATTGGTAATAACTTACTGCCTACTCATTCCCACTATATATCTGTTACCCTTTGGGAGACCCTTAGCTTTAATTCTTTGAACATTATATTTCTTGACTTAGTTATGCAGCATCACCAAAATTTGATGTTTATTTTAGGAAGAAGATTAAGATTCTCTTTTTAAAAAAACTCTTAAAAAACAAAACAGAAAAATCCTCAGTTCAGTTCTAGGCCAAGCCCATTGTCCATCTAGAGTATCTAAGGTACATATTCTGATGGACTAGCTCTGTGGGTTGCCCATCAGACTGCATATCATGATCTTGAAATAGGCATCCTTTATCTACTTATCCACTTTATCCTGTGTGTAGAGTGAAAACCAAACTCTTTTGAACGATTATGGATCTTTTTTTAGAAGGCTCTACAATGTCTTATGGCTGAAAGGAATTGGCACATTATCCAAAATTTAATCTATCTGGAATACCTCGCCATCTGTAGAGAATTCCCTTGACATTTGGACATTGCCCTAAAAATTTTCTTTGACAGTTACAAACATTGTTGTGCTTTCTTCTCAAAGAGGACAACACTATGTTAGAGTCCTACAGTATGTCTGCCTTGACTGATCAGACCAGTATAAGCTCAGAATGCTCTGTCACAAATAGGACACACATAGTTCATGTGAACACTTGGTGTGAATTCTCCAAACTTGCTACATCTCCTGTTTCCTTTGATTTGCTTCCATTCTGCCTTGCTCATAGAGTGCAGCACCTTCTCTGATGAGGACACGTCATGCTGGGCCCTCTGGTGCCAGTGTCCTCATGCTGCACAATCAACTTAAAAGTTCTTTAAAGAGACCTTGAGAATGTCCCTGTATCACTTTTTCTGTTCCCCCTGTGAGCATTTGTGTGATTTCTCCATAAAATAGACTTTGGCAAGCGTACATTTGGCATTCAAATGGCCAGCCATTGTTGTTCTCTTTATAATAGAGTTTGAATGCTAGGCAGTTTAGTTTCAAAAAGGACCTCAGTGTCCAGTATTTTCTCCAGGTGATCTGCAGAATTTTCCTGAGATAATTTAAATGGAAGTGATTCAGTTTCTTGTCATGACACCGGTAAGACTGTCCAGATTTCACAGGCATATGAAGTCAGCACAGTGGCTCTGTAGACTGACTACTAAACTTGAGGTGTACAACCTCTTCTCTCACACTTTCTTTTGGAGTCTCCCAGATACTGAGCCAGCTCTGGCAATGTAAGTGTCAACTGCATTGTCATTGTGTACCTCCTTGGAAAGGACACTGCCAAGGTAAATGAACTTATCCACAGTACTCACAACTTCACCATTTGCTGTAACCGATGGTTCCACATATGGATGGTGTGGTGCTGTTTCAACGAAGAAGTTTAGGCTCCTTTCACATAGGAAAGCACCTAGGTGGTGCTGATTCTATTGTAGTTGAACTTTACAAAGTGGAGGGGGGGGGGCTGTTAGGGCAGCTCGGTAGTGAATAGATAGACCACTGGCCTCAGAGACAGAAGGACAAGGTTTGAATTCAGCCTCAGACCCTTGACACTTATTAGATTTGTGACCTTGGCAAGCCACTTACCCGTCATTGCCTCACATCCAGAGCCTTCTCCAGTCATCCTGATTCATATCTGGTCACTGGACCCAGTTGGGTCTGAAGGAGAAAGTGAGGCTAGTGACTTAGCACAGCACCCCCCCCCACACTCCAGTTTAAGTGTTTGTCATGGTAGCATTGCCTCCCTGATGTCATAGTCTTCAAGCATGAAGGGTAAACATCATCATCATCATTGCTCATACAAAAGCTAACTGAAGTTTTTCCAATTGTAGGGCATGAGGAAGTTATCCCTTAGGAGTTCAAGGACACCTTCAATGTCCATCTCTCTAAAGGTAAAGAGAATAGTTATTACTGGCAGTTTGTTTTCAGAGTTCTCTTTAATAGACTGATCCTTCACCTGGAAGGTGGTCACTACCCTGAGAGCCTGTGTGACTTCAGAAAGGGCCAAGGTATCATGCTTATTTCTAACAACTCCAGGAAAAATACCAGGAGCAGAAGAACTACAAGGTGTGACCAGCCTGTGATTGTGCCAGCATTTCAAAATGTGGTTGTCCAGAGAAGTATTGTACAGCAGTTTCTTGACAGCATACTGGCCCTTGTTCTGTACGATGGACAATGCTCTGGTGCCTTCTCAGGCAGGCACCAGTGGAGTGAAACTAGGTCGTATCCCTTGTCCTATGTTTTTAGCATGATGTTTTCAGCCATGTTGTCAAATGCCTTCACTGAGAATGAACACAGCATCAGGGTCAGCTGCCACACCAATGGCAGATTCTTCAACTTGGAAAGACTATAAGCCAAGACCAAAATGGAGGGAGCATTGGGGCATGATCTTCTATTTGCAGATGACTATGCACTTATTGAAGCCTCTGAAGCTGAGATGCAACAAAGTATGGATCAGTTCTCTGTTGCTTGTGTTCAGTTTGACTTTACAAATAAACTTTCTTCCTGTTTTATGCCTATTTTGATATTAATAATCAGATGGAACATTGTTATCTGTCATATTTTTCAAGGAATTGTCTGTGATTTTGATGTGCACAGGAAGCACTCTCTTGGAGAAAAGCATTTTTAAGGCAGTTTTTTAAAATAGTTATTGAGTTTTAAACTACCAGAATCCAGGGGGCGGAGCCAAGATGGCGACATGAAGGGATCGAGTCTTAGGAGCTCTCTGATAAAAACTCATAAACTAAGGACTCTAAACTTTCGAGAGACAGAACCCACAAAGGGACCCAGTGAGGCAGTTCCCCTACTCAAGGTAACCTGGAAAAGAGCAGAAAGGCTCTGCTCCCCGGGGTTGGAGGGGTGGCCTGGAAGAGGGGTAGCCAGCCAGAGCCAAAGAACCTCAGCCTCCCGGAGGCAGCCCCAGGGCGCTGGGAGAGTCTCCTGGGCTGCACCCCGGGGAGCACCAGCACAGAGTGGGGGAGCAGCGGGGGACCTCTGCCAGAGCGAGCACATGGAGCCCAGCCCTCAGGGCACACAGCCAGCAGCCTGGTCTTTCCACAGCCTAGACCTGGAAACAGAAGCAAGTGGAGCCCGTAAGCAGGAGCCCCCAGGGCATGAGTTCATTGAGCTGAGGGAGGGGAGTGAAGAGAGAGACTGCAGAGCTCTGTCCTCTGCCCCTGGAACAGGACTCTGGGGCTCTGACCACATTCAGATCCTGATCGCAGTCTAGGCCCCCCATAGAACAGCAGGGCCCCCCCACCTCAGCCCCATGGCAAAGGGGGGCGCTTATGGTCATTCACAGATCAGGAGGGAGGACAGAGCCTCACACACTGAGACCCTTGTGGGAGTGTCCCAAAAGCTCAGGAAGCACCCCCAAAAAAACATGCTTAGGCTAGGAAAATGAACAAACAAAGAAACAAGAGGAAGACCATTGAGAAATACTTTGCAAATGAGCCCAAGAAGGATCAAAATACTCAGTCTTAAGATGAGGAAGCACAAGCTCCTGCATCTAGACTCCAAGAAAAACAGAATGATATGATAGAGCTCCAAAAAGACTTTGAAAATCAAATGAGGGAGTTAGAAGAAAAACTGGGAAAAGAAAGGAGAGAGATGCAGGAAAAACATGAAAATGAAGTCAGCAGCTTAGTCAAGGAAATCCAAAAAAATGCTGAAGAAAATAGCATGCTAAAAACCAGCTTAGGTCAAATGGATAAAACAGTTCAAAAAGTTATTGATGAGAAGAATGCTTTAAAAAGCAAAATTGGCCAGATGGAAAAAGAGATAAGAAAACTCTCTGAGGAGAATAAATCCTTCAGACAAAGAATAGAATTCAGGGAGATTGATGAATTTACCAGAAATCAGGAATCAATACTTCAAAACCAAAAAAATGAAAAATTAGAAGAAAATGTGAAATATCTCATTGAAAAAAAAACAACTGATATGGAAAAACAGACTTAGGAAAGATAATTTAAAAATTATTGGAATACCTGAAAGTCATAATCAGGAAAAGAGCCTTGACATCATTTTCAAAGAATTACTACAGGAAAATTGCCCTGATATTCTAGAAGCAGAGGGCAAAATAAAAATGGAGAGAATCCACCAATCCCCTCGAGAAAGAGATCCCAAAAAACCAACCCCCAGGAATATTATAGCCAAGTTCCAGAACTCCCAAGTCAAAGAGAAAATATTACAAGCAGCCAGAAGGACACAGTTCAAATATCGTGGAGCTGCAGTCAGGATCACACAGGACTTAGCAGCAGCTACATTGGAAGCTCGTAGGGCTTGGAATACAATATACTGGAAGGCAAAAGAGCTTAGAATACAGCCAAGAATGAACTACCCAGCAAGGCTGAATGTCCTCTTCCAGGGAAAAAGATGGACTTTCAGTGAACCAGGGGAATTTCAAAGGTTCCTTTTGGAATGGCCAGAGCTGAACAGAAGGTTTGACCTTCAGATACAGGACTCAGGTGAAGCATGGAGATTGGAGGAGAGGGGGGAAATATGAGGGACTTAATGAGGATGAACTGCATGTATAGAAAAATGATACTGATAATATTCATATGAACCATATCAGTGAATAGAGCAGGTAGAGGGAGCTTTTATAGTTGAAGCACAGGAGAAAGCTGAATTCGAAGATAAAATATGGTGTAAAAATGGAGTCAATAAGAAAAAAAGGGAAATGGAATGGGAGAAAGAAAAAGGAGGGGGGAATAGTCCAAGCGATTTCACATAATAAGATTTTCTTTTTTATTACATTGAGCTATTGCAATGATATGGAAGGGGGGAGGCAAGGGGGAATGAGGGAACCTTTGCTCTCATCAGAGATGGCTAGGAGAGGAAAGAGCAAATATACTCAATGGAGTATAGACATCTGGAGTAAGAAGGAGAGGGGAGCAGGGGGAAGGGGTGGGGATGTGAATAAAGGAGGAGAGGATGGACCATGGGGGGGAGAGTGGTCAGATATAACACATTTTCTTTTTTTACTTCTTGCAAGGGGCTGGGATTGGAAGGCCTGCCCAGGACCATAGGGACAGTTGGATGCTGGGCCTAAGGGGTGGTATGGGGGCTCAGGGCTTCTTGGCCCCAGAACCAGGGATCTGTCTGCTGCACCACTCAGTGACCCTACAGCAGAGTCAGAGTGAAAGGAGAGAGAAAATATAGTACATGGTAGTGGAGAAATAAGAAAGGAGGGAGTTGCGATCAGCAATGGCAACAGTGGAAAAATATGGAAGTAACTTTTGTGATGGACTTATCATAAAGAATGTGATCCACTCACGACAGAGTTGATGGTATTGGAACAAAGACTGAAACACATTTTTTGTTATTATTATTTGGGGGAGGGTGCAGGGCAAGTGGGGCTGGGTGGCCTGCCTGGGGCCGCATAGCAGGGTGATCATTGGGTGTCTGGGGCCGGATTCGGACCCAGGTGCTCCTGGCTCAAGGGCCAATGCTCTGTCTGCCACCCAGCCACCCCTACTATTATTACTATTTTATTTTATTTGGGGTCTTTTTTTTTTCTTCTTTTTGGTTTTTGCAGGGCAGTGGGGATCAGGTGGCTTGCATGTCACATGGCTGGGTGATTATTGGTTTTACGAGGCTGGATGTGGACTCGGGTGCTCGTGGCTCTAGGGCTGATGCTTCGTCCATTGCACCACCTGGCCATACCTACAATTATTACTATTATTTTTTTCATTTTAATTTTTTTCTCCCCCTTTACTTTTTTGCCCAAGCAAGTCTATCTATATTCAATGGGGGGAGGGGTATTTTGTTTACTTGTAAACAAGTATATCTTATTAATGTAAAGAAAAACATTTGTGCAAAATGAGAATAAAAAATAAATTAAAAAAAAATAAACTACCAGAATCCCTTAATTTCTCTCCCCATTACCCAGCAAAGTGGTTGGTACAGCGTAATGAATACTTATTGACTGAGTGATTGATTATGTCTCTCAATTTCTCTCATTGTCCTTATAAATGGCAGGGCCAGTTTAGAACTTTTCTCCCTATTTGTCCTAGTCCAGTTTTCTTTAGTGACATTTCCAATTCCTCATGCAGAATATCTGGGACTGAATGCTAAGAGTTCAAATGTAGTAGATACATTTTTTTTAAGTTTTTGTAAGGCAGTGGTATTAAGTGACTTGACCAAAGTTACACAACTAGATAATTATCAAGTATCTGAGGCCAAATTTGAACTCAGGTCCTTCTGACTCCAGAGCTGATAATCACTCTATCCATTGTGCCTCCTAGTTACCCCAGATACATTTTTCTTAAATATGAAAATTGGTTGTAACAATCATTACAGATATTTTCCATTTTTAGTCTGATTATTGCTCTCCTTAAACTCCTTTGGCATGACTTGGCTAATTTGGGTCTTCTGCCAGGTTTTCTTCAAACTTATTGTTTCCTTTCGCTGCTTCTCACTGGTTTATGTGGTGATATTGCTCATATAATCAATACCAACACCAAAGTGAAACAGTTACTGTTCTCAAGGACCTCACCACAATCTAGCCCGGGGAGACAACTTCCATTTAGTAAATGTATACAAAATTAATACAAGGCTATTGGGGAAAGTCCTAGCAGCTGAAAAAGTCCTAGAAACTTGGGTTTCTAAGAGACTCAAAAGTGCCCCAAACTGAACTTATCATCTTTCCCCAAAACCATTCCCTCTTTCTAAATCTCCTTATTCTTGTCCAGAATACCATGATCCTTCTAGTTGGTCACCAAGGTTTTAAACCTAGATGCCATCCTCACTTCATACACTTAACTCACTATGTCCAAGCTGTGGCAATGGCCTAGTAGGTCTTTCTTTTAACACCCAACAGCCCCTGGTGTAGGTCCTCATTGCCATATACCTGCATTATTGCAGCAGCTGCAAGTGGAGGCCCCTCCCCCCCTTCATTCAACTTTCACTTTAATCTTCTCACGAAACTCTATTACCTATAGTATCAAATGTGAAATTCTCTGTTGGCATTCAGAGCTCTTCCACTCCTGCTCTACTTCCACTTCCATATACATACACTTTGATTCAGTGACATTGTGTAGCTTTCTCCTCACTCCAGACATTGTCATGGGCTACCCTTCATCTTTCTCCTGCCTTCTTGGCTTTCTTCAAGTCCCCATTAATAGCCCACCTTTCTCAAGAGGCTGTTCCTCAGCCTGCTTTTTGCCATGCCTTTTCTCTTAATTACTTCCCATTTCTCCTGTCTAGATCCTAATTGCTAGTTGGGTTCCCCTTTGACCTAGACACTTCTGGAGAGCAGGGACCAGCTATATTTTTTGCTTTTGTTTCCCCAGTGCCCCTTGTGTGGCACATCCCTAATAGATATTTACTGACCAACTGACTGGTCTTCTTTCCTTTTCTGCAAGATTTTAGACAGAGTCTGTATTCTAATCTGATCTTGTCTTCCAACTGCCCTGTCTTCATAATTGGCAAGGGGACCAAATGTTTTTTGGTTTAGATGGTTTCTGGGCTCTTTTAAAGTTTCATTATGGTAATTAATTCCATTAGATTGTGAGCCACTTGAGGTCAGAGACAGTCTTGCCTCTTTTTGTCTCCCAGCACAAGCCTGGCACATAGCGGGCACTTAATAAATGTTCATCCTCTGGCTGTTTTAATTTTTTCAGGAAATGTAATAATTTCTCCTTATACTTGATAATTTGTCCATCCATGTCTCTTTTTGGTTGCACAACTTTAAATATTTCGAGTTACCTTACTTGCATGCCATATTTATCTTTCACTTGTTAGTGACCTGGTTATATAAAAGACAGCTGATCCAGAAGCAACTCTCTGATTAGCAAACCTAGTCATTTTTCTCTGTTGGAATTTTATCAATTTCTTTTTCTTTTTTCCTTTTTTTTCTTTCTCTTTTAAAATATTATTTGTTGATCTTTACATCCAGTATCTCCAGCATCATTCAATCAACAAGCACTGGTTACTGTGCTAGGATTATAAAGACCAAAGAAAATAGTTACTGCCCTCAAGGAGTTTACAGTTTAACCTGGGGAGACAACATCTACTTATATAAGAATATCAAAGTTAATACATAATTATTTGAGAAGGGGAGGTTCTAGCAGTTAAGTGGTTTGGGAAAGGCTCCATTGGGAAGGTAGTATTGAGCCAAATCATGAAGGAGACTAGAGTTTCTGAGGAAGGGGTCAATGGAGATTGGAGGGGTGTGTGTGTGTGTGTGTGTATGTATATATATATACATACACACACACACATAGAAAAAGCAACCAGTACTTTAGAATATAGAAAGGGGAATAATTTGGAATAAAACTGGAAAGGTAGATTGAGGCTAGACTGTGGAGATATTTAAGTGCCAAACAGAAGTTTAGGTTGGATCCCAGAGGTAATAGGAAGCTGATGGAATTAAATGAGTAGGTCAATGTGACACCAGCACACCTGTGTTTTAGAAATATCATTTTGGCAGCCCTATGGAGGATGAATTAAAGAAGAAAAGGGGAAGGGACTTGAGGCAAGAAGACTAAGAAAGAGTTTATTTCAGTAGTCTAAATGAAAATTGTAGAAGGTCTCATCTGTGGAGATGGCTTGGATGAGTTGATTTAATTTGGAGGGTCTTAATGTATCCTTAATAGAATTTTTCTATTTCTTCCTCTGCAAAAGATATTTGTGAATAGACTGTAGTTATTTTAATGATAGTCTTTTGTAAATGCATTTGAGAACATTGCAGAGTGAGATGATCCAATTGTCCTATGTATTCTTTTTTAATGCTCTTTAAATGATAAAGTAAAAGCAACTCCTTTCTTTTATCTCTATTACTTAGAAATGACAATCTTCCCCCCCAGTAGAATGTAAACTCCTTGAGATCAGAGACTGTTCATATCCCCATTATCAGTATGCCTGAGGTATAATTAGCTGATTAATAAATGCTTGCTGAATTATTATTTGTCTGTTTAGTTTTAACTTCCTTTTTTCTTTCATAATTTATAACAAGTATGTAATGAGTGATATAATTCCATTCCAGTACTGGTTACTGAATTAAGTTCATAGGTAGAATAACAGCAACTAAGGGAATATCTAAAGATGCACTGAATAGTATTGTTTAACCTGCCTGCTGCCATGACTTTTACTCTGCTAGAATGAAGGACCCCTTACATAGGACTGAGGGCCATTTTCTGTTTGTTTTTTGAATTTGCACTATAAAAAATTCAGAAAAACATGGCAAGACTTAAAATGATGAGGAATAAAATAATCTAGGAAAACCATTTACAGTGGTTGTAATAATAATTTTTTGTCATTTTCTTTTTTTGTTTGTTTTTGCAAGGCAATGGGGTTAAAGTGACTTGCCCAGGGTCACACAACTAGTTAATTATTAAATGTCTAATGTAGGACTTAATCTCAGATCCTCCTGACTCCAGGGCTGGCATTCTATCCACTGTACCACTTAACTGCCCCCTGCCCTTCATTTTTGAAGAAGACCATGACATCAGGGAGGTGATGCCGTGATAAGCACATGAACTGGATTTGAGTGAAGAGTCACCAATTAACACCATTGTGCTAAGTCACCAATCCCTCACGTTCTCCTCTGGGTCTAGTGGTCAGATATGAAGATGACTGGAGATAGCCCCAGATGCGAGGCAATCAGGGTTATAAGTGACTAGTAAGAGTCAATGGTCTAACCACTGCACCCCACCAGTCTTGGCCTTAAAGAAGAGATGAAAAAAAGATTCCACTAATGTTTTGTACACATACTACATACTTATTAAACTAATGCTTTTTCATTGATTCATTCATCCTAATAGTCTATTTAACTTCTTTAGTCAACAGAAAGTCAGGCCTTTATGTTCCATTTTTATCTCTTTTCCCTTCGACCATGCCTTAAATACAGTAGGGATTTAATGACAGTTGGACCAAATGATACCACTATTATATCTTAAAAGTTCAGTAATTTTCCATTACATTTGTTTAGTCGTTCCCTAGTCATTGCATAAATTTTGGTTTTCAATTCTGTACTACTATAAAAAATAGTTCTAATACAGTTTTTTGTATGAGATCCTTATTTTTATCTTTCTCTTATATCTCTATTTTGATTACAGATTCTTTTCCTAGCCAAAGTTGAGAAAGAGCCCTTTACTATTATTATCTTCATTTAAAAAACAACCAAAAAAACCCTTTTATATTTAAGTCAAGTATCCACTTGAAATTTATTTTGTTACGTTGTATGTGAAATTCTGGAGAGTTTTTTGGATTGGAGATTTGGAATTTTTTTTTCCTGCAGTTCATGTCAGAGAGAATTCTTCCAAGTTCAATATATCTTCAAGTTTTTTGAAGACAGAATCTTGTGTATTTAATCTGTTCCACCACTCTATTTTTCTATTTTTTAACCAAATAATTTTGATGATTACTGCTTTACAGTATATAATTTGAAGTCTGAAAATATTTCTTTCCCTTCATTCCTGCTTTTCTATATTATTTCCCTTGAGTTTCTAGACATTTTGTTCTTTCACGAATACAGCTGGCTCTTGGTTTTTACATAAACCACACACACACACACACACACACACACACACACACCTTTTCCAGGCTTTTCTAAAGTCCAGTCACTCATGATTTCTCATAAAACAATAGTATTCTATAACTTTCACATACCATAATTTGTTCAACCATTCTCTAATTTTTGGGCATTCCCTCAATTTCCAATTCTTTGCCACTACAAAAAGAGCTGCTCTAAATATTTATGAATGTGAGACTTTTCCCTTATTTTAATGATCTCCTTGGGATATGGAACTAGTATTGATATTGCTGGATCAAAGGATACACACAGTTTTATAGCCCTTTGTGCATCGTTCCATACTGCTCTCCAGAATGGCTGGATCACATCACAACTTCACCAACAGGGCATTAATGTCCCAGTTTTCCCACATCTTCCCCAATGTGATCATTTTCCTTTTTTTGTCATCCTAACCAATCTGATAGGTGTGAAGGTGGTACCTTAGAGTTGTTTTATTTTGCATTTCTCTAATCAGTACTGATTTAGAGCATTTTTTTCATATGACTATAAATAGCTCTTATTTCTTCTTCTGAAAGCTGATCATCTTCAACCATTTATCAACTGGGTAATGACTTTAATCTTATAAATTTGATTTAGTTCTCTATATATTTTAGAATAATTTCTTTATCAGAAACATCTTCGAAAATCATTTCCTAGCTTTCTGTATTTCTTCCATTCTTGGCTGCATAGGTTTTATTTTGCAAAACCTTTTAAATTTAATATAGTCAAAATCATCCATTTTGCAACTTATAATGTTTTCTATTTCTTGTTTAGTTGTAAACTTCTTTCTACATAGATACAACAGATAGAGAATTTATTGTTTTCTTAATTGGTCTATGGAATCACCCTTTATGTCTAAATCCTGTATCTATTTTGACTTCATTTAGGTATAGGCTGTGGTATGTGGGTCTGTGCCTAGTTTTTTCCACACAGTTTCCAGTTTTCCCAAAAGTTTTTATCAAATAATGAGTTCTAATCTCAAAAGCTAATGTCTTTGGGTTTATCAAATAGTAGATTACTGTGTTCATTTACTACTGTTTTTTATTTAATCTATTCCACTGATCCACTTTTCTATTTCTTAGTCAGGACTAAATCATTTTGATGACTGCCACTTTAGTTTTAGATCTAGTACAGTTTAGGGCACCTTTCTTTGTATTTTTTTAATCAATTCCCTTGACCTTTTGTTCCTCCAGGTGAATTTTGTTACTATTTTTTCTAGCTCTGTAAAACAGTTTTTTGGTAGTTTGATTTGTAAGGCAATGAATAGGTCATTTAATTTAGGTAAAATTGTTACTTTTATTATAATAGTTTGGCCTAGAGCAGTTATTTAGGTCTTCCTTTATTTGTGTGAAAAGTATTTTGTAATTGTGTTCATATAGTTTCTGGATTTTTCTTGGAAGGTAGAGTCTCAAGTATTTAATGTTGTCTGCAGCTACTTTAAATGAAATTTCTTTCTGTTACTCTTGGGCTTTATTGTTCATATATAGAAATGCTTATGATTTATGTGGGCTTATTTCATATCCTGCTAGTTGTTGTTTCAAGTCATTTCATAGTTTATTTTCTAGGGTTCTCTATACTATTATCATCTGCAATGAGTGAAATTTTTGTTTCCTTATAGCCTATTTTAATTCCTTCAATTCTTTTTCTTCTCTTATTTCTAAAACTAATATTTCTAATATAGTACTGAATAGTAGTGATGATGATGGACATCCTTGTTTTACCCTTTATCCCCATTACATATAATACTTGTTGATAGAGTGCTTATTATTTTAAGGGAAAACTCCATTTATTCCTGTACTCTTATTTTTATACAAATTTTATTAAATCTTTTGTTTTTAATCATCTAAATTTCTCCCTGCTCACTTCACCTTGAATCAGTTCTAAAAGATATTATTTATTTCAATCTGGAGATAGCAATACAATATTGACCACCAAATCAGTATCCAAAATGAGGTCATGTGACAGCTCCAAAAAATTACTTCCCTAGCTTTCCCTTTTGTATAGGAAAAGTCCTATCCCTGATTTGTAATAAAACTCTCTTTCCTTCTGAAGGATGACGTGGGGAGTAGAGAATTCCGGGATGGTAAGGGTTAGAGAGAGCTGTTATCTACTCCCTCTGCTTCTAGATCCATGTGTGGAGATTTTTGGTTGCAGTAATTGTTGCAGAGGGGTGAGAATTTGGGAGTGCAGTGTTCCTTGATTTCCTCAAGGCTAGCTAATAAGCAGCATGTGGACTGGAATGTCTTATCTGTTAGGCCCAGACTCTGGGACCACTTAGACCAGATGTACACTTATAAGTCCAGAGTGAGTGGGGCAAAGAGGAAGAGACCTTAACGAGTTTGTGAGATGAAGTCAAAAAAACACAGAACGCATGCCAGGTAATATGGCAAGTACTAAGACAGTGACCTTGGGTTGTTCATTTGAGGGAAATTAAATGCTTCCTGGAAACATTCCTCTGAGATCCTACCTGTGAAATGCTAGGAATAATAAATTTTCTGTTCCCAAATACCCTAACTAGGATATAAAGTTGTTATTAATATATCTATGTGTAAATGATCACATGCATGATTATTTTCTGTAGCAAACAATATTGATTCATCAACATTATTCAAGGTAAGGGTAGTTTTTAAAAAGCAAAATCACCTTCTTATGCATGCTGTAACAAAGAAATGTAAAACTATAGTGTTGAAATTGTTGCTACAGAGAAAAGAATCCTAACTCAGGGAGTAAGAAAGTTTAGGTTTAAATCCCACCCCTAAGATCCATTTACCTGAATGACCTTCAGCAAATCACTTACCTTGCTGGGCCTCAGACCAGAAGGGCAGCATTCAGACTTGAATATGGATCAGAATATTTGGATTGACTGAAAACTTGCCTTTCCCTGCCTTGGCTGTTCCCAGACCCTGGAACCTCACAACATTCAATATCTCAACAAAATAGTAACAGGAATTTTGAAGATAGAAAAGAGAATCAAGGAAGGGCCACCAGGCATTTCTGGAAGTGGGAAGAATGTGGCTTCTGACCTCCTAAACCAGGAAGCTGCTGGAAAGTCAGCAAACAAAAGAAGAGCCCCCATAAAGAAGGTGTTTCTCTGATGGGTCCAGAGGATGAATGAGAGGCCTTCTTTCAACACCACCATACTAAGTTTCAAAGAAAAAAAGTCAATAAGTTCAGAAGATGGTATTGACTCCAGGAGACAAAAAATATTAAAGTCAAAAGATTCAGGAAAAAAAATGGAGGAAAATGTAAATTATCTATAATGACAAGAAACATATCACAGTGCCTGTGCTAAGGACTTTACATTCATTATCTCCTTTAGAAAATAGCTGATGTGGAAACAGAGTAAAGAAGGATAATTTAAAAATCCCTGGACTCCCTGAAACACCCCTACAACTCAAAAAAGTAAAATTTAGGCATTACATTTCAAGAAATGATAAAAGAAAACTGCCCAGATCTCTGGTGGCATACTTAATAGCATAGCACCTGGCAGAGAGGAAAGCGCTATAGAAAATGGTAGTTTTCCTTATCAGTATAATTTTTTCTTAGAACAGAATAACGAATCAGAATAGAAGGTATTCACTGGGTAAAGAAATCTCAAAATAAAATATCCAAGGAACATTAAAATCAAAATCTAAAGCTACTGTGAATAGAAAAAATATTTGTAAGTAGCCAGAAAGAATTCAAATACTACAGAGCCACATTCAAGATCACATACTATTTAGCAGCTACTGCTCTAAGAAACAGGTTGAAATATGACATTCTAAAAGGCAAAAAAAAAAAGGCTTCATAGTCACTTTGAAATGCAAACACCGGAGTAAAGAAAAGCATAAAAAGGTAAAATATGAAGTAGGAATCAGAAAGGACCCAAAAGATGAACTTTTTATGTTCTAACATGGGTGGGGAGTATCTACTTGTGTTTCCTCAGTCATATCATCATCAGAGGTCATATTTGAAGTCTGAAAAGATTTGAAGGCCTGGAAGTGTTTTTGGTTTTTAATTGATTTTTTTTGTAATGTTTTAATGATTTAGAAGAAAGTAAAGGGGCGGGCGGCTAGGTGGCATAGTGGATAAAGCACCGGCCTTGGAGTCAGGAGTACCTGGGTTCAAATCCGGTCTCAAACACTTAATAATTACCTAGCTGTGTGGTCTTGGGCAAGCCACTTAACCCCATTTGCCTTGCAAAAACCTTAAAAAGAAGAAGAAGAAGAAGAAGAAGAAGAAGAAGAAGAAAGTAAAGAAGGGAATACATTCTTTAGGAGAGAAATGGTGGGGGAAATTATCTCACATAATTGGAGTAGTCCAGAAGGAAAGGGTGAGGAGGCAGGTAACACTTGTATTTCACTTTCAGCTGAACTGGTTAAAGGAGAGAAGAAAACACACATACACATGCACACTTGCACAGAAATGTTTTACTCAACAGGGGAAACAGAAGAGGAAAGGAATAAAATGGGATTAAAAGAAAGATTAATTCAAGGCAAAACAAACTCTAACCATTGAGGGAGAGCTCTAAGATAATTATTTAAAAAGAAAGAAAAAGAGATAAGACCCTATAATTTGGTGAGGGGAAGTGAAGGGGCAGAAGAGCAGAGACTGCATCAAACCTAGATTGGGAAACTGTTTAGCACACTTGTCTCTCACCATTCTCTTCTTTATTTATAGTTAAGTTGTGTCAATTATGTTGGACTCTTCATGACCCTGTTTGGGGGTTTTCTTGGCAAAGGTACTGGAGTGGTATTTCATTTCCTTCTCCAGCTCATTTTATAGATGAGGAAACTGAGACAAATAGGGTTAAGTGACTTGATCAGGGTCACACAGTAAGTGTCTGAGGCTGAATTTGAATTCAGGAAGACACTTCTTCCTGAATCCAGACCTGGTGCTCTAATTTACTGTGCTACCTAGCTGCCCCTTTTATTCATAAAGAAGGAGCAGAAACTTTGATCTAAGCAATGATCTACCACAATTCTGGAACACTTGTGGTGAAACATGCTACTTATCTCCTAGCAGAGGGGTGATAGACTCAGGGTTCAGTTTGAGATACATATTTCTTTGAGGGTGGACAATTCAGGAAGTACTTTTTTTTGACTGTATATTTGTTACAAGTGCTTTTTTTAAAAATTTTTTTAAATTTATTTTTTATTCTAATTTTGTACAAATGGTTTTTTTTTAACATTAATAAAATATTCTTGTTTACAAGTAAACAAAATACCCCTCCTTCCCCATGAATATAGATAGACTTGCTTGGGCGAAAAAAGTAAAGGGGAGTGAATAAAAAAAAATAATAGTAATAATTGTAGGTATGGCCAGGTAGCGCAATGGAGGAAGCACTAGCCCTGGAGCCACAAGCACCCAAGCCCATATCCAGCCTCGTAAACCCAACAATCACCCAGCCATGTGACATGCAAGCCACCTGATCCCCACTGCCCTGCAAAAACCAAAAAAAAGGGAAAAAAAAGACCCAAAATAAAAGAAAATAGTAATAATAGTAGGGGTGGCTGGGTGGCAGACAGAGCATTGGCCCTTGAGCCAGGAGCACCTGGGTCCAAATCCGGACCCAGACACCCAAAGATCACCCTGCTATGTGGCCCCAGGCAGGCCACCCAGCCCCACCTGCCCTGCACCCTCCCCCAAATAATAATAACAAAAAATGTGCTTCAGTCTTTGTTCCAACACCAACAACTCTGTCATGGGTGGATCTCATTCTTTATGATAAGTCCATCATAAAAGTTATTTCCATATTTTTCCACTGTTGCCATTGCTGATCGCAACTCCCTCCTTTCTTATTTCTCCACTACCATGTACCATATTTTCTCTCTCCTTTCACTCTGACTCTGCTGTAGGGTCGCTGAGTGGCACAGCAGACAGATCCCTGGTCCTGGGGCCAAGAAGCCCTGAGCCCCCATACCACCCCTTAGGCCCAGCATCAACCTGGCCCTATGGTCCTGGGCAGGCCATCCAATCCCAGCCCCTTGCAAGAAGTAAGAAAGAAAATGTGTTATATTTGGCCACTCTCCCCCCATGGTCCATCCTCTCCTCCTTTATTCACATCCCCACCCCTTCCCCCTGCTCCCTGCTCCTTCTTACTCCAGATGTCTATACCCCATTGAGTATATATGCTGTTTCCTCTCCTAGTCACCTCTGATGAGAGCAAAGGTTCCCTCATTCCCCCTTGCCTCCTCACTTCCATATCATTGCAATAGCTCATTGTAATAAAAAAAAAATCTTATGTGAAATATCTTGGACTATTCCCCCTCTCCTTTTTCTTTCTCCCATTCCATTTCCCTTTTTTCCTTATTGACTCCATTTTTACACCATATTTTATCTTCAAATTCAGCTTTCTCCTGTGCTTCAACTATAAAAGCTCCCTCTACCTGCTCTATTAACTGAAATGGTTCATATGAATATTATCAGTATCATTTTTCTATACATGCAGTTCATCCTCATTAAGTCCCTCATATTTCCCCCCTCTCCTCCAATCTCCATGCTTCACCTGAGTCCTGTATCTGAAGGTCAAACCTTCTGTTCAGCTCTGGCCATTCCAAAAGGAACCTTTGAAATTCCCCTGGTTCACTGAAAGTCCATCTTTTTCCCTGGAAGAGGACATTCAGCCTTTCTGGGTAGTTCATTCTTGGCTGCATTCTAAGCTCTTTTGCCTTCCAGTGTATTGTATTCCAAGCCCTACAAGCTTCCAATGTAGCTGCTGCTAAGTCCTGTGTGATCCTGACTGCAGCTCCACGATATTTGAACTGTGTCCTTCTGGCTGCTTGTAATATTTTCTCTTTGACTTGGGAGTTCTGGAACTTGGCTATAATATTCCTAGGGGTTGGTTGCTTTCTTTTTTTTTTCAGTGGGGGGTAATATGGAAGGAACATCCACTTTCTGTTCTGTGTCCATGAATTGAAAAAAAAAAGATTTATAAAAAGAGGATGTAAGGGCACTAGGTGGCACAGTGAATAAAACACTGACCCTGGAGTCAGGAGTACCTGAGTTCAAATCAAGCCTCAGACAATAATTTCCTAGCTGTGTGGCCTTGGGCAAGCCACTTAACCCCATTGCCTTGCAAAAACCTTAAAAAAAAAAAGAGGATGTGGAAGATGGTGGCATGAAGGCAGCCTTTCCCAAGGACTCCTTCTCCCTCAAACTCCAAAAACCAATGATTACTCTAGCCAAAATTTAGAGGGGCAGAACCCACAGAATGACTGAGTGATACATTTTCCCAGTCCAAGATAACTTAGAAGTTCTGCAGGAAAGGTGTATTTTACCAGGACTGGAAACCCAGCGCAGTGCAGCCCAGCCTAGAGATCACTGGCAACAGCTTGAGGGATGGGGAGAGAACTCTGTTACACCAGAATGAGTGTGAAGTGAGAAGCACTGGCAGAATCTGCAGCAAGAATCTGGAGAAAGCAGCCAGCACCCCCAGAGGCAGGGTTCAGGGAAGACTGCAGAGATTTCTCTGCTCACCCTGGGGTAAAACTCTGCTGTTTGCCTACATTCAGATCCAGGTTGCAGTTTGGGCCTCCATACTAAGATAGCAGGATCCTCCCTGTAGCCCTAGGGCAGAGGGAAGTACAGGGGTCATCTATATATCAAAGCACAGGCAAGAGAGCATAAGACCTTGGAGGAATAAAGGTCCCAGTGGGGTGTCCCCACAAAACAACCCCACAGCCTTGGAAGTGCTTTTCTTGGGCTGAGGAAATGAGTAAACAACAGAAAAAGAAGAATCTGACCATAGATAATTACTTTAGTCCCATGGAAGATAAAAACACATACTCAGATGATGACAAAATTGAAGCTTCTGTGTCCAAAACCTCCAAGAGAAATAGAAAATGGGCTCAGACTATGGATGAGCTCAGAAAAGACTTTGAAAAGCAATTAAGGGAGGTGGAGGAAAAATTGGGAAGAGAAATGAGAGCAGTGCAGAAAAATGAAAACCAAGTCAACAGCTTGGTGAAAGATATACAAAAAGATACTGAAGAAAATAATATGTTAAAAAAACAGTTTAGGCCTAATGGAAAAAGCAAAACAGAAGGCAAATGAGTAGAAGAATGCCTTCAAAAGCAATTGGCCAGCTGGAAAAGGAGATAAAAAAGCTCTCTGAAGAAAATAATTCCTTCAAATGCAGAATAGAACTAAAGGAAACTGATGACTTTGCAAGAAAGCAGGAAGAAATAAAACTCTTCCCAAAAAGCCAAAAATTAGAAGAAAATGTAAAGTATCTCATTGGAAAAACAAGTGACCTCAAAAACAGATCCAGAAGAAATAATTTAAAAATTATTGGGCTATCTGAAAGCCATGATCAGAAGAACCTAGACTTCATCTTTCAAGAAATAACAGCAAAGTTGCCCTGAGATCCTAGAAGCTGAGGGTAAAATAGAATTTGAGAGAATTCACCGGTCACCCCCTGAAAGAGATCCCAAAAGAAAAACTTGCAGGAATATTCTAGCCAAATTCCAAAATTA
The DNA here is from genome assembly GCF_037893015.1 of Macrotis lagotis. Classification (NCBI taxonomy): domain Eukaryota; kingdom Metazoa; phylum Chordata; class Mammalia; order Peramelemorphia; family Peramelidae; genus Macrotis; species Macrotis lagotis. The sequence goes on from NC_133664.1 coordinate 107,816,987, forward strand.
AAAAGAAAATTCTAAAAGCTGCCAGAAACAAACAATTCAACTACTGAGGCCCCTTAGTCAGGATTGCACAGGATCTGGCAGCATCTACATTAAGGGCTCATAGGGATTGGAATATGATATTCCAGAAGGCAAAAGAGCTTGGTTTAGAACCGAGAATCAACTACCCAGCAAAACTGAACATCCACTTTCAGGGGAAAAGATGGTCTTTCAGTGAAACAGGGGCCTTTCAAACTTTCCTGTTGAAACAACCAGAGCTGAACAGAAAGTTAGATCTCCAAGTACAGGACTCTGATGAACCACAAAGGGGTTGAATGAGAAGGACTAATTATGAGGAATTTAATGATGCTGAACTGTTTGTATTCCTGCATAGGAAAAAGATATTGTTAACGTATGAACTTTCTAATTTATAAATGCTGTTAGAAGGAGCACATATAGTCAGGACATAGGAAGGAGCAGAAGAATATAGTGGCATAATATAGTAAAATGATGAAATCAACGGATGATAAGGGAAAGTACTGGGAGGAAGGGAAAGGAGATGTAGAAGAAGCTAAGAAATTTCATACAGAAGTCAAGAAAAGGGGCGGCTAGGTGGCGCAGTGGATAGAGCACCAGCCCTGGAGTCAGGAGTACCTGGGTTCAAATCCAGTCTTAGACACTTAATAATTACCTAGCTGTGTGGCCTTGGGCAAGCCACTTAACCCCATTTGCCTTGCAAAAACCTAAAAAAAAGTCAAAAAAAAGCTTTTTCAATGGAGTGGAACGGGGGAGGGCAAGGGGAATGAGTGAGCCTTCATTCTCATCAGAAATGGCTCAGAGAAGAAATAACATACACACTTAGAGGTTGAGGAAATCTATCTTACCCTAGAAAAAAATAAGAAAGGGATGAGATAAGGGGGGAATGGGGGGAGGGAAGGGGGGAATAGGGGATAGAAGAGAGGGAAGATCAAGGGAGAGGGTAGTCAGATGCAACATGCATTTGCACAGGGCCATGATGAAAGGAGAGAATAGAATAAATGAAAGCGGGGAGGAATAAAGTGGAGGTAAATACAGCTTGTAATAGCAACTATGGGAAAAATATTGAAGCAACTTCTCTGGTGGACCTATGATAAAGAAAGCAGCTCACCTCAGAGACAGAGCCATTGGAATCTGAACACAGACTGAAGTACATTTTTAAAAAAAAAAATTTTTCTTTCTATTCTTGAGGTTTCTCATCTTCTTGGGGGGGGGATTCATGTTTACTCTTATAACACTTTCAATTTACATCAGTGTATAGTATGGAAACAATGTAAAGACTATCAGACAGCCTTCTGGGGGGGGGGTTTAAAATTCAAAACCTTACAAAAAAAGATAGGTACACATTACTATTGTATATAATTGGAAAACAAAGAAAATGTTAACCAAAAAAAAAAAGCCTATCAGATTGTTAGATAAAGAAGCATGAAAAGAATTATTTGAAAGCATCATTCCTGAAAGAGAAGGGCAGAAAGGGGATCCTGGGTGATGAGATAAGCACCAGGAATTTATAGACTTGATTAAGAGTAAAAAAAAATTAAATAGCAAGAATGAATGAATGAATAGACAGACAGATAGATAAATAAGGGGGGAAAAGAGGATTTGGGGCAGCCAGGTGGAGCAGTGGATAGAGCACCAGCCCTGGAGTCAGGAGGAGCTGTGTGACCTTGGGCAAGTCACTTATTTCTATTGCCTTGCAAACTCTCCCCTCCCATACCCCCCCCCAAAAAAAAGAATGTTCAGCCTAAGAGATTGGGAAATAGGACAGGAAAATATCTTTGCAGCATGTTTCTTTCCTAAATTCAAATTATTTCTAAGACCAGGAGCCATTCCCCAATTGATAATAGGTCATAGGATTTGGACAGGCAGTTTTTAAAGCTCTTTTTAGGTATATGAAGATAAGTTCCAAATCACTAATAGGGAAATGCACATTAAAGCAATTCTGAGCTTCTAACTTAGACTTCTCAGATAAAGTTTATAGATAAGTAAATTGGCAGTTGGTCCAGACAGCAGGGAAAGCAGTTTGGAACTATGTCCTAAAATTTGAAAGAGAAGGTACCATTTTGTACAAAAATATTTATGACAGTTCCTTTTGTTGTGACAAAGATCTAGAAACTAAGGGGTATATTCTTCAATTAGGGAATGGTTGAACAGATTATGATAGAGTATTGCAATCAAATGCCACAAGAGATGGGCTCAGAGAAACCTAAAAAACTTTGTATGAAAAGATGCAGAGTGAAATGAGCAGAAATAACAAAAGAGTAAAGATAGACAGCTTTGAAAGACTTAAGAACTCTAATCAGTTAATAATCTATAATGTCATTCCAGAGAATTGATGTTGAAGAATAATGTTACCTTCCCCACTTCTGACAGAGAGGCTGTGATCTTAGGATACAAAACAGGACATATATTTCTGTGTGGCTACTTCAGAAAGTTGTTTTTCTTGACTTTTTTTTTTTTAGTTTTTTTAAGGCAGTGGGATTTAATGGCTTGCCCAAGGCCATACAGCTAGGTTTGAATTCAGGTCCTCCTGACTCCAGGTCCAGTGCTCTATTCACTGCACTGCCTAGCCACCCAGACTTTGCATATTTCTTGAAAGGATTTTGTTTTTCTTTTATTTTCTTTTTCTTTGAGAGGAAGGAGCTAGTAGAGAAAAGAAATGCTTATAGATTTTAAAAACAAATTCGAAATCCGGCCTCAGACACTTAATTACCTAGCTGTGTGGCCTTGGGCAAGCCACTTAACCCCATTGCCTTGAAAAATCTAAAACAAAACAAAACAAAATGGCCAATTGATAAAACTAATCATGTACAGAAGAAAAAAAGAATAGTGTTGGAGTAGAAAGGCATTGGGATAGATAAAATTTTAATATGATTAGATAAAAGAATTTCAGAGATCTTGAAAACTGGTCTACTTGTACTTAGTGTTCACTATATCAAAGGTATGACCATTTAGTCAGCTGAGATGGAGTGAAGAAATAACAGGTCATGGGAATTGAGTAAATTGAGGAATTGGGAAATTAGTATATTTGAGCCAACAGGTACTATTGAAGTAACTGAGGTAGAGAAAGGAGACAGTGAGTCAGTCTCTGAAGTCATTCAGAAAGAATGGGGATTTTGCTGTTTGTGTCTGAAGGTAATGTCTTCTAGAACCTAGACTGGATGATCATTTGGATAATGTGAACCTTAGGAGAAGAGTTTCCTGGAAGTAGATGAGAGTTTGGAGGTACCAGTTGGGAACAAGGAGTTTTCTGACTCTCCCACTTGGCCCAGGGAGGCTTTAAGTATGATAAAAGAACAACTAGCATTGGAACAGCTGGGCAGAAATAACAGTGCTATTCTAGGGGAGACAAGGCTCAGGAGGTGTAAAAGATAGAAAGGTCTAAAATGAAAAGGAGACTAATTCTATAGCAGGAATTCTAGGGGGCAAAGTGGAATGGGATGGGCAGATTGATTGAAGTGGGACATGGGAAGAGTAGAATTGAGATAGAAGTGATAAAGTAGACATCTAGAGTTAATAAGGGGGCCTTGTTCTTCAGTAGATGGGGTTACTCTGTCACAGGAACCATTGATAGCTAGGCAGGGTATCAGTAGAAACCCTGTGAAGCTAGTGATTACAGTTCAAGACCTGGTTCAAGACTTCCTCAGGCTCAAGGTGCTCCAACCCTCAGCTGCTCAGTCCTATAACATGCTATTATTGCCTTGCCCTGGTGGGGCATCTGGAAGCCTGCCTCAAGGCAGGTGTGAGCAGAGAAAAGTTCTTTGTCCTTCCTTCCATCCTGGGCACTGATGGCCCTTGAAAACTCATACATCTTCTTTCCTATGTTCCATTAAAGTTCTGAAAAATATAATATTTTCTTAGAGAGGAGCTTTCCTAATATGCAAATTACTCTCAGACAAAATCGATTTATAGGGCTTCAGTTTCATAATTGTTATACCTCATGGGAATATTCTTTATGAACTTATTTTGCTTTTCTCTCTTTAAAAATTTTTTTTTTGCTTTGAACCTTAATACAAAAAAAAAAAAAAGAAAATTTCCATGAACACAGCACAACATAAAAGGAGGATTCACTATAAAACCATGAATTTCTGTTGCATGCTTTTTTTGATGGATGAAGGCTTTTATTTTTTTAAATATTACTACAATGCTCATATTGTAAAATAAATATAACCTATACACGAAAAAGAGAAACCTCAAGACAAATAAAGTGGGAAAAAGTGTACTTCAGTCTGTATTGACACCATCTGCTCTATCTTTGAGATGGATAGTGTTTTATCATGATCAGAGTTCTCTTGAGTCACAGTATTGCTGAGAAAAGATAGGTCATTCACAACTGATCATCCTGCAATATTGTTTAAGGTACATTTCCCATTGTATCTGCTCGTGTAATTTTTTTATTGAGAGAATCCTATTCATCATTTCCCATAATAGAACAGTATTTCATCTCAATTGCATACCACAATATGTTCAGCCATTCCCCAATTGCTGGACTTCCCTTCAATCTCCAGCTCTCCACCACCAGAAGAGTTACTATAAATATCCCTTTGCATGTAGATTCTTTTCTTTCCATATTTCATCTCTTCTGGAATATAGACCTAGCAGTGAAATCACTAAGCCAAAAGGGTAGGCATGGTTTTTTTAGCATAGTTCCAAATTGCTCTACAGAATTGCTGAATCATTTCGCAACCCCTCCCACAGTGTATCAATATTTCAGTTTCCCTACATCCCTTCCAACATTTGTCATTTTCTCCTTCTGCCCTGTTAGCCAGTCCAGCAGGTATAAGGTGGTACCTCAGAATTGTTCCAAACTACCTCTCAATAGTGAAGTAGGCCATTTAAAACATACATATATTTAAATAGACTGCATTGATAGCCTCATCTGAAAGCTGTTCATATCTCTTAATCATTTATCATTTGAGGAATGGCTTTAGTTTTTTATAAGTTTGACTTAGATCTCTGTGTTTGAAAAATGAGGCCTTTATCAGAGAAACTCCCCCCCACACACACACACACAATTGCTATTGCTGGCTGTGTTTCCCTCCATTCCATTCCCCCCACCCCCATTTATTCTATTTTTCTCCTTTCACCCTCTCCCTCCTCAAAAGCTTATTATATCTGACTATCCTCCCCCATCTATTTTCCCTCCCATCTATGATCTACACACACCCCTCCCTCCCATTCCTTGCTCTTTCTCCCATCCCTTTCCTCTCCTATTTTCTTCTAGGGTAGGACAGCATTCTATACCCAATTGAATGTGTATGTTATTCCCTTTCTGAGCTAATTCTGATGAGAGTAAGACTCACTCATTCTCCTTCACCTTCCCCTGTAAAAGCTTTTCCTTGCCTCTTTTATGTGAAGTAACTTACCCTATTCTAGCTCTCCTTTCATTTTTTTCCTAGTACATTCCTTTCTCCTCCATTAAGCCCAACTTTTTAATAGATTGTATCTTCAAATTCAACTCTCACCTGTGCCTTGTCTTTATATGCTTCTCCCTAATAGATGGGAAGGTTCCTAATCATCAGTACCATCTTTCCATGCAGGCATATAAACAGTTCATCATTAAGTCCCTTATGAATTGCCTTTTTCTGTTTACTTTTTTAATGCTTCACTTGAGTCTTGTTTTTGAAGATCAAATTTTCTGTTCAGTTCTGGTCATTTCATCAGGAAAGTTTGAAAGTCCTCTATTTTATTGAATGTCCATCTAGTTCCCTGAAAGAGTATGTTCAGTTTTGCTGGGTAGTTGATTCTTGGTTGTAACCCAACTCTTTTGCCTTCCAGAATATCATATTCCAAGTCCTACAATCCCTTAAGGTAGAAGCTGCTAAATCTTGTGTTTTCCTGACTATGGCTCCACAATATTTGAATTGTTTCTTTCAGGCTGCCTACAGTATTTTCTCTTTGACTTGGGAGTTCTGAAATTAGACTGTAACATTCCTGGCAGTTTTCATTTTGGAATCTCAGGAGGTAATTGATGGCTTCTTATCATTTCTATTTTGACCTTTGCTTCTAGCATATTAGGGCAGTTTTCTTGGAAAATTTCTTGAAAAATGAGATCTTGGCTCTTTTTTAGGTCATGACTTTCAGGTAGACCAGTAATTTTTAAATTATCTCTTCTGGATTTATTTTCCAAGTCAGTTGTTTTTCCAGTGAGATATTTCACATTTTCTTCTAGTTTTTCATTCTTTTGGTTTTGTTTTGCAGTATTTTGATTTCTCACAAAGTCATCAACTTTCCTTATCCCATTCTACATTTGAAGGAATTATTTTCTTCAGAAAGCTATCTCCTTTTCCATCTGGCTAATTCTTTTTAAGGCATTCTTCTCCTCATTGGTCCTTTGTACTGCTTTTTTCCATTTGACTCAAGCTGGTTTTTAAGATGTTATTTTCTTCAAAGTATTATATCTCCTTCACCAAACTGCTGACTCAGTTTTCATTTTTCCTCATCACTCTCATTTCACTTCCCAATTTTTCCTCTTCTTCCATTACTTGTTTTTCAAAATCTGTTTTGAATTTTTCCATAACCTGAAATCAATTCATATTTTTTCTTGAAGGCTTTGGATACAGAAACTTTGTCTTTGATATCTTCTTCTGGGTGTGTATTTTGATCTGCCATGGGATCAAAGTAATTGTCTATGGTCAAATTTTTCTTTTCCTGTTGTATGCTCATTTCCCCAGTCTATGATTTGATTTCAACTCTTTGTTAAGATGGGGTTCTACTTCCAGTCTGGAGGGTGCACTGTCCCAAGCTTTTGAGGGTTTTTGCCGCTGTTTTCAGGGATCCCCCCCTAGGGACCCACAAGTTCTCAATTTCTCCAAGATCTTTTGAGAGGCTCTGACTGTTCTCCTGACCTGTGCTCTGCTCATTGGGTGACCTCAAGCACTCCCCCTGCCTGGAACCTTCACTATGGTGGGGGTTCTGATGTGCTCCTGCTCCTTTTCCTGAGACTGGGGCCCCAGACTGGGACTTGGATGTTAGTATGGGCCAAGAAACAGAGTCCTGCCTCAGGGATTTATGTGCACTGAGCTGTCCAGAAGCAGTTTCCCGGTGGCTCCCTGATGGGAGAGCTTCCCAGACCAGCTCCTGGTCCCTTGGGGCTGGGTTTGTGCTGAGGCCTGTGCAGGACTGGATTCCACTTTTATTCTGGTGAGGCAGAGTTTTCCTACTGACCAAGTTGTCCTTGGCAATCCCTGAACTGAGAGGTCTGGAAACTGCCCTTGTTGCCACAGACCCTAGCGTTCTGAGATCTGTTCCTGGATGACTGGAGCCAGTTTACTGGGCTGTGGGCACTTTTCTAACCCCCATGCAGCAGACCCTTCCTATGCATCTTCCAAGTTGTCTTGGGCTGGAAAATGGTTTCACTCAGTCTTTTTTGTGGGATCTGCCACTCTAGAATTTGGTTAGAATCACTATTTAAAGATATTTAGAGTGGTTTGGGGAAGAGTTCCTAGGAGTCCCTGTCTTTACTCTTCTATCTTGGCTCCACCCCTTTTAAAAAACTATATATAATAAATACTATACATCATTTTCATATATACTTTTCTGTGCTTCCTTCCAAGTTTTCTTTGGTTCTCTGTTGTGTATATTTTATTTTTCTCTCCTCTCTCTCCATCTCATACTAAAGAAAGCTACCATTAGACACAAGTGTATGTATATCATTTACAACTATTAAATAGTACATATATAATGACATGCATAATATGTAGTCTACATACATCTGGTTATAAGTTCTTTCCTCCAAACCCCATAGTTCTTTTGTAGTTGGTTTGAGTATTTATAATACTCAGGATAGCTTAGTCATTCCAAGTTGTTTTTAGAACAATATTGTTGTTCCCATTTAGCTTTACTTTTCAGGGGCAAAAACACCAGGCTGTTGCCTTCCCTTCTCCATTGTTTTTGTCCTGTTCTTGCATGACCACTTTCTATTCGCAGAGTAGAACACAAAAAAGAAAAATTGTACATGAAAACTGTGAATCTGATATTATTTCTTAAGATTTTTACCTTATACGTTTATCAAGAAATAAATAGCACAACTGGTTTTGTAAATGTCACGTCTTAAAGATAAGAATTTTATGAGATAAGAAAGGTCTGCACATCAATGCCCAAGTGTTCAGTTGTCTTTTTAACCTGATCTTTCTGTTGCTGTCAAAATTATTATCCTGAGATTTCCTAACTCATCTCTCATAAGTTCTACTAAACATTAAATGGTAAATTTAAGATTCAGACTTTTAATCAGCATACTACAAACCAGGGGTTCTTAACATAGAATCCCATAGACCCACCCCTGTAAGATTTGTTAGATAGATTTCAAGAGTCTGAGGACTTAGGACAAGAATTATATCTTCATTTCCCCCCATTTCTAATTGAAATTTATCATTTCCTACTATCCTTTCACACCGTATTCTGAGAAAACAGCCCATAGACTTTATAAGACTACAAAAAAGGTAGAGTTCGTAACCCCAGTAAAAGATTAGTAAGAGCCTATGCTTCTTGTAGAGGAGGTAAAGTGGTACAATTGAACCATCTCTGAATTTGGAAGTGAAGGATCCTGGGTTAGAATCTTGACCTGAAGTCACTTATCCACTGGGCCTCAATTTTCTTATCTATAAAATGAGGGGGCTAGAATAGCCAGGCAGCTGTAAATCAAGAATCCTATTTATTTTTAGTGCATATGTTATTTTAAAGTTACCAGAAAAAAAGTGATATAATACTAGTAGGAAAGTTATTTTTAAAAATTACATTGCCAATAAAATTGTTACACTTAAGACTTTTTTCTTTATTTTAAGTCATTCCCAGTGGTTCTGTTTATTGTATAGTTTCTGAGTCATATGTATGAATTCAAAGTCATTATATGGAAAGACATTGAGAATATATAGAGAAGAGAAAAAATTTAGTTATATATTTAGTTATATATTATATATATGTGTGTATATATATATATATATATAGTTATATATATATAGTTATATATTTTTATTTTACTTTTGGAGCTGTCCAGTTATAAAAAAATGAACTTTAAGGGGCAGCTAAGTGGTACAATGGATAGAGCATGGGCCCTAGAGTCAGGAGGAACTGAGTTCAAATCCAGTCTCAGACACTTAATAATTACCTAGTTGTGTGACCTTGGGCAAGCCACTTAACTTCTGCATGGCAGAAACAAAAAAAAACCTTTATTATAAGAAAGATTATAATTGACAATGTATTCGGATCATTATTGAATGGGGAAAGATTTCTTTTTTCATTTGAACTATAAATTAGGTAATGACCTAAATAAAAGAACTGAAATTTTCTTTCCATGTTATTTTATTTGCTTTTAAGATATATACTTTAATTTTTTAGATTGTTTAAATGATACTTTTGCATATGAACCATTAACCTCTCCATCCAGCTCTATTATTCTTAACTGTTAATCCTTCCTAATTGGTGACAATATTTATGTTCTTAAATGTGTAGCAACTTCAGTCCCAAGCTCTATTGTGGTAGACACCATCTGATCATACTCAAAAATCAGCAAAGGAAATTTAGGAAACCTAAAGTATAATATACCCAAATATCATGTTATGCTTATTTTCATATGTTTTTAGTTATAAAGTGTAGATAATAATAATTGGAAAAGATAGAATATATGTTTGAGAAAGCAGAGTAGCTTCATTAATAAAAGTGATGATAACTAGTGATCAACAGCTTAGGGCCAAATTTTTAGAGAATGAAATATTTTTTCCAATAAAATACTCACTAAAATTTGCTCAAATTTGTTGTTCTATATTTACCTAGAGGAAGAAGGTTTCACCACCTTCATATAGTTTAACATTAAAACTGGTATTTTCTTTATTTCATACATTATTGCCATCTAGTGACTAAATTGAGTAACTGCAGAAAAATAAGATTGGAGGGAGAAGGAACTACTTGCTCTTTATTTTTCATTCATTTGTGTCTTATAATTTACATATTTGTTGTAGTTTTTATGACTTTTCCATAATCTAACTTCAAATTTGTGAAATGGAAAATTGTGTAGGAATAAGAAAAGGGCAATATTATAGTGCTGAAGATTTTTGTTTCAACTCATAATATTGTGTTCTGAATTTAAAAAACCTAATACAGTAGGGCATTGTCATTCAATTCAATTAAATAAACTTATAATACACATACTACATAAGGCAAGACATTGCTTCATGATAGACCGGAGATAAAAGACAAAAAATAAAAGTCTCTGCCATCAAGATGCAAGTACATAGGTAAGTAAATATACAGATATATTCAAAATAAATATCAAGTGATTTTACTGAGGGGGCTAACAGAGAGAAGGTGAGATTGTTAATAATTGAAGAGATGAGGAAAAATCTATTGAAAAATGTGACCCTTAAGTTGAACCTTGGAGTTACTTGGGAATTACAAAAGGCAAAGGTGAGAAAGGAGAGTTTTGAAGGCAAGAATGTAGAAAATTTAAAATTTTTACAAGACAATGGGGTTAAGTAATGTGCCCGAGGTCACACAGCTAAGTAATTATTTAAGTGTCTGAAGTCGAATTTGAACTCAGGTCCCCCTGACTCCAGGGCCCGTGCTCTATCCACTGCCCCTAGAGTACAGCAAATTTAAAGGCATGTATGGATGGAGTGAGGAAAAATAGCTGATAGCAGATACAGAGACAATGATGTGAAATCATTTGCAAACATAGCCAGAAGTGTAAAGGGTTTTAAATGCCAAACAAAGGAGTTTATATTTTATCCTAGTGGTAATCGAGAGTCAAGCTGTTCCCCTGCTCAAGAAGTTTTCCTATTTAGATCTGTGTTTTGTATTGTAAACATTATTCCTGGAATAAGATTGAAAAAATCTAGACATTATAATTAAAAGAATGTAAATCTTCCATTTTCACTTCTGTGCATGGTCTAGAAGATTTCTTATGGTCGTTTTAATTGAATTTTCTTGTTCAGTAAAGAAGTTGAGAAGAGGAAAAAAGACAGTAAAAGTGAAGAAGGTAAAGAGAATGGTTGAAATGATCAAGACTATTGCAGTATAATAGTGAAAATCATAATAGAAGAATATTTAGATAATTTTCTAGTGTTTCTTGTCGTTTCCTGAAGTCCAGGAATGTGCTAGGCTAGATCAAAAGGACTGTCCTTAATGAATTGTAACCTTTACATTGCGTTCTCCATAGGATACTCTCTTATAAGAAGGAAATAATAAATAAATCAGCACATTCACTTTGACAACATATGTTTCATCACAACACTGGAAGGAAGTATATTGGTCTTATGATTTGATTTGGTAAATGCAAAATAATTCAACTTTGATTACTTCATTGATCATACTCCTCATGTTTTCAAGTTTTTTTTTTTTACATATTGTGATATACATGTGCAATGTTCACTAGAGTACTGCTGAGGGGAGAGGGTTGGGAAATGAGTGTAGAAGGAAATTATGTAACATAAATATGCTTGGGGGTGAAAGTTGAAAACTTTCTTAACATGTAATTGGAAAATTAAATAAAATGTCAGAAAAAATAAAATACTGTTGTGATTATCATGTTATATCCTTCTTACTTCAATCTGCACCATTTTATGCAAATAGCCCCAAGTAGCTGTATTTTCCCTTGATTATGATGCAAGAATTCATTACATTTATATATTGTGATTTTTCAGTAAATTCCTATGTGATTATTACCCATTTGGTTTCCAAAGTTTTTCCACTGCAAAAAGTGCTACCATAAATATTTTTGTATGTATGGTACCTTTTCCTTTATTTATCTTCTTGTAGATTATACATAGTATTGCTATTGCACTTTCAAGAGCTCCAATTTATTGACTTCTAGTATAGATCCATATTGTTTTCCAGAATGTATATATCTGTTCAGAACTTTACCAGTGTGTATGTATTGCTGTATGACCATTTTCCTGTAGTTTCTCCAGCTTTGTCTTTTGCGATTTGTTTGGTTTATTTGTGAGGTGAAACCTCAATGTTTCAACACATATTTCTCTTATTATTAGTTAATAGAACATTTTTTAAATGGTTCTTGATAAATCTGTCTTCTTTATTCCTTCCTTTTCTCCTTTCCTCCTTCTATTCCTCCCTTTCTTTCTCTCAGATATTACATACAGAAACCTAATCATTCTCTTCATAATTCTTTCATTTCTTATAAGTTTTTTTGGTGTTTGCTATATCCTGAGTTTTATGAATCTCTTTCTTAAATAGTATAATTATAAAGTAATCAATAAGCCTTAGATCTCTTTAATTTCATGTTTCTTTCTTTCTTAAAATTTTTTTGGGTTTTTTTTTTGTAATTCAATGAGAGTTAAGTGACTTGCTAAGTGTCAAGTGTCTGAGGTTGCATTTGAACTCTGGCCTTGGACCAGATCCCAGGGCCAGTGCTCTATCCACTTGCATTACCTAGCTACCTCTCCCCCTTTCTTTTGAAGTAACAAATTTAAGTACCAAAGTATTTGATGACTTGGTTTGGAGCATCTTGTCAGATTCTTCTTAGAATGTCTTTATTATTTCATACTTTGCCTGCAGGTATCCCAAAAAATGTTTCTTTGTTACTTTTTTGAATACAATGATATGATCACCAACTACTTTAATCTGCCTCTTAGAGGAACCTTGGGAGTTATTACTCCATTTAGTTATGCATTTATCTTCTAGATTTCAGTTAATTATTTTCTAATGAGAATATTAATATGGATATGTTTTGAATTCCCCCCCCCCAGTTGAATATCTCTATTCATTGATCCTAGTTCAAAGATCTCACATTAGGAGATATATATATATATATATAATCTATGAATTTCAACCTTTTCCCCCCTTTTTTCTGCTATTCTACAAAAAAAAAAGCCTAAGGGGATCAAATAGAACTGAAGGTTGGTCCTTGAATGGAAGACCTTATTCTAACTTGGTGGAACTTACCTATCTCAATTTTGTTCTTTCTTTGCACATCTTTGAGATTCTGGGGTTCCATCTATACCATGATGAGATCTTTGAAAAGGACTTTTGTAGTGGTACAAAATGGGTAAGATCCAAATTTTGATACTGAAAATTCTATTTTTGTATATTCAGTAACTTTCCTTGTTGACTTCCACTGTTAAAAGTGGAAATGTTTTTTCACATAAAAACTCCAAGAAAAAAGCAAATCTTACCACTGCAGCAAAAAAAAAAAAAATTCAGTTATTTTATTTCTCTTTCCCATTCCCCTTCACCCCCACTGGAATAGAAAAACAAAACCTCCTAATACATATACATCATCAAGCAAAGCAGTTTCCCCGTTGGCCATGTCCAGAGAGGAATGTCTTATTCCTAAATCCATAATCTTTCTGTCAAAAGGTGGGTAACATTCTGTATTGGTCATCTCAAATTGTCCTTAGTCATTTCATTGATCAGATTTCTTAAGTTTTTCAAAGTGATTTGAAATTCAAGTAGGAGTTAAGAGAAACACAAAAAAGTAACACAAATAAACAGTGATAAAGGACTAAACAGTGAGAAGCTGTTTACAGTCTAATAGAGGAAATTATATTGTCTCCTCTGACCCCTATCTTCATCAGGGTTCTTCAAGAATGAAGGACAACCATTATCCTCATCAGGGTTCATAGAAGGAGTATAGTCGCACCTCACTTTCATTTATACTAGTCAAAAGAAAGAATATGTGCACACACGTGCAAGCAGGGAAGTAAGGGGGGGGAGGGAAAAGGTGGGTGGGTGAGGTAATTAGAGGTATATTAAGGGAAGAATTAGTTCTCAGTAAATCTCAGGATGTACAAAATATGACTTTTTTTGAAGTGGCATAGAATGGAAATCTGAGGGGATGTTCATAATTTGGGGAAATGGGTGACCAAGTTGGTATATAAATATATGGGAATACTGATGTATTAAACCCATATCAGTATAACAATAAACTGTAAATACAGAAGACTAATGATGGAACATGCTGCTTACCTCCTGAATAGAGGTAAAGAACTTAGAATGCAGAATGAGACAAATTTTGAGGGGATGTGGCCACTTTGGAAATTTATTTTGTTGAACTTTACCTGTTTGTATTAGATGCTTTTATTAAGTGACTATTATAAGCACAGTATTCTCTGTACAAACTTTCATAACATGTAATTGGAAAAATCAAATAGTCCAAAAACAGAAAAAAAAGCACTGTGTTAAGTTTTGAGGATACAATAGTAAAGTAAGAGAGTCCCTGCTGTCAAGAAACTCACATTGGAATAGAGGGATCACCTGACACTTGACTGTGCCAAGGATGTTGGTGACAAGACCTTTCACTAGCTATGAATCTCAACTACTCTTGTAGCTCCTGTAGGTTCAGTTGTCAGGCTGCATCTCTATAGAGATTGCTTCCCAGCATGATCATTGCAAACACCAGGCTGGAAGTAATGCTATTCTTGGATTCAGGGTCCTGGGTTTTCTCCATGGGGTCTAAGGAGAGAGATGGTGGTCAAAGTGGTAGCTGTAGTTTGATTTGCCTGGCACATACCGCATCTTATGTCTCAGGGTACCTTTCTGTGTCAGCTAGGATAGCCTATTTGCCCTAGTTAGCAGATGTAGGAACTGACTGACCCCTTCTCCAAAGAAATTGCTTCCTCAGATGGCAGCTATGGAGACTAAGATATTGTTCTGATGCTTTTGCCACTTCTAGGGCTCTTGGGCTTATTTGCCTTTTGGTGGCAATTAGTCAACAGTTATTACTAGTGATTGTGAGGAAGTGGGCCCTTTCCTCAATGATTTCTACCTCTGTTGTTGACTCCTAGAACTGGACTGGAAGCACATCTGGTGGTTTGGAAAGCATTGCTGTTCCCAAGGTTCTTGGGTTCAGGGTTTTGGGACATCTCCACTGAGGTTGAGAATACTTTGTTGCTTTTAGCTGGGGCACTCTATACTGTAATTATTTCTGTAAGTAAACATATATTAAAGTTGGGTTTTAGAATGATCTTATTTAACTAGTTAACCCAGTTTTAAAGGGAAGATATATTTTTGAGCTTTTTTCTGGAGGATTTTTGTCAACTCCAAGTTCCCTCTTTGGTATGTTCCAGACTAATAATCAGTGAGTAAAAAAGCAGAGATTTTCTGTATTATTCACTTAGTATCATACCTCCAAATTTGTTCTGCCCTCCCATACCTGTTTTGGGGCCCCAAAGTTCAGTAAAAATAAGAGTGTAATGGATTATGAATTGGCACATCAAACTATTCTGTCCATATGTCCTTTCATACCCCCCCTATCTTTTTCTCCTAGTTTTCTCCTTCCTTTTTTCTTCCCTTATGTAAGGAATTCTTTCCATTTTATAAACCATAATTTTAAAATGTCTCTTCTGAAGGCTATATATATTATAATGGGTTTAGACCTGTTCTGACTAAATGTTTTAAATATATCTCAATTCAGTACTGGTAACAAGCTAGAGATTACAGTAATGATGGGCTACTTGTTGGGAATTAATTACTATTTTCTAATTTAAGAAATCAAACTTTTTTCATTAAGTCATTAACTAGTTCACATCCTAAAAGAATGTTATTTTATATGGTTTTAGGTGTGGAATATCAAGCAAATGATTAAATTGACCCAGGAACATATAGAGGCCCTCTTGGATAAATTTGGAGGAGAACATAATCCCCCATCAATCTATCTGGAGGTAAGGTCTTGAATATCATATATATATATATATATATATATATATATATATATATATATATATATATATACACATATATATATATATATACATATATATATGTATATATATATATATGGAGAAGTTGTGAATAGAAAATATAATTTATTTCTAAAATAAGCTAAATAAAATAAAGAATTTAAAATGCAGCTCTGTAAATTAATTTTATTAGCCTGAAAAAGACAGAGATTTGGTATATAAACTTTCTTCTCAAAGAAAAACCCCACCTGTGAAATTTCAGATTTCTTGATGTATAGTTTGTGTGCATGTGTACATATGTACATATGTATGTATGTGTGGATTTATGTATATCAACTAAAATAATGATAAAATTGGTAAGGAATGACTTTTAAAAAAAAGTTTTTGGAAAGTTCAGCGACTAGAAAAAGGAGCCCTAGGAAAGATTAAAGCTGTAGATTTGCTGGAGGGGAGTGGAGAGAGGTTCAGGATGGAAGGCAATAACAATTCAGAAGACAAATAAGCAGCTTGAAGGGCTAAGACCCAGCCTTGGTCTGTAGTTGTTGGTGAGTAGATCTTTTGTCAAGGATTTATGGAAAACTATGAAAAACAATCACAGAATCTGAGTTGAAAGAGACTTCAGTGACACTAGTTTAGTCTTTAAGTAAAAATCCTTTTCTAACTACATTCCCCAAAAAATGGTCATCCACCTTTTTTTTTTTCAAAAGATCTCTACTATTTCTTGAAGTAGTCTATTCTTGTAGGTATCTGATTTTTAGGAAGTTATTTCTTTAGATAAAACCAAATCTGCCTTCTTTAATTTCTTACCCAGGAATTCTTAAACTGTAATCTATTTTAAAAAAAAAAAAGCTTTTTGGAGTAATATTCCAATATAATGTTTCCATTTTAATCCAATGTCTTTTATTTTATACTTTGAGATATTTTATTCTGAGAGGGATTCCATAGATTTCATCAGACTGCTGAAAAAGGATCCAGGACACGAAAAAGTTTAAGAATTCCATTTAACCCATATGCCATCTGAGAGAAAGAAGAGCACAACTAATCCTAAGAGAAAGAGCACAGCTACTGTATTTTCCCAGAAGGTCCTTGAATTTTATGATAAATAAAACTTGAGTTCAATAACTTTTATGTAATACATTTTTTTTTCAAATTTCGGGCCCCAAATTAAGATGCAAGTTATACATAGGGAAATATGATAATCCTCTCTAATAATAATTTATCTCCCTATTCCACTCCATTTGATAGCATCTTGAGTTTCTTCACTAACTTGGTTATTTTTCTTATGCACTTTCTAAAGTGTGACACTCAGAAATGAGAAAAATAGTTTGGGTGAAGTCTAACTTGTAAAGAATACAATGGGGGGGCTAGGTGGCGCAGTGGATAAAGCACTGGCCTTGGAGTCAGGAGTACCTGGGTTCAAATCCAGTGTCAGACACTTAATAATTACCTAGCTGTGTGGCCTTGGGCAAGCCACTTAACCCCATTTGCCTTGCAAAAACCTAAAAAAAAAAGAATACAATAGAAATATCATTTCCCTTATTATGCCCTTTGCTTCTGCCTTTCTCAGAACAGCCTATTTAACTCTTTTGTCTACCTTTTCACACTGTTGACATTCCCTAATATTGTAGTGCATTAAAAGCTCCAGATAGCAAAAGGTACTTTGTTATCTAGGTCTTTTTTGATGATCAGGATTACTTTTTGACATGCAGATCAAATATTTTGGTATTGATAACTTTCTCTTGATAAATAGAATCTCTTGTGGGAAAATGTCACAATAATAATTACTAAGTTACTGGAGTATCTACTATACTAAACTACTGAGATGGGCAATGGTAGAGATTAATTAGAGGTAGAGAAATTTAGGAGTCACAGATTATAGAGGTTCAAATGCTTCCTAGGAAAATTGACTAGGGGAGCAGGATTAGTAGGCTGAGCCAATTTCTGGAGTTCAGAGACCAGGAGACTGTGTTCTCATCTCAGATCTCTGGCTTAGTAAGCCTATTAAAACCACGACAAGGCAGCTTAACTTCTATGCATCTCATTTTCTTTATCTGTGAAATGAACAACTTTTATTATATGAGCTCTATGGGCCCTTCCATCTCTAAAATGCCGCCTCTGAATTTAAGAGTCTTGGAGAGATGATAAGCTTCTGTAGCCCTACATGAGAAATCATTTCTGGAGTTCAGGAGAAAGAAACAGTTTTTAAATGTTAGCATCAATAGAACTAACACATTTAAATTTTTTTTTACTTTATATTATTACAATAATCTTCTTGTGATAGTAATCATAAACCCCGCTCCTCCCAAAAAAGGATGGGAGACCTCAAGAATAGTGAGAGAGAGAGAAAAAAATGTACTTTAGTCTGTGTTCAGATTCCACTGGCTCTGTCTCTGGGATGATTTGCCTTCTTTATCTTAAGTCCACCAAAGAGTTGCTTCAATATTTTCCCCACAATTGCTATTACTAGCTGTATTTCCCTCCACCCAATTCCTTCCCACTGTCATTTTTTTCCATTCTCTCTCTCTCCTTTTACCCTGTCCCTGTTCAGAACTGTGATGTATCTGAGTACCTCTCCCATGATCTTCCCTCTCTTCTATCACCTACTCTCCCCCTTCCCCCTTAACCCATCCCTTTCCTCTCATTTTCCTCTAGGGTAAAATAGATTACTCTATTAAGTGTGTGTGTTATTTCCTCTCTGAGCCATTTCTGATGAGAATGAAGGCTCACTCATTCCCCCTCACCTTCCCCCATTCCACTCCATTGTAAAAGCTTCCTTTTGACTCCTATGTGAAATATCTTAGCCTCTTCTTCCTCTTTATCTTCCAGTACTTTCCTTTATAACCCATTGACTATATCTTCTTACTGTATTATACCATCATATTCAGCTCCATCCTTT